>NW_027397076.1:0-453116 GCF_003265705.2 Callorhinus ursinus | reverse complement strand
TGGGTGGGTAGGTGGATGGATGGGTGGGTGGGTGGATGGATGGACGGGTGAGTGGGTGGGTGGGTGGATGGATGGGTGGGTAAGTGGATGGATGGACGGGTGAGTGGGTGGATGGGTGGGTGGGTGGGTGGGTGGGTGGATGGATGGATGGGTGGGTAGGTGGATGGACAGGTGGATGGGTGCGTGGATGGACGGGTGGGTGGATGGACAGGTGGGTGGATGGGTGAGTGGGTGAGTGAATGGATGGGTGGATGGGCTGGAGAGATGAGAGGACGGGTCAATAGCAATCAGAGAGAGATTGGTGGCTATTCAGACCAGTGGTGTGGAGATGGACATATGGGTGGTATAACTGAGTAAGCAGAAAGATGAATAAATGGACCAATGGGCCAATGGGCAGTAAGATAGAGAGGAGGATGGCTAGAACACCAAAGACCAGAGGATGGTGGGCGTTCATTCCTCTTGAACTGAAGTTGAGGGGCTGGCAGTGGCAGCTACAGACTGCCACGGACATCCACGGAGTTGGGGAGAAGAAGAGGTCAGGGACGGGGCGCCTGGGTGGCTCGGATCATGATCTCAGGGTTGTGAGATTGAGCCCTGCATCAGGCTCTGTGCTCAGCGTGGACTGCTTGAGATTCTCTCTTCCCTCTGCCCTTCCCCCCACTCATGCACGCGCTCTCTTTCTGTCTCTCAAATAAATAAAATCTTTAAAAGAGAGACAGAGAGAGAGAGGGCAGGAGCTTCCTAGTTTGTTCATTGTTCCGTCAGGGCAACCCTGGAAGTGGGGCAGCCGTTGCTTATTGTATCCCCATGTCTGTGCTTGGAACGGAAGCCCTAGGGAGCAAGATGACTGGGAGGCGGCCAGGGGCAGGGCCGAGCCCAATGTGCACACACCCTCCTCAACGCGGCGCGCAGGTGGGGCGGCTGCCCTAGCTAGGCACAGCTTCTGCCAGCCTTGGTGGCAGCGCCACAGCCTGGAAGGGACCCTCAGCTGGAGGGGCCTTTGCAAAGGCCAACCCCAAGGGGGCCCCTGGGGACTCCTTGGATCTGGGCCGGAAGAACAAAACGTCCCGTTCGCCAGGGTTCTGCAGCAGCAGGGGAATGGCTCTGGGAGGCCCCAGCCCCGGGCTTTGCTGTGGACACAGCGGCCACTGCGTGCTGAGTGGCCTGGGACGAGCCCCTCCCCCTCCAGGCTCTTTGCCTCCCCTTCATCCAAACCACCTCCCAGGTCCCTTTGAGCACTGGCACCTTACTCTCATCTGATTCTCTTTTCCAGGAGCATCACAGGGAGGGAAGGGCCACGGGGACGGGTCCTGGATGGTGGAGGGTGGCTGTCCCACTCCTCCGATGGTGGTCCGGGCTCTAAGGCCCTGTTTCAGCCTTTGAGGGTTTAGTTGACAAGGAGGACATTTTCTGATGGCTCCCACTTCACTCATGTGAAAGCCTGGCTGCCCAGGGGCCACCATGGTCTATGGCGCTGCCGCACCCCACCCCTTGTTCCTCTTGCCGCGGCCTGGAAGCTCACTGTTCGGGTGCTCCCTGGCTTCTTGGTGTTGCTTGGAGGTACCAGGCAGCCCCCACCCTGCTCTGCCTGGCCACCTTCCCCAGGGAGCCACGTGGTCACTCCCTCGCCTCCCACGTGATGTGTGTAAACAGGCCCCTGCCCCCACGCCCGCATCCCCCCAGCCCCAGCACTTGATCCTTCCTACCACACTGGTTACTGTGCACACTTAACTTTGGTGGCTGTCTTCCCCGGACCAGAACGCCAGCTCCCAGGCAGGGACTTTTGGTGTCGGGGTCCTGCGTACAGGACACGCACAGTACTATTGGCGGTTAGTTAGTAACTGAAATGGGCCCACGATGGGGGCAAGCAGTGATGGGGCATTTAGCAGGTGCCGGGTGCACGGCGCATGCGTGTATCCCTCATGGTGCCCCTACGTCCGTGTTCACAGAGGAGAGAGCCCAGGCTCGGAGAGGAAGGAGTCAGCAAGGCTGGGACCAGAGCGGGCCAGAGTCAGTTCCAGGGTCATCCCTTGAGCCCCTTGAGAGCTCATGGAGTTAGCGGAGGCCCGGTGCTGCCACGTGGGACCTTGACCTTGGGCAAGTCGCTCCCCTCCCTGAGCCTTGGTTTCCTCGTCCGTCAAATGGGAGGGTAGCAGCCCAGCCTCTGCAGGGCTGTTGTAGAGTGAGGATGCCCGTGGGTGTGACTGCTTTAGGAAGAACGTGCCTGTGTCACTGGGTGTGATGGTGCCACCCGTGGCCCCCACGGGCCAGGGCAGGGAGACCCACGGGCCCCCGGACAAGCCCAGGCCCCAGGCTTGGTTTAGGGTGATCCAGGAGGGTGCCACCCACTGGCTTGGGATCAGGGATCAAGTCTCCCTTTCTGGGTTGCTCTTCCCTCCAGCTCCACTGGATGCTGCCTCCAGGGAACTTCTCACAGCTGTCGGGCGGGCGCAGGGCCGTCTGGGAGGGGCAAGGCAGGAGGGGACAGGAAGGCCTCAGAGCTTTCCCAGGCTGAAGGCCACCAAGGAGCTGCTCTCTAATTCCTCCAGCACAGCTGGGCTGCTCTTGACGTGGCTTTCCCAGACCCCTCTGGCCCCTGTCTGCTGGGGATAAATATGGAGGAGCTGCTCCGTAGGGGGAGGGGGAGGGGGAGGGGGAGGGGAGGGCCTTGTGAGGAGGAGGACTCCCAGGAGTTTCGAGTTTGCTTGTCCTGTCAGCTTGGGGGTCACGTTGCAACTCTCTTGGGCAACTCCAGGCCTCCGTTTCCTCACTTGGAAGATGGGTTTGGACCAGCGGACATCTCCCTGGCTGCCCAGGGCTGGCTTGTGGAAGGACAGAGCAAGCAGCTCCAGGACTGGGCCCGGGAGACAGCTCCCTCCCCTCACTCACCTCTGTGAGATGGGGCAAGCTGTCCCCTAACTCTGGCCTCAGGCTCCTCATCTGTAAAATGGGCTCGTTGAGCTGCAATATCCCAGGAGTCCTTTCCCCCTCTGCCATTTCGTTATAACTGGAAGAAGAAAGAAGGTTAGGGCAGGGAAGGAAAGAGCATTTTGTGAGCTCTAACTGGATGCTAGGGGCTTTTTGGACATTACCTCATTTGTCTGTTCAGTAATTTCTCACTGCTCTAACAGACGACCACACACCTGGTAGCCTAACACAATGCACCCTTACTACCTTACAGTTCTGGAAGCCAGAACTCCCAAATCAGTCGCGTTGGGCGAAGGGTGTCAGCAGAGCTGGGTCCTTCCGGAGGCTTCAGTGGAGAAGGCTTGTCGAGGATACACGCTATCTTCGTTCCCACATCACGTGTCCTTTACTCCCATTGCCTTCTTCCCTCTCTGATACTCCTGCCTCCCTCTGAGAAGTATCCTTGGGATTCCTGGGGCCCACCTGGATAATCCCGGATCGTGTCTGCATCTCGAGATCCTGAATCACACCGGCAGGGCTGCCTTTATAATGTAAGGTAACATTCATTGGGCTTTAGGATGTGGTTATCTTTGGAGGGTCATCATTCCACTTCTACATCTCTCAAGGAGCTCAGTTTCAAATCCCAGCTTCCAGACGCTTTGGAGCTGTGTGACCTTAGCAAGGACCCAACTTCTCTGGGCCTGTTTCTTCACCCTTAAAATAGAGATAACGTCTGAGGATTGTTTGAAATGGTGCAGGGAAAGCTCTGAATACAGAGCTTGCTGCTATTGTTGAGTAAACGTATACAGTAACCGTAATGGTCATAATAATTAATGATAATCCCAGCTCCTGTTTATTGAGGACATACTTTGTGTCCAACACGAAGCTGAGTATTTCTGTAGGTGAGCTGCTGGGACATGATCCTGGCCCTCATGGAACTGACAATGGAGCCAAGAAGACAGACTTAGAACAAATAATCGCACATAATTAGGTAATTACCAGAGAGGCCCAGAGAGGCCCAAGGTCACACAGCTGGAAAGAGGAGAAGTGGGCAGGATTCACACCCAAGTCTGTCTGGCCTCCAAGTCTTTATTTTTCCATGACACTCCCAGGCTATCCAGGCTGGTTGAGGCCAACAGAGGATCAGAGATGGGAAGCGCCTTGCCAAATGCAGGCCCAGATCTCTGGGCATGCTGCCTGAGGTTCTTCCCAGGGGAGACTCGGAGACGAGTAGTAATGACTAGCGACAGACAGGACTCACTGAGGCTCGCTCTGGGCCATGAGGCAGGAGAGACAGCATCCATGCTTGATGTCATTTGGTCTCCACGGTGCCCCAGAAGAGACTTGCTATCGCCCCCCCTTAACAGATGAAGACCCTGAGGTGTCAGGTCACATGACATACCCAGGGTCATGCGGTGAGCTGACTGCCCTGCAGAGCCAGGACACCCGCTAAGAGGATGGCCTGCCATGGAGCCTCCAACTGCAAGTTTGCCTGACCCTAAAGCCCGTGCCTAGCCCCCATACACCCTGCCTCTGGCGGCTGGCGGGTCTGCAGGGGGAGGGGTGGGTGGCTGTGGTGCCTGGAACCCCTGGCGGGGAATTCCTCCTGGGGAATGGCCTTCAGGGAGACCCGTGAGCTGCTCGCGCCACCTAGTGGCCTCCAGGAGGCTGGCCTCCGCAGGGGGCTTGGGGGACCCAAAGAGGCACCAGGAGACACAGCCAGGCGGAAGGAAGCTCCTCCTCATCTTCCATCCCGCCAGATCCTCGGATCCTCGGAGCAAACTGACGAGTCTGAGCCAAAAGGGACCTGAATGACCATCCTCATCTTGCCGTTGAGGAAATCCCATGATTCTTGGAGACAAACGTAGTCCTTGTCCTCAAGGAGCTTCATTCGCTCAACAGTCACTGACCACCTGCTCTGGGCCTGCCCCGTGGGCGGTGCTGGCGACCCTCGGGCCAACCAGACCCGATCCTTGCTCTGCAGGACCCTGAGGCCCAGCGGGGACTGGATGACAAAACAGGTAAACAGAGGAACCCGCAAGGCCCCCAGGGCGCCACGGGCTCTGTAGCCAGGCAGATCTAGCTGCTGATCCCGGCAAAAACACTGGCCAGCATTTATTGAGTGCCTACTATTGCCAGGCCCTGGGGGAAACACTTCCCATATATTAGCTAATTTGGTGAAATCTTGACTCTCTCTCCCTAGCTGTGTGACTTTGGGCAAATCAATGAACCCTCTGATCCTCGAGATCCTCATTTGCCACATGGGAGCCGTCACGTCCACCTTGCTGGGTCATCGTGGTTTTACATGAGATGCGGTGTATGTGCACACGCAGGGGATACAGGTAGGACTCCATGAGTGATAGCCGCTGTGGACGTGAGTGCTTCGAGGGAGGGAAGCCCAACAGGCCCCACGGCCTCGCTCTTATCTTAGGGTTGGGGAGAGGATGGGAGGGAGCTGATTCGGACAGATGCCTGGGAAGGAGGGGAGGCTTGGCGGGGTGTGGTGGGGGGGCTTGCTTTCCCGCGCCTGCCCCACCTCTCCTTGGCTCCCCCTTCCCCTCCCCTCCATTCCCAAGTCCACTGCCCTGGGCCAGGCCTCCCCATCTCCAGCCTGGACCTGTTTCCACCAGCCTCGCTGCCCCTCCCCCTCCTCTCTGCAGCCCGAGGGAGCTTCTAGAACACAAATCAATCTGTCCCTGTCTCTTTCCGGCTCATGGGTCCCCACCCCACCAGAAAGCCAGTTCAAATGTGAAGTTCCAGGCCCACCCTCTCTCCTCACTCGCCTCCTTCCTCGTTTGCAGGGTCCCAGGGTGTTGGCTCCTGAAGCTACGTTGAACTGCCCGTTGTTCCCTAAGAGCCGGCCCCGTGGGCTCCCACCCAGCCCATGTCCCCTGCCTCCTCTTTCTAGATTCCTGTGCCCTCCTGAGGGAGGCCCTCCCAAGCACCCCTCCCCCCTCCCCTATAGGTCCGAAGGAATCACCCCCTACTCCCCAGCCCCCAGCAGCTCTGCTCTCACCCCCAGGCCACAGGGCGAGATGATCATGCTAAATGAAGGGAGAGCAGCAGCATGAAATGTTTCAGATAGCACCTCAATCACGTTAGGCACCCCGTTTTGAACGGGGCCAGGTCTTTGTCAGGCTTGCATGTCACTGTTGAATAATGATGAGGACACTCGCGCGGTCCCCAGCACTGACTCAGCTCCAGGCGCTCCGCTAAGGGCTTCCCCTGCGGTACCCCCAATCCCCTCCACCCCCCAGGAGGTAGGGACTGTTGTTATCCCCATTTATAGACGAGGAAACTGAGGCCCAAGAGGGAAGCAAATGAGCATCGGAACCCAGCAGGCTGGCCCCCGTGGCGGCCACACAGCCTCCTCTCGTGATACACAGATGGAGTTCCCTCTACCCCAAACACCCTTCCCTCACCTTCTTCCTGAAGAGGCCCTTCCCCCGACCACTTTGTTGTATGCCACCCTGTTTGTTTTCCTTAGAGTCTCAGGGCTTTCTTTGGGGTTGCTCTGTTGTTTTTTGCACTCACCACACACACACACACACACACACACACACACACACACCCTGTCACACTCAGCTGGGAGAGCAGGAACTGTGATTTTGGTAGCCACCTGGGAAGTGGGCCCTCCAGCCCCAGTCCAGCCTTCGGACGAGTGCTGCCCCACTGCCCTCCTGAAGGCAGCCTCACGAGGGACCTGAGAGAACCAGCCAGCCAAGCCGCTCCCAAATTCCTGATCCACAGAAACCAGGAGATAATAAATAAATGTTGACTATTTTAAGACACTCAGTCTTGGAGTACTTTGTTATGAAGCGATAGGTAATGAATTCAACACTTACTAAATATCTGTTGTATAAATATGTGGATATATAACAACAGCTCCCATTCGTGAGCCCTTTCTCTGTGCTGGGCACTGTGCTAAGGGCTTTGCACATATGATTTGGAGTAAATCGTCGCAACAACCTTGTAAGATGGGCTGCTACTCTGTGCCCATTTTATGGATGAAGAACCAGGTATAGTGAGGTTCTCCAACATCATGTCGGCAGAGCTCGGACTTGCTCCCTGGCAGCAGGAGGCCACAGGATTCACTGCCACACTACACAGCCCAGGTAGCTCCTGTCCCCTCCCAGTCCCCTTCGTCAACTCCCGGGGGGCGAGGAAGGGGTCCCTCCTACAGGCTGTGTGCTTCCGCAGAGGCTGACCCCGGAGCTGAGTGGACATGGCAGAGCCGAGAATGGCGGAGCTCATTGCCCAGAGCTGGCCCCTCTTGTCCAACCCCCAGGAGCCCTGCCCTGTCCCCACCTGTGGATGTCAGCTGGCTGGGACACGTGGGGGAGGGCAGCACCTCGAGTCACCCCCAGTGGAACCCAGTCCCTGTGGGAGCAGCGAGGGTCAGAGAGCTCAGATTCCAGGCAGTTTGTCATCTGTGTGCCTTAGCTGACCCGCTAAGGTTACACACCCCAGGGTGCTGGCTGGGCGCACAGAGGACCTCAGAAGCTCCGTTCTCTGGATCAATAAGGTGGGGGCAGGGCTAAAAATAACCATGGAAAGCCACCCACACCTCCTGACCTCTGAGAAAGGGAGGCTAACACGGTCCCCTGGGGAGCACGGAGCGCTCATTTCGTAAGAGGGGAACTGGGCTGCGCAGAGCCAGGCCTCTTGTGAGGAGTGTGAGGGACGAGGGACCTGGGCGCAGGCGGGGTCTACCTGTCACCCTCACTGTGTGACCTCAGGTAGGTTCACTAACCTCTTTGAACCTCTGAAAACTTCGTCTGAAAAAGATCAGATGATGGCAGCGCCTGTTCCCCAAGAATGAACGAGCCTGGCAGGAGACAAATGTTTGTGTGCAAGGGGGTCTTTGTCCGCTAGGAGTCTTTCCAGTGACCTCACATGGTGGGCGTTGTGACTGCCATTTACAGATGAAGAAACTGACATTAAGTCATTCTCGGGGGCCACGCAGAGCTAGTAAGAGGTAGTAACAGGCAGGATTCAAACCCGAGCAATGCCCTTGCCTCTGTGTCACCTCGCCCTGTTTATTTTTGAGCCTTCAGCACCTGCTACTGTGTGTCCCCTGTTAGAGGCAGTCCTTGTTGGGAAGCAACTGAGCAGAATGGGTTGCATGGGTAGTGAGCTCCCTGTCACTCCAGAGGTATGCAAGCACTGCCTGGGTGTGGCAGGGGTCCTGAAGCATTAGATCTGGGGTTGAATTCAGTGCCATTTACAGTCCCTCCCTGCCCCTAGTTGCTAGGGGCAACTTTCCTTTGAAGACAAAGAGGACACAGAAATTATTAGGCTTGTTTTCGAAGGGGGGAAACTGAGGCCCAGAGCCAGGATTTTCCCAGGGTCATTCATCCAGCCCAAGGTGAGTCTGTGTCGAGATAGATGCTCCATTGAGCCTGCTTTGCAACACACCAGGCATGGAGGAGACATAGCAGAGTGGGGGCTCCTGCCTCTGAGTGAAAAGAGGAGACAGTGAAAACCGAAGACATGGGACCCCGGGCCAGGCAGGGACGAATCCTAGAGCCACAGGCAGGTGTTCAAGGGGCGTGTGGGACGAGGGAGGAGGCGAAGGCCACCAGAAACAGGGACCTTAAGCTTCTTTTGGTCCAATTCCCTCAGTGGACAGATGAACGGAAGGGGACCCAGAGAGGAGGTCGGTAACATCATGCAGGGCGCGTGACTGCTGAGGATGTAGGGATAGGGGAAGGTGGGGGCCCTCGTGGAGAGCCTGCTGCTCTAGCCACGTGGGGGGATAATTCATGCCAGGCAGGAGCGGGACTGAATTTGGGACCTTCTCAGCCCTCCTCCTCCCTCCCCTCCACCCTCCACCAGCAAGAGAAAGAGCCCTGATTTCCCAAGCACTCAGTTTGTGCTCGGCCCCGTTCCCTCTGTTCTGCACAGAGGCCGTCATTTATCCTAACAACAGCCCTGGAGGTGAGGACTGGGAAGAGAGTCACCTCCATTTCTCCAGAAGAAACTGCAGCCAGAGAGGTTAAGCAACTTGCCCCAGGCCACACAGCCAGCCAGAGACACAGAGCTGGGAGTTAAATTCTGGCAGTGCTAAGTGTCCCAGGTCTTTGCCCCATGTCTCCCCCTTCCCCACCCATGCCCCCGGCTCTGGTGGCCTCCTCCTGAGGGTAGAAGATGGGCCCACTCTGCTTTCGCTCCAAAGTCATCTCATCTGACCTTCAGCGTCTGCCCTCTGGAAAATGACTCTTGCTCTGGCCAAGAAGCCACCACACATGCCCAGGACATGGGGCAGGTGGGCACCCACGTGTGCCCGCCGCAGAACAGGCACCTCCTTTTCTTCACTAGCTTTTTGGAGCTAGAACTCACATTCCATACCCTTCACCCATTTACAGCGCACAAGTCAGTGTTTTTTTTTTTTTTTTTTTATGTATATTCACAGTTGGCAACCATCACCACCATCCCTTTTAGGACATTTCCATCACCCCAAAATGAAACCCTGCAGAATGAAACCCCATTCTCTCATCCACCCTGCCCTGGGCACCCACTCCTCTACTGTCTCCCTCTACAGATTTGCCTTTTCTGGACACTTCTATAAATGGAGTCACACGCTATGTGGTCATTTGCAGGCACCTCTTTTTGAAGACTTCCCTTTTGCAGTAAGATGGTGCTCTCTTGATTTTATAGGTGAGGGAACTGCGCTCAGAGGGGTCAAGTAACTTGCCCAAGGTCACCCTGTTCAAAGTGGGTGGGTGGATCTGGACTATGTCTGGTTCCAAAGACCTCGGGGCCACCCTCTTAGGCCTGGAGCCCAGAGCTGCCGGACAGCTCCAGGGGTCAGGGGGGTGGGGGGCAGAGGTCTGGGAGTGGGAGAGGGGCTGAGAGGGTAGGGGGGGCCAGGGTTGGAGTGGCAGAGGAGTCGGGGGAGGCACTGGGTCCCACCGCCAGGAAGCAGGATCACGGGGAGGAAAAGAAAAGGGTCGGGCAGGCAGGGGTAGGGGCGGCTGAATGTCCCCCCAGGCAGGCGCAGGCCCCCCCAGCTCTCTGCCCTTCCCTGCTGATTGGTCCAGTCACATCGCCCAGATGACTTCCCCACTTCTGCCTTCTCTCCCTCTAGAAATAGCTCTCTCCAACCCCCCTTCTCCAGCTCCCAGACCCCAGCCCTGCAGGATGACTCAGCCTGAGCCCTGGAGCCGGCTGTCCCCTTACCCCCTCCTTCTCCCCTGCACCTGTCCTCTCTGGCTGAAGCTCCCAGGACATACTTATCACCAACACCAGGACGGCTGTGCCAGGACTGCCTTGGCCAGCATCCAAGGGCAGGGCGGCTCTGCCCGGCACGTCCGCTGGCCTGCCTCTGCCCTTATGCCCTTTCCGTTGGAAGCCCTGCTCCCCACCCCGGTAAGCCCCTTTTGGGTAGACCTGATAACCTCAGGTCCTCTTAAAATTCTCGTTGTATTTTTTATATGTGCTCTATATCTTGCCCCCAAAGAAATCAGATTCTGGATTTTGGTCTTTCAGGCTGCTTTCAGCTTGGGACCCCCAGTCCGATCCATCCCACCAGCCCCCGGAAGAATCAGCGACTCAATGAACTGCTGACAATAGCCATCAAGTTTCCTCTCTCATGGATGGGGAAACTGAGGCTCGGGGAGGGAGAGGGACTTCTCCAAGTCCCCTCATCTGGGAAGGGGCAGGCTTGGCGTGTGAACGTGTATCCCAGGCTCCCAGCACCACAACCCCCTGGGAATGGAACCTGAGGGAATGGTCTTGAGCCCAGGCTGCCAGTGTGGGGAGAGGAGCTCTGTGACCTTTGGTGGCACAAGAGGCAAACGACAGCAAACCCCTGCCTTCTGTGCTCGAACCCCAAACCTCTATTCACTTTTGCATCCACCCCTTCATTTATAGCCAGACAGCCTGGGTTGGAATACCAGCTCCCCCAAACACCGCTCTGTGACTTCGAGCAAGTCCATGAACCTCTGTGAGCCTCGGTCTTCTCATCATGCAATGGGTATGATTCAGCCCCGGCCCCAGAGGGCTGTGGCGAGTTCGTATGTGCACAGCATGTAGAAAGTGCCCAGCACGTGCCGAGTGCCTGAAGAACGTGAGCTGTTTTCGTCGCGGCTATCTCCCGTGAGTGCAATGTGTGGGCAGAGCCCCCTCCCACCCCCTGCCCACCGCCAGCCTCAAGGAGGTCACAGGGAGATGCAGGAGCCAGTCAAGAAGCTGGAGCTGTCATGGTCCGTTGCTTTGAGTGCTGGGATGGAGTTTGGCGCTGGGCTTGTGGGACCCAGAACGGGGACCTGGCCCAGCCTGGGGGCCCCCGGGGAGGTCCACGGTGCTGTGGAGGGTGCCAGGGGACAGTAGAGCCGGGCCTCCGGCTTCAGCTCTGCTGCCCACCTGCTCTGTGACCTTGGGCCGGTCACTTGTCCACTCTGGGCTGCAGGTTCGCACTCTGCATGGTGATGGACTGTCCCTCCGGAGACCCGGGCAGGCCGACATCTGGAAGCCCGCCACAGCTCCCCAGGCTATTTTTACCAGGACTGTGGGCAGTCACACCACGGGTCAGCATCAGAACCTGGGCGGATGCAAGGGAGCCCCAAGGTCATGCCGTGACCCCTCCTGTGTCTGAGGCCGGGCTGGCTCACTCAGCAGGCTCTCTGGGCCCAGTCTTGCCTCCCTGCGGAACTTGAAGTTGGGGCGCACCTGGACTCATCTCTAAGCCCCGACGGGCACTGCACACCAGGGGTTACAACCAGTTCTCATCCCCCACTGCATGCTTGTAAACTTTATTTTTATTTGTATTTTAAACTGTCTGGAAGGCCACAGAGAAGTCATGGGGTTGGGGGTGGGGAGGCAGGGAGGGCTAGAGACTGGCTGTGAGTGGCAGAGACATAGAGAGACAGAGACGCAGAGATGAGAAAGACAGAGACAGACGTAGGAATGGACAGGTACATCGCCAAACACAAGGAGACAAAGGAGGAAAAAGAACAGGGTTTAGAGAGAAGGAAGAGACACGGGGAAGAAACAGTGAGAGAGAGAGCAAGATGGGGGAGACAGAGACAGACTGAGGGCAGGGGTGCACCCAGCTCCCCTCCTCCCATGCACACCCCCCGCCCCAGCATGTGCACAACACAGCCTGCTGGCGAGAAGGGGCCAGAGGGGTGGGGGGCAGGCCAAGGTTTACCTTCCCTGGGCCTCAGTTTTGTCATCTGTAAACCAAATCCGAGCAAAATGACCCCAAGCACTCCCCGGACCCTGATGGGCTGGGGGCATGGGGCCTGCCCGTCTCATAATGCTTCGGAGTCGAATGAAGCTCTAATACTCAATGCCCACTGAGTGACCTTGGTGGGTCACTGTGGCCCACCCCATGCAGCAGTGGGAGGCTGGAGCTCAGAGAGGTGCAGACGTTTTTGTGAGGCCACTCAGCAGGACCTAGGGTTCCTGCCTCTTTGTGTCTGGGGACCCAGAACCTCCTCTCCCCGTGGCTGCCCCACCGCCTCCCCTGCTTCATCCCCTCCCTGGCCCTCGGTGCTCAGCAGACCCAGCTGCACACGCGGGCTTCCCATGTGCTCCACGGACCTTCTCTTAGCAAAGAGCCAGGTGCGACGGAATGTTCCTGACCCAGGTTCCTTCTCCCCACTTCCTCCGTGAGAAACTGAAGCCTGGGGATGCTTCACAAAGGACAGAAATAAATTCAGGGGAAAGGGGCCCAGGTCCGGCCTCCAGCTGCCAGCAAGGCTGCCCTCGTCCCTCACTGATGGTGAAGAACAGCAGAAATGCCAGGTGCTCTTCTAGGCCTGTGATGTATGTTGCTTCCTTTGATCCTCAGGAAGGGCTTTGGGGGTGAGTCATAAGAAAATCATTATCTTCATTCACAGATGAGGAAACAGAGGCTCAGAGTGCTGTGCACCAGCTCACACCCTGGGAAGAGGCAGGGCCAGCTCCCGCGCCTGAGATGGTGACAACTAAGGGTTGTGTAACACTATCCATTCTTTCACATTCACGCCTGAGTCTGTTAAGGGTGACAGCCCGTCCTCGCCGAGCGTCCCCACATCTTAGCACCCGGCTAAGTGCCTAATGTGGATCATCTCACTTCTTCCCTTTGGCCAACACTGTTGCTTCCGGCCCGGCAGCTTTCTTGATCTAAGAGTCTCCTAGGAGAGTCACCAATGATGCTTGGGAATGCTGACTCCAGCCTGACCCCAGAGGCCAGTTACAGTTGCTCTCAGCCCACCTTGGTGGCCTTGCCCATGATTGGCTTGGTTAGGGCATGTGATCGCGTCCTGGAAAATGAGGGCCAAGAAGGAATCTGTCAGAGTGGACGGAGAAGGGCTTCTAGGAATGACTTCTCTTCAAAAGGCGACACGAGGCAAAGACTTCCCTTTTCTTCTCTTTGGCTGTTGGGCGAAGATGTGATGCCTGGAGCTGTGGCAACCACACTGTGAGCTTGAGGGGAAGGCGAAGTGTAGAGTAGCCAGATCTAGAGCCAAGTGAGTGACCCTGAACCAGGACGCCCCTGTTGAGTCCGGTCCATCCTGAGAGCCATGAGAGGCAATAGTGAAATATTGAACTGTTGTGTTTTAAACCATTATGTTTTGGAGTGATTTGTTATGTGGCAATAGAAATCACAACAGTAAGTGATTCATAGATATTTGGTGAGTTAAACATATTGGATACATGATTAGGATTTTTTTTTTTTTTAAGAGAAGCCGCCATGTAAAAGAATCCAAGTTTCTACCAAGTGACAGTGACCTCAGGTTCCCCTGGGGTGGTTCACTTCTGCTCCAGAGAGTTCTTTAGTGGCCTCTCATAGACATTTTCACGCTAGGTGAGAGGTGAGATATGAGTGACCCGGATCTGGCCGACCCAGTAGCCTTTGGAACATCACCCACAGCTTAGGATTCTCGCCAGCCCAGCCTGTAGACACTTAGCGGAGGATTTGGTCTCTTGGCTTCGACTGGTGGGTTAGTGAGTCTTGCCTGGGGAATATCATCAGATGTCATCGGCCTTGCCTCAAGGTCCCTGCAGGATGGAGGGCGGGACTCCAGGACCCAGGTCTCTGGACAAGGAAGCATCAGCACCCCCGAGAGAGAGGTAGCAAGATCACAACCACACCCGCGTGGCTAGTGACAGGGGCGGCCCCAGAGGGAGCCACGGGGGGGACAGATCAGGGCCTGGGGGCCTCCTCCCGCCCACATTTGCAACTAGACTGCCCCCGCCCCCGGACTCTCGGACAAGGCAGGAGGAAGGCAGGAGGCCCCTGGATTCTCGGACAAGGCAGGAGGAAGGCAGGAGGCCCCAGTGGAGAAGTTGGACTTCCTCCTGATTTGAAAGTGGAGGCTCAAGCTGGCTTTCCTTTGAAACATGTGGGAGTTGGGGGACCATCTGTCCCCAGGCTGATGAGGCATGCCACACTTCTTACGTCAGCCTGTGCATCCCACGAGGCAGGGGGCAGCTGAGACCGTGGGTGCCGCCCCGTTCCCTTCTCAGCTGGGCCATCCAAGGCAAGTCGCTTATACTCTGCCTCAGTTTCTCCGTCTGTGAAGTAGGGATGGCGATTGTTATTGCAGGATCCTCAGGAAACACAGAACCAATGAGGTGTCTACAGAGAGAGGTTTATTTTAAAGAATTGGCTCCTGAGATTGTGGGAGCTGGCTGGTCCGATCTCGGCAGGGAGGGCGGGGAGCTTAGAGAACCCATCCCGACCCCACCCCCTCTACATGCTTCCTCCCACCTACTCCTTGAAACTCTCTTCTCCACACCCTGAGTTTGAGCCTGGCACATAGGATGCCCAGCCCCCCAGAATCTCCGAAAACCGCCGCGCAGTTCTCCTTCACACTATGGGCTCCACAAGGGACCCTCTTCATCCCAACCCCGCACCATCACACGCGCTCCTCCCTCCCGCCCCCTCCCCGCCATAGGGACCATAAACTCCTGCCCACCCTTCAAGACCCAGTGTTCTTTGATCTCCTCTGGGAGTATTGATCATGTCTCCCTGTCGTGCTCTCTCTCTTCCTAGATTGCAAATTGTCTGAAGCGGGAGATTTTTGTCTTATTCATCTTTTTGTTTCTTCTTGTCTCTCTATGCCTGGCACGGGGGCCTGCGATAAATGTTGCTGATGAGTCGCCTGGTCCCAGGCAGTGGTCATTCAGTCTACTCTTGTTTGTGTCTGATGACGGGGAACTCACTCCCCGCCCAGGCAGCCAGCTTGGGGTGCAAGCGGGGTGCATTTTCAGAAACTCTAACCCATTGTAATGGTGCAAAAAGGATGAAAGTGAGACATCTACAGAATCTCCCTCTCCTGGACCTGGCAAAGAGTATCTTTTGACTATTTGTCCACTTTTTGTCCTCCTTTTCCCCTTCCTAAAGAGGAAGGCTGTTTTCTAACTGCTGAGAGAGAAGCTAATTTGTTGTATATAATATAGTCATGGAGGATGGAGAGGAAGAGGGGGAAAGTTGCCCTGGCTAGGAGTTTTAAGAAGGAAGCTTCTACTGCAGTCTTTCTTTTTTTAGAGAGATTTTATTTATTTGAAAGCGAGATAGAGAGCATGAGCATGACCCGGGGGGTGGGGGGAGGGACACAAAGAGAGAGAGAAGCAGACTCCCCATTGAGCAGGGAGCCCAACTCAGGGCTCGATCCCAGGACCCTGAGATCATGACCTGAGCCGAAGGCAGACGCTTAACTGACTGAGCCACCCAGGCGCCCCAGGGTTTTTTTTTTTTTTTTAAAGATTTATTTATTCATTTTAGAGAGAAAGAGAGTGCACAGGCAGAGGGAAAGGGAGAGAATCTCAAGCAGACTCCCCGCCAAGCCCGATGCCAGGCTTGATCTCACAACCCCAAGATCATGACCTGAGCCAAAACCAAGAGTTGGCTGCTCAACTGACTGAGCCATGTAGGTACCCCTCTACTGCAGTCTTGAGGCATAAAAGAAGTAGATAAAGAAAGATAATTCGAATAAGTATTGATATGGCCAATGTACCGGGGGCTCTTTTATTGTCCTTCAAGAAATTCAAGACTGGAATTTCTCCTTAATTATTTTTGATTATTGAGCTGTCTTATTTCAACATGACATTGCTCTGAGCCTGGGCCACATGAGTCTCTAAATTTATTAGGGTTATCCATTGTATACTCAGTAGTAGATTAATTGGTGTTTGGGTATAGTTTTCTCCTTGATGTTGTGGCCTTTCCTTGTGTAGATGCAGGATGGTGCTAATGAGCGTCTAGTTTAGAACCAGTCCATGTACCTTGTGAAGGTTAATTTATTATCTATCGTGTAACTTTCATGAATATTCTCTCCTACACCTCCCATCCCAGCCCCCCTGTGCTGTTTGAATACCAGAAGCTGGCACCAATCCAGACCTCCAGATCAGTAATTGTCAATGCCACCAGACCGTACCCCTCTATTTATAACAAATATTTGGTAACACCCCCTTTACTATCCTGAAATGAGTCTTGCTGATAATAAAACTTACCTATATCCATAATTTTTAAAATTCACTATCATGTCCTAACTATAATATGTATAAAGATAAAAAGAAATTTTTTAATAATAAAATAAAATGTTTTCCAATATTTAATATTTTTGTTTGTTTGTTAGAGGGGGAGGGGCAGAGGGAGAGAGAATCTCAAGCAGGCTCCACGCCCAGCACGGAGCCGGACACGGGGCCCGATCTCACAACCCTGAGATCACAACCTGAGCTGAAATCAAGAGTCAGATGCTTAACCCACTGAACCACCCAGATGATGCCTGATATTTAATGTTTTTAAATATCTAATATGATGGCCGTGGGGGCCATACGCAGCGGTTAGGTGCTTGCACCTCTGCACAGCATCGCCCCATTCACGGCACTTGCCCGCACAGCTGTGTTGGGTCGGTGGCTGCGCAGTCAGGACAGGCTGGGCTTTGCTACAGACACCCCACATTATTCTCCCCACATCTCATGTTCACTGTGGCCGGCAGGGGCTCTGCTCCTCCTGGAGAGACCCAGCCGATAGTGGAGGCTCCCCGGAGACACACACGGTCATAACCTCTGTGACAGGGGAGGGGTGTGGAGACCAGTCCCCGACTCTCAAACCTTCCCCCGGGAGCGACACACACCCACTCCAATGCCACCTACTATGTGCCTGAAAGGAGAGGACCCTCAGAACCCTGCCAGACGTCCGCGGTGACTGGCGTAGGCCCTGAAAGCCCATGGGGACACTCCCGTGGGGGTGCCATGTCTTTGAAATGGTGAACAAGTCTTGGTAAAAGTCCCAACCCAATCTTTTTCCCCTCAACAATGCAACACATTTTTAAACAAACTGTCCAGAGTTAATGTATTTATAAGTTCTAGAATTTGGTCTAGAACATGGGGTAGATTTGCCATGTGTGTTCTTCCTGCACGTTCTAGAACACTGGGTATCCTTTCCTCCCTTCCTCCTACCACATGTCAGCATCCTCATCGCTGCAACAAAACACTCCCACAAATATACAAAACCCCCCATCAGGGATAATACAGCCCCACCGAGAGCCATCCATCTAGGCTAGTGGGCTGTAGAAACCTTTTCTAGCAGAATAATCCCATTTGGTTTGTTGCTAACGAATTATCATGCAGAACCCCATGATACACATTGGTGAAAAGTACCACTGCCCTGGGTGATGCAGGGACACCCATCCCACCCACCTCCTCCCTCCCCACTGTCCCCCACATGTGTCAGAGATCCTTGGGTCCCCGGGGCTCAAACCCTGAGGCTCCACATAACCCGGGTGCAAACTCACTGGGTCCACAAAATCACCTCCACTCCCTACAGCGTGTAGTGAGGAGACCATTCTGCCTTCTGAGTGTGTGAATCTGATAAATCTAATAACTCGTGTGAAAATGTTTGATGAGCTGGTTAAAATCGACATTTGCCACCATGGGGGGGAAAGGCCACCAGCCAGAATATCAGGAGCTCCATGCCTCGGACAAGGTGCCGGTTTTCCTGAGGAGACAACATCCTTTGATGAGCAGAACTATTTCCAGCGAAGATCCTACTCTTCTAAATGTGTTAACATGGGCTCAGTATTGCGTTTCTATTTCTGTGCAAAATGCCAGCACAGAAAGAATTTTCACGGTTGTGGGTAATCTGTGGTCAGACGGAAGCAACAGAATTGATGCAGGGCGATGGAAGGGGAAAGTTTTGTGGCCTTTTTTTTTTTTTAGATACACCTTTCACTTGTTTGGGATCACACAATGGATGGGTGTGTGTGTGTGTGTGTGTGTGTGTGTGTGTGTGTGAGAGAGAGAGAGAGAGAGAGAGAGAGAGAGAGAGAGAGAAAGAGACCACACTAGGAAGTATAAAGTGTAAGATATAATTTAGATTACCAAGAAAATGGCAAACGCGGGTGTGTGTTGTGTGTTGTGTGGCACCCTCCAGCATTTGTTGTGACAATACCTGACGCCTCTAGCTTGATTAGCTAAAGGTTTGCCGAGAGCGTGAAGGAGTCGTCACGCACATGGCTCCTGACAATTTACTGCTTCTGCTCTCCAGCTAGGACCCAGGCCCTGGTAGCTCTCCCGTCCTGCAGCCCCCCAGCCTGGCTGCTCCCAGAGAGCACGGTCCTAGGCGGAGGTGGTAGAGCTGGCCTGCGCGTCCCTGAGTGAAGGTCATCACCTTGGCTGTCCTGGGGGCATGACTCCCCCGTGGATTTCCGAGCGGCAGGGACGGGAGGAGTTAGATGGGCGGTCACTGTCACACTCACACACACAAATGCACACACACCAGGTGCCCTCACCGAGACATGGCGCACACGGCAACAGACACACACACACACACACACACACACACACACACACACACACAGCTCAACTTCAGGAACCAGATTTTCAGAACCAGGCTCCACTGGGGCCTCCTGAATCACTTGTTTTAAAAAATGTTCTAGGGTTGACCACATACTTTTACCCCCACGAGAGAAAGAGGACCGTGTAGCTCACGTCCTCAGCTAGCACTCACTGAACTGCTGGGAGGGGGGGTGTGGGGCCAGCAGCCAGGGGTGCAATGGTGAGTGAAACGCCGGGGACCCCTGCCCTCTGTGTCCGATACGGGAGCAACAAAACAAACAAGGGAAACAAAATGGATTTTAAAAAGCCAAATTCCTAATTAGAAATTCTGACACAGATTTCCATTTCTGGAAGCACAGCAGACGAGGTAGGGCGAAATACACTCCGTGCCTGATACCAGATGACTCCAGATAAAAAACACTGGAAAAACTTCAAAAATGTAGAACTCAGCAAGGAAATAAGAGATCCTTACTCCGAGGGCAATAGAGCAAAAAGGTGGGAAACAAGAAAGAGCCATGGAGGAGAGTATGAGTCAATCTAAAAAACAGCAATTCTAGGGGCTCCTGGGGTGGCTCAGTCAGTTGAGTGGCTGACCCTTGATTTCAGCTCAGGTCAAGATCTCAGGGTCCTGGGATCCAGCCCTGCGTCAGTCTCCCCCCCTCAGCGGGGACTGTGCTCCCTCCCTTCTGCCCCTCCCTCTGCTTGCTCTCTCTCAAATAAATAGATCTTTATTTATTGTTTGGGATCACACAATGGATGGTGTGTGTGTGTGTGTGTGTGTGTGTGTGTGTGTGTGTGTGTGTGTAAGGTAAATATTTATTTGAGAGAGAGAGAGCATGGGGAGGGGCAGAGGGAGAGGGAGAGAGAAACTTCAGCAGACTCCTTGCTGAGCTCTGAGACTGATGTGCGGCTCGATCTCAGGACCCTGAGATCATGACCTGAGCTGAAACCAAGAGTCAGCCGCTCAACTGACTGAGCCACCCCAGGGGCCCCTCAGATAAATAAATCTTAACAACAACAACAACAAAAAAAAACCCAGGAATTCTAGAAGGTGATAATAAATGTAAGAAAGGCAACATTTGAATTCGATGTTCTATATTGATATTTTATATAGTTTATTATCTATATTTTAAATATAAAATCCTCAAATGTGAATTCTTACACATTTATATTATATATACTATATATAAGATATATATTATAAGGTATATTATATATCAAAAAATAAATCCTCTTGGTTTGTTTCTATTATACATAAAATACATATTATATATAAACATAAATCCTCTTGGTTTGTTTCTCTGAAGAGCCCTGACTGATCTTTGTGACTTTGCCGGGACGGGGCCCCCATCTCCCCAGATGCCTCAAGATCCAACCTTACGGCCTCCCTATGCCCAGAGCCCTACGTGCATTCCCCAAATGCAGGGGCCAGGCCTCTGTGCTTCACCACGGCCCCCCAGAGCCGAGCCCGGTGCCTGGCACGACGCAGGCCTCAGTAAATACCGGATGAACGTGCCGTCGAGTGAATTTATTTGAAGACCCTCTCCTAATGCAGTTCCCTGACTCTGACACCGTCTCCCACTTTCTCTGCATATCATCCCACACCATCCTGAGGCCCTGACACAGACTCTTTCCTCCCCAGTCCCGCCCCACAGAAGATCCGTGACAGCAGAGACCACGTCCGGCCTCCTCACCGCTGGGAGACTAGTCCCATTCGGGAGCCCGGCCCACAGTATTGGCTCAATAAATATTCGTTGAATCAACGCAGAATAAATGCCACTGCGGGATTACATTTGTAAAATATTAGCCCCTACTCCCCCACCCCCTGCCCCCCTGCCCAGGATTTCTTTTCTTCTTTTGCTCTTTCCTTTTCAGTCAGCAAGGCACTTCTGAGCCCAAGCCTCAGGAAAAGACGTGGCAGCTGAAAGCAAGAAGAACACGTCTCCTGTGTGGATTTGCGGATTCAAAAGCTCAGGCCCTGAGAGGACCAGGAAGAACACACAGAAAGGGCAAAGATTTGGAGGAAATCGTGAGATGTCCCTGCTTCCCGGGCTAAAAAATAATGTTCTGAACAGTCAGAAGGAAGACACAGGTGGCAGTTGGTGGTGGTCCCCAGAGAAAGTAGTTTTGTCCCTGCTGGAAGCCACTGCTAGCTCGGAGGGCACCCTTGTGTGAATTAGGAAAAGTCACCCCTCCCGGGCTCACAGCTTGGCACCTGGAGCACAGACTGGATGCAGCCTTTCATTGGATCCTTCCCCCAGGTGCTCTTTGTGGAGTGCACAACCTGTACAACCGTACAGGACAGCCCTGCACACCTCTGCCAAACCCTGGAGGAGGCTAGGGAAGCTAAGACAGGCCCATGGGGTCTAAACACAGAGGAAATCTGTGCCTCCTGTCCCAGGTGAAGGCCTCATGGGGCAGGGGTGTCCCAAAGAAGAAGTGGCCCAGGCAGAAGGAGCCTCAGACAGCCTCAGGGTTTCCTCAAGTGCCTGGTGAGGACACTAAGTGAAGACCAGGTGGGGTGCAGCATCCCTGAGGACCACTGGGAACAGATGACAGCAACAGATAGCCACCTTCCCACCCTCACACACCACAACTTGGCACATTTACTAAGCCCTCTCAGAGTTAGCCAAAACCCCAGGGAAATGTGGAACCGGAGAGCAACCTCCAGGAGACTGTGATTAAGTATCTGCCACATAGCCACCGTGAGGATGCCAAATAGGAAAAACCAAGTTGCATTTTGTGCACGTCAGGGGTATAAACTGAGATTTTTCTACCGGCTATTCTCAACAAATATGTGTTGGATGCGTGCTGAATGAATGACAAATGGCTGGTACTTCTCGGCAACCCTAATTTTCTTGTGCTCTGATTTGATTATCAGAGCACCCGGTGCCCTGACTAGATTGTCAATTGCTTGAGGGCAGGGCCCAGCCCATTCAGCTTTAAATCCTGCACACGTATCTACATAGAAGTGCTCCTGGCCTGGGCATTCAACTGAAGGACTATATAAATGCATGGAATTTTCCCCAGACTCCATGATCAAAAACCTCCCCTCCCTTTGAACTCCCCTCCCCTTCTCTCCCACCATCTCAGATAGCAGAAGAACTCCCAAAGCCCAGAGCAGACCGAGGAGGGGGACACTTTCATGCTGTTGTGGATACCGCAGCATAGCCAGATGGATGAGCCTTTTAGGATTTGAGACATGTCTACACTAGCCGATGATCTCCGCCCTGTTCAGCTGCCGAGAACCTTGGTGTGGTCTGAGGTCAGGCTCACTGCAGGGGTTTGGGCCCCGGGGATTCAAGGCCAGGGTGACTAGCTCCCTTCCTGGAGCTTTACGGGGCTGAGGACTTGTGGCTTCCCGGAGTTGGTATACTGAGTCTTAGGTGCTGTTTGAGCTCCTGCCGGCCTGGGCGCTCCAATGGATTCAGGCCACCTTTTCCGTGGGCCCTGTCCACGGCCTCGGCTCCAGCCTGCTGCCTGGCTGCCACGGTCACATGCCAGTGTTTTATTCTGGGTCCTCACTGCAGTATCACACATTCTGTCCGTGTGCGCGGCATTTGTAGATATGGATCGTGGCCCCTGGCCTGTGTTTGTAAGTTATCCCCCATGCGTCTGACCTTTCTCTGTGGCCACAAGGTCAGTGCCCGCCACCGGCTGGCCACCTTTTCGTCTCCCCAGCTGGAGTCCCTGCTGCCTCCCCAGCTTTGAACCCAGCTTTGCCGCTCACTAGCCGGGGTCCGTGGCGTGTTACTGAAGTTGCCGTAACCACAGTGACCGCCTCCCCCTGGGTCCTCTCCTCTGGGCACCCTGCAACTATTTGCCTCTTACTGCAAAGGTCTGCTGAGCAGCCCAGCTCCCCCACTGGCCAGGGCTGTCCCCCCTCCTTCCCCGTGCCCAGCACTGTCGCCGCCACTGAGGGGTGATCGAAGGAAGGCAGCTTCCTGTCCCTCTCTCCTTCCTGCCCCATTCCCCTCCTCTCCTCCTCTCCCTCTGCCTCCGCCCCCCAGGGTCGTCTGCACACACGATCCCAGCCATTTCTTCCTTGGGGGCCCCTTCACTTGCTCCAGGAGAGGAAGGTCACCAGGCAGAGACTGTGATGCTGCAAGGTATTTTATTAAAACCAGGTGAGTCACTACATTCGCTGAGAAGGCACACTTATGTTCCCGACCCCCGCCGCCTCTCTTGGGATGCGTGTGGCTGTCCCTCTCTGTCCACCCCTCTTTCTCACTGCAGACAGACTTTGGGGCGGGGGGTGATGGGAGAACTTCTCTATGGCCGAGCCTTGGTTCACGGCTTGGATTTGTGATTAGAGGTGAGGGTGAAGGTGTGGTTGAGTTTGGAGGTTGGAGGGATTGGGTTGGAGTTTAGGAGAGAGGCGAATTAACACTGCGGGGCCACAGTGAGCAAAGGGTCACATGTCTCCTGGGTCCCGGGGTGATGACCCTCCACAAGGACCCCAGTCCCCAGGCAAGCGAAGCCACCCTGAACAGCCTAGCCCAGCCCCTCAGCCTCTCCCACCCACCTCTCATAAACAAAGCAGACACTCAGAAGCAAACTCTACACGGCTACAGGAAATCTAGGCCCACCTGACCCTTGGCCCCGGGGCCCGAGTGGGTGGGGGTGGGAGTGGGGGCGCCCAGGTGCTTAGCCCTGGAACCCCAGCTCCCTGTATTTGGCAGCGATGTCATTCCGGAACAGCTCCAGTGCCTTTTTCATGGCCGCATGGGTGTCGGCGCCGAAGTCCCCGGGGTGCTTGCTCTGCAGGACGTGGATGATGGCTTCTGAGATGAACTGCAGGGGGAGACAGAAGGGGGTGCCGGTCACAGGGGCGCGCACGCCAGGAGCCAGATGGGAATCAGACTGAGTCCCACCTTCTCTTTACTCCACGGCCATCTATCGAGGGCTTATTACACACCAGGCGTGCTTCCGAGGGGTCTCTATGGATTAATTCCTTCTCTCCCTACCACCCTGGGAGACAGGTGCCGATGGGGAGCCAGGCCCACCTCGGTGCAAGAGCCCAGGACACTGCCTCCATGCTGGCAGCAGAAAGGAAGGGAAATGCTCCTATTCCGTGGTTTTACCCAGGATTCCGCAGTCGGAAAATCTAGAAAGAAACTATTTCCATCTGTGTGTGTTTAATTTTTGCATTCGATGGATTAGTGTGGTTATTGCTCTAAGTAGCCTACTTGGGGGCTGGCGGGGGTGGAGGGCAGAGCATCATATTTTCTGGGCCAAGCACAGAACTGGTGCTCAGAATTACTGGTGGGCGGGAAGGAGTGAGGACGAGGAAGGAGGGAGGCCTACGGCTCGTCCCGGGGCCCATCCTGTCCCATACCAGCCTCACTGTCCCCACAAGTTCTCAGACACCCACAACGTCATTACCAGGAACATCTACAGCGTGGCTGCTTTAGCGACTGAAAGATCTCATGGGTGTAAAATGCTACTGGGCCTTTTTGACAGTGGGTCAAGATTTGATGCCAACCACAACTCTGGCCAGTGGACCAAGTGGTGTCGCTTTACAGAGGCCCAGATGGGAAAGTAGCCAGACTGAGGTCACACAGCAAGTGGACAGCAGAGCTGGAATGCGCACCCAGCGGGCTGTGGGCAAACGGCTGCCAGAGCCAGGGACAGAGGCAGGGACAATACCTCGGTTGGCTTTTCCCAGTTTCTCAGGGCGCCCCGAGTGCGAGTGACCACAGGCCGGTAACGGGGGGCACATGGTGACAGAGGCCTCAGGAGGCACACACGGCAACAGCCCGTAAACACGGTTCTGCCTAGAAATAGGGACAGCGGGGCGCCCGGGGGGCTCAGTTGGTTGAGCGTCAGACTCTTGATTTCAGCTCAGGTCATGATCTCAGGATCGTGAGATCGAACCCCGCATTGGGCTCCACCCTGGGCATGGAATCTGCTCCAGATTCTCCCTCTCCTTCTGCCCCTGCACCTCCCCCATGCTCTCTCTCTAAAAAAAAAAAAAAGAAAGAAAGAAAGAAAGAAAAGAAAAGAAAAAAAAAAAGAAACAAGGACAACTCCACTCCTCCAACTCCTGCCTTTGGGCATCGATCTGGACATATGTTTAAGTTCACCTCTAATGTCATAAATGTCACAAAACAAAGTGGGGGTTCAGGCTTCCATGAAGTCAACCCTGCCCCTGGAAAATGTGGGAGACCCAGGTTCTAGGCTCCGCTCTGCCGTGACCCCCATGGGTGACTTCACCATAAAACAGGGGCTCAGCTGACCCCATCGGGTCCCCTCACTCAGCCTTTTCTGAGTCTGGGGCACAGCCACTAATATCCAGGTAAGGGTGGGCTCAGGCAGCCGGACAATTGAGAAAAGTTGCCCTTGGCACCCAGCCCCCTCTGCGGCCCCCTCACTCCCCGCCGGGAAGTAGCAGCCCCCTAGGAAGAGCACGGAAGGAGGTCCCACAGTGAGCCAGGAGAGCAGACATGGGGCTCCGCCTTAGATTCTGCAGGGATTTACGCAGTAAATGAAACTTGTTTTAAGTAGACCTGGGTTCTACTCCACTTGGATACATCGTTTTCTCTTTCTGAGCCTGCTTCCTTGTCCCCCTAGAGGGGAGGGGTCATTCAAGTTATATTGTGAGCCCACCACATGCCACCAGGGTTCAGAAATGGGAGAGCCAGGGTCTGCCCTTGGGGAGCTCATGCCCCAGCCAGGAGACAGCTGGGTAAAGAGATAAATCCCAGTATAGCCGGGCAGGCGCCATGACAAGGGATGAGGATAAAGCGGCTTTGCAGGGGGGAGACGGGGGGCGCCAGTGGATGGAGCAGCTGACAGCCACGTGCAGAGGGGGTGGCTTCTAAGTTGGGCCCTGGAGGATGGACAGGGGTCTGTTGCCAAGAGAAGATGGGGAGGGCAGGGGCCGCAGCATACGCGGAGTCTCAAAGGCAGGACCCGCTCCTCAAGGGCAGGCAAGGTTGTCTCTGTGTGATTTGTGGGGGCAGCTGGAGTGCAGGGAGGTTTGGCTGAGAGGCTGAAGACAGGGGCGGTGGTGGCTGATGGGAGACATTGTGCCACAAGGGATTAAGAGCTTGAGTTCCCGAGTACCGTAGGTCAGACTGTACCTACTGGCTTATTAGCTGTGTCACCTTGGGCAAGCTACTTAACCTCTCCGAGACTTCAGTTTCCAAATCTGTAAAGTGGGTATGAAGAAGGGTACCTGCCTGGCACAGAGTCTGCTAACTGCCTGCCCCATGCCCCTCTTCTCTTTCTTCCTTGGTAACAGAACACCAGTTGTAGTTGGAGTGGCAATAGACTACAATTCCCAGCTTTCCATGCAGGTGGGTGTGGTCTTATAACTAACTTCCGGCCAATGAGATGTAAACAAAACCGCTGGATGGGATTTCTGTGACTCCTTAAAAGAGAGCTTTCCTCTCTTCTCCTGTTTCCTGTTTGGAACATGGACCAGATGGCTGGAGCTCTAGCAGCCATCTTGGACCATGAGTCAACTTTGAGGACTCATGCCAACTTTGGCAGCATGGAAAAAGCCTGCACCCCTGGTGGCGGTGGGGCCCCCACACCGGCTCTGGACTCCTTACCTCTGAACTTCCTTTGTGTCAGAGAAAAAGAAGACCCTGAATGCAGTTCCTCACCTCGGGGAGACCGTGAGAATTCCATGCAGTGATGCAGGCGAATGCTTACCAAGGCCCATCCTCACTGGTAGCTATGACCATGATCTCTATGCTCATCACTGCACCAGCCTGTCTACTGCTCCCATCCCCAGGGGTTGCACCTATCCTAAGGCCCTTTATCCAGATCTCAGTGCTCCCTCCTGCCACACCCCTCCTGCCTGCATCTCAGGCTCTCTCCCCTGCCCACCCAACTTCTCAGCCCATCAAAGGAAGTTCAGACCAATTCCCCTTGCCTAGGACACCATGGCTCTCTCTCTTTTCATCTGTAAAGATGCTGGAACCAGTGGCGCCAGCCTGCTGGCCACCCCACCCCCGGATGGAGCCCCAGCTACTCTACTGCGGCTCCCTGTGGCACAAGGGTTAGGAGCGAGGGGTCTGGAGGAACAGAGCCCTAGTCTGAATCCTGGGAGTGTGCCAGGGACAAGCTATCGCCCTCCCTGTGCCTCAGTTTACTCATCTGCCCAGTGGGTACGATAGTGCTACCTTCCCGTGAAGGGGAATACAAGGGGTGCTCCCAATATCTGCTCTTTCCTTCTTCCCCTAGATGACAGAGTGATTTGGGAGAGAAGTGGGTTTACTCTCAGTGACCCCAGGAGGAAGGCAAAGTGGGCAATAGCCCATTTTACAGATGAGGGCCCTGGGGCACAAGGAGGAGCATCGTGGGCCGAGCTGGGACTCGAACCCAAATCGCATCCCTCCGAGGCCTGTCCTGCCACCCTCCCACCCGCCCCTGCCCTGCCTCCTACCTCCAGGTACTTGATGGGGATCTTGTGCTTGGTGGCGTGTGACTGGGCCAGGGGCTTCAGCTCAGCATCGTGATGTCCCTTCTTCTTGAGGATGCCCCCCAGGGCCGTAAGCACCGTTTTGCCATGCTTCTTCAGGTCCTCTGAACGCTTCATCTCGTCCTCTGACTTCAGGTGCTTGAACTTGTCAAACTTCTCCAGGGTCTCAGGGTGGCCCTTAAAGAGCCTGCGGGCACAAGGAGGGCAGGAGTCAGACACAGGAACACGCCGTGGGGTCTGGAGGTGGCCGGACACGAATGCCAGGCTGGGCTCCCCTACTTCCCAGCTGTGTCACCTTGGGCAGGTCACTCTACCTCCCTGGGCTTCTGCTTCCTCATCCAGACATCCAGATAACGGGTCCCTGCCCATAGCAGCAATGCTGTGACTAAATGAGAGCATATGCACCAAGCACACGCAGCGTGCTATACAAAGGCTCAGCTTTATGATTTTTCTCATCCTCATTATCTGCGTCTTCTGCATTGCTACGGTGAGAGGCAGGAGGGAAGGATGTGTCTGCGTTGGTCCCTGGCTTCACCCCTATTTTCTCTAAGTTGTTTGGAGAGTAGGTGACTAACTGGAATCGGGCAGAAGAGGGGGACATGGAGGCACCAGGGCCGGAGGACCCTGGATTTGTTGAGTACCTCCTGTGTGCACCTCCCTTTAGGGTCCCACTATTCCCATTTTACAGATGAGGGAACAGAGGCTCAGAGGTGTGAAGGCGTAACTCAACATTACAGGGCTGGTGTGCAGAAGGGCCAACTGGAAACAGATCAGAATGACTCAAAAAATAGACCATGCAGGGAACTACCTTTGCAGTTTCCTACCCAGGGATTATCCTTCAGTTGCTTGAATACTTCCAGATACAGGAGACTCACTACTACCTGTGAGGACCATTCCACTCCAGATTAGCTCTTGGGCTCAGAAAGCTCTTGCTTGTTTTGCTCAGACTCCCTGTCCCTCCCAGGCTCCTCACAGTACAGACAGTGAGGCCCCGGGGTCAGAGGGGGAGCCACTTGCCAAAGACCAGGTCCCCACTCCTGCCAGGGAGCCAGTGATCTGGCCACAGAAGGACTCTGCCCATGAACCTGAGCAGCCACCTGTAACCTTGGACCTCAGTGTTTCCTGCTGTGGAAAGGTGGGTGTTGGTTAAAGGGAGTCCTACCTGCCGCCTAGATGGGAGTGGTTCTCCCCATTTCCCTTGTGGGTGAATGGACCACAGAGGTAAGTGACGTGCTCAGGGTCACACGGCTGGCTGGTGGCAAAGCCCACAGCAGAGACTGGATGGTTCTAGAACTCATGCTCTCTGTCTCGTGTCACACCCGGAAATGTTTCCAGGAGAGACCCTGTCTGCCCAGGCTTTCCCTCCTCCTGTCTAATGGCTTCAGGTCCTCAGAAAGTTCCTCTTTCTCATAGCTTCTGCCACACCTTCCAGCCCTGCTGCAGACACACTCCAGTTTGTGGAAGCATCTCCTAGCACACACCCTTATTCACATGCGTGCACACCCAGACACACACAAGCGTGCACAGGGCAGCACCAACAGGGAGCACACCCTTCTCCCGGGAGCGAATCCCTCCTGCTTCCCCAGAATGCTCAGGGCTGTCCACGCCCTGCCCAATGTCACCACCTCACCAACCCCTGGCCCCGGCCCCGGCCCTGGCCCCACCAAGCCATGTGTGTCACTGACAGCTCATCTCTGGCACTTTTCACCCAAGGGTCCCTGAGCTCCTATTCTTATCTGGTGACAATGATCCCTGCCTGGCAGATGCGAGACCTAGTACCTACAGGGGAAGGTTGGAGGTCGGGACACTGGAGGGAGCTATCCGGGGCAGATGAAGGCCAAGGGCTGGTACCCAAGGCAGCCAGGAGTCTCAGATATTCTGGGAGGCCCCCAGATGTATGGGAGAAAGAACACAGGACTGAGAATTATGGAAGCAGAGTTCTGGTCCCTGCTCTGTCTCCAATGTGCTCTGTGACATTGAAGAAATCACTCAACCTCTCTGGGTCTTGGTTCACCCATCTATAAAACAAAAGGGTTGGTCTAGCTGATATCTCAGCCTCCAAATTCGAAGGCTTGACCCCTGCCTCACCTTCCACTCTCCACCAATGAGCTGGCAAGGGAGCCCAGATTTGCTTTCAACAGTGCAGGAAAATTGGGCTGATCCATGCCCACCAGATCATTCTGGCACCACTCAGCCACCTCTCTCCCTCGGCCCACAGTCCTGCCACTGGGAGCCCCAGGCAGCCACAGAAGGCCACACCTGGATTAACCTAACGACAGGTCCCTGCGAATGGACAGAGGAAGCCCTCACCGCGAGGAGAAGGACGGACGGATTTTCTCTACTGTTGCAGAAGCCCTTCCTTGCCTCGTGTTGTCATCTTCCATCATATGTCTACCTGCCTGGCCTATCACAGGCCTCAGGCAAGTCAGCGAGAAAGGAGGCCACCTCCCAGCCGTCCTCTGAACTGAGGCCTGATTGGACGCCCACATGGAAGCCTGGGCCTCCAGAGCAGAGGTGTGATGAGGGAGGGTCCATGCTGCCTGGATTTGAATTTCAGCTGTGTGACTTTGGGCAAGTTACTTAACCTCTCTGTTCAGAGTGCTGATCATAATATTTACCTCATGAGGCACTTGTGAGGCTTAAGTGAGTTAATATGCATGAAGCACAGAACACAGGGCCAGGCGGTGTGTACCGCGTAAATATTTGCTGTCCTCCCCCTTCCTCATTGCCCCTACCACCATTATCACCGCCGTGGCCACCACCGTCTCCGATCATTATCATCATCGTCATCAGGTTTGGGGTTCTGTCTACAGCCGCCCCTGGCTGGCCGAGACCCTCAGGCCATGTTTCCTCCCTGTAACATGAGAAGTGTTGGCCACCAGCGGTGATTTTCAAACTTTTCATGGCCTCAAAATTCTTTGTCCAAATGCAAAAATAAAACAAGCAGAAAGTTTGGGCAGGAGAAGGAACGGCAGGGGCACACTCAGCAGCCCCCTCCCTCCTGGACCCCCACTCCTGGAGTCAGGCTCTCCAACCGACCTTCTGGCTTTTATGTTCTAGACCTTTATGATCATGTACTTGGAGTGAAGCCCTCTGTGTTTTATTAGCAGGCTCAGCCAAACAGAATTTGCTCTCTTTTATAATCAGGGGAGTAGGAGAAATGACCTTGCCAAGGTCAGTAAGGAAGCCCAGGCTCAGCATCTGGAACACAACCAGGAGCCCAGCTCCCACAGAGGCACATGCAGCCCTGGGAGTTAGCATCCCCCCTACAACAGCCCTCTCCACACAGGGAGGCCCATCTCCCCAGACCCCAAACACTAAGAAGGCAGAACCAGTTGGCATGGTCTCTGCATGTCCCACGGCCTAAGACGTGACAAGACATTGGGCTTTCTGGGACCTTCCAGGGGCTGGTGTCTCAGGCATCACATCTCATCCCTGGCCCTGGCCCTTGGCAGGTCTCCCTGATCCACCCTGAGCAGGGAGGGAATGTTTCCCCTGATGACCTAATACCCCCAGTCTCCTTCAAGTCACTGCGTTGGGGGCTGGCAGCCCCCAGATTGCCTTGGAGAGGCTCGTGCTCGGCAAACTGGTCCCCAACCCCAACTACCCTCCCTCTCCTCTTCAAAAGCAGGGGAGGAGCATGGGTCCAAGGAAAGCCAGGGCATGAGAGCAGAAATGGACCCCAGAGACTCTGGCAGACAATCGTTTCATTCCACCAATAGGCAAACAGGACCCAGAGAGGAGGAGTGATTTGTCCAAGGTCACACAGCAAACGTGGCTGAGGAGCTGATATGTCTTGCTGTCAGGGGCAGGAGGAGAAAGACAGAAGGGAACACCTCCATGATGCCAGTCAGAGGCAACAGAGAACTTGACCATCCTTCCCCAGGTGTTTTTAGCATGGACCACTAAGGGCTCCGACTTCGCATCACAGAGCTCACGGGACTGGCCGTTCTCCCCAGACGTGGGACCTGGAAATGAGTGAAGCCCAAGGGAGACTGAAAACGCATCTGAAGGGGGAGGAAAACGTGGCCCACAAAGAGGGAGGAACTCATCTGTAAATTAAAGTGTGAATGACAATCCATGCACTTTTGGCAGCTCCAGAGCCCACTTGCTCCCAGGTACAGAAATGTTGACTTACGCCCCATTAGATATTTGACTCGCACTGGCCCAGAGCATGAGAGAAGGGACCAGAAGAGGGGTCTAACACCATCTGTGGTTGAGGGCAATGGGAAAATAAAATCCCACGCCATCCTTTATGTACAGAGCTTAGAATTTTGTTTTCTTTTGTTTATTCAGGAACCCTTAGCTATAGCAGTGAAGATGCGCTTAGAGACCACCCCACTCAGAGCTCTCAAATTCAAGACTTCCTCAACATCAAATGTCACGAATGGGCCTCTGTCTTCTGTTTTCTAAGTATAATGCTGTGAAGGTCCTTAGTCTGGCTCCGTCCATAACAATTACTAACAACCTCTAGAACCTGCTATATTCCACGAACAGTGTCAGGCCCCTTACATGCATTATCTTATTCAATCTCACTTCCACTCTAAAATGTAGATATTAGCATATCCCCCCATTGTATAGGAGAGGAAATGGACTCCGAGAGCTTGTGTACCTTTCCAAAGGTCACACAGCTGCTCGGTGGCAGAACCCGTTCTAGAGCTGCGGGTCTCATCTTGAAGACCACGTCTTAGACTTGACAGTTCATAGCCCTTAACAGACTTGTGATATGGGGGAGGTCCTGTCCCTCTCAGGTCCATTTTGTCCCCAACCATTAATTGAAGCGGCTGGGCAAGATGTCTCAGGGCCTGAGAGATAACCTGTTAACTCTGTCTACAATTCTAGGATTCCTCTTGGTGGGTGCTAGGCATCCAGCATTTGAGCACCAGGCTTCTCCTGCTGCTGACACAGGCATGAGCTGGATCTCTTTTTCTCTCTTCCTTTCTGGACTCAAGTCCCTGACACAAGCAAAGGAGAACCCAGCAGGGGTTTTAACAAACTCAACTGACGCAGCCAACTGGTCAACCCCAGGCAACCATTCCACCTTACAGGCACACACCCTTGATCTTTGGGGAGTGGGTGACAGAGGCAATGGGATCTCTTCCTTTTACCTGATGAGGACCTCCTGCCCATGGCCCGCGAGGTCAGCCTCTACCTTCCCCCAGACGTTCAGCACCAACTGCCATTCCCCGTCGCTGAGCCCCATGGCGCAATCTGAGGAAGACAAAAAGAGCAAGTCCGGTCTGACTCGGTGTCCTGGCTCTGACAGCTGGGGTTTGAGATCGCCTGGCCCCAAAGGGATTTTATACTTTCCCAGAAGCTTGACACATATCACTTGACAGCTTGCTCACTCTCTCCTCCTCCTCCCCCTCCCTCCTTTTCATGCGGGGTCTAATCTTTTCCTTTCTGTAGCTCTCACATGGAAGCTATTTTGGGGCAGGTGCCATTTGGGGGGAGGTAGGACAACTCAGGCCACAGGGGCGTGGGGGTGTTTGTGTATGTGGCAAGAGCAGGGAGGAGGCTGGGCCACCGTCTGGAGTCTCAGAAGCCAGCAGAAAGGGCACCACCAAGGCCGACGCCAGCAGCCTGAAACTCAACGCTCCCTGTTGTCAACCATCCTAGGAGGAACTGTCATGTTTACAAGCTCGGGCAGCAGCACCCTGTCTGGCCCTGGGGCTGGCCTGGCCCTTAGCAGTCTCCTTGTCCACAACCCGCTCATTTTGCCAGAGTGCCCCTCATCCAGCCAGCAGTGGTAGGGAAGGAGCTGAGGCGGTTCCTGCTCATAGCTGGATGAGCCCAGACGAATCCATAGCCTCTTGGAGTCTGAGTTTTCCCACTCCACCCAGAAAACTCCTGGCTTCATGGCCTTCATGACCTTGCTCAAATATTTCCTTCTGAGAAATTTTGCTTGACCTCCCCCCCTGAGGCACAATTAATTTCTTCCTCTTTCCATTTACTTGTAGGTACTCCTGTTGTGCTGCTTCCTTCGTGGTGCCATATTTCGTAGTTTCCATGCTGGCTCCGCCATGAGTGTATGATAGCAGCCGATACACACTCTGAGCACTTCACATTTGGTAACTTGTTTAATCCCCCGACAGCCCTATCTCTATGATAGATATGACATTATCCTTGTTGAATCGAGGGGAAGTTTGGGAAACTTGCCATGGTCACATAGTTGATGGTAGAGAGCTGGGATTTGAACCCAGAAAGTCAGCCTCTTGAGTCCAGGCTCCTGAATACCTTATTTTTATTTTCAGGGCAGCAGAGAATTTATTTTATTCACTTATGTATTTTCTGGACCTCACACATGGCCCTGTGCCAAATTGGAACTGAATAAATGTTTGTTGAATAAAAAGATAGATGGCCTTTGTATGAAAGGCAAGTGAAGATGGTTGGCCTTCTTTATATTTACCCATCATCCATCTCTCCAACCATCCATCCATCTTCCCAACATCCATTTATCCATCTGTCCATCCATCCATCCACCCGCTAGTTCACCCATCCATCATCTGTCCATCCATCCATTCATCCATCCAACACATAGTTACAGAGTACCTACTGTGTGGTGGAAACCGCTACATGCCGAGGACAACAAAACTAGATGAACACATCCTTGTGTTCAAGAAACTCACAGTCCCTTGGGGAGATAAAAGGAATAAGCTTACAGTACAGTTGATACAGTGCTGTGATCTAGGTACACAGGCCCTTCCTTCCATCTACACAGGATTTTACAGTTTACCAAGTGCCTCCTTGGGCAGGATTACATCTGATTTTCACAATAGCCTTGCAAGGTAATGAGCATCACCCCATTTTATAGCTGTGAACAATGAGGTTCAGAAAGAAGCAAGTGTCCTGGCTGTCCTGGGTCTGTATTAGACATGTCAGGTATGACTATCCCACATACACAGCTCTTTCTAAAAGCAACTGCCCAGCCCTAGCCCCTCCATGACCACGTAGGTCGTGTTCTTCCCCCTTGCTACCCCCGTCAAAGGTGACTGGCCCGGGGCTGGCCCGTAACCTGGGGTAGCCAATGGCAGGGCTCTGTCCAACAGCCAGTGTCTACTAGCCACACCAAATCAGATCCTCTCTGCAAAATATGAACAGGGGCCTTTGGCAAGAATTGTCTAATTGGCAGGAAATGTGGCAGCGAAGAGAGTCCGTTTCATGGCCAGCACTGAGTAAGAACCCCAAACCGAGAGCCCTTTAGTGTAACCTAGGGGTCCAGAATTCACTCCATTCTCTGTCAAGCCCGGCCCAGTTACCATTTGGGGGTCCATGAACTGCCACTTCTTATAGGACCCTCGTGTGTCCTTTCGGTGAGCCCTATTTCTTTATCGAATCAGCTCATTCCTAACCAGAGGTGTCCCTCCCTGACACGATGTTCCAGGAGTCCCCACACGAGGCTCCCGTTAACCCAGGGATGCGGAGCCCATCCACCGTTCCCAGTGGAGGATGCTGTAGTAGAATGAGTAGCTAAAGATGCCACAGGAATGGGGCGAGGGGACGGAGGAGGGGGCTATCATTTATCTCTTCGTTCAGCAGGCCCATACTAAGGGCTTACTCCAGGCGAGGTCCAGGAACAAGAGGAAAGGCCACTTGGAGAGGGTCTGCCAAGGGCTCAGACCCTCAGCGGCTGCAGTGCTTCGTCCCAGTCACTCGCTGGAGGCTGAGCCCCACTAAGTGGCAGGGCAGGGCAGGGCAGGGCAGGGCAGGGCAGCGTGGGACCCCACCTGGCGGTAAGGGAACAGGGCCCTGGAAAGGATACGCACCCACCACCTGGGGCTGGTAAGCCACAACTCTGCCATCTCCAGCCTCCAAGCTGTCTAGGGACAGCCTGAGCATTTAAAAGCTCATCAAATCATTACCGATGCTAAAGTGTTTAATACTTAGCTGTCACCCCTTGGCAGTCGCCCCCATTAACTGGCGTGCTCCTGGAGACCTGTGGCTTTGAAGTCGTTGGACCTTTTAAGTTTTACCATTTAAGCTAATAAGAAGGAGCCGACATCTGTTTGCCCTTATGCATCTCTACAACAGAACAGGCATTACCTAACAGTTGCCATGGCTACCTGGAGTCGCCAGCTTTGTTTGGGGGCTATAATTATCCCTGCAACAGTCTTCAAATGGCCGGGGCAAGGAAGCTGGAGATGCACGAAATAGGAAAAACTCCAGCAGCCTTACACTCGCGTGTCACGCACGCACACGCACAGAAGCGGGCTAGTTTGACACCCAGCGGGGCAAAACTGCATCCCTCCAAGTTGGATGTGCCCCACCCTCTTTCTCCTCTCATGTCACAGGATCCTCTGAATGCAACAATCTCAGACGTATAGGATCATTCTCAAGTCTTCAAATTTTAGAGTCTTGAGATCCCAGAGTTGAAATTCTGGGGCGCCAAAGTCTTCAACTTTGGCCACTCTGGAAAGGGACTCTAGCTAGACTCCAGAGTCATAGACAGGCCGAGGTAGAGAAGTGTAGAAGGATAGGGCCCTCGTGTCTTGAGGCGAACAGAGGACTTTGACGGCATCTTGTCCAAGTTCCCACTACATGCAGGAATTTTCCCTACGGATCATCATCCAGCATCCGCTTGAATATACTAGGAGCAGGGGGCTCACTACCTAAAGCTTTAAAATGTCTCCTTTATATTGAACCAAAACATGCCTTCTCGTCTCGCTCACTCCCTTGTCTGTGCTCTGCTGGCTTTTTGGGGATACAGAAGACCAGTAGAGTCCCTCTCGTGAGGGAAGCTGCAGGCTCACTGAAGACTTTTCTGGTCCGTACTAACCATGCCCAGGATTTGAACTGAGCACCCTCCCCTGGCAAGGTAAACCAGGATCCTGTCTGGTCAGTCTTCAAGGCAGCAATTCTCGCCTCTCCTCGAGCACATAAAGAGAACTCTCGAGCAAGGGGTTTCTAGCACCTCCCCTCTCCCACTTCCACACACACACAGGTTTGAGTCCCCAGGTGGCTCTCCCCCAAGGACCTGGGAGTTTGCTGGCCCTTGGGCAGCCAACAACTCCCCACAGTGAATCTGGGGGATTAGACTTTAAGACTCCAGTGAGGGAGGATGTGACTTTGGCCCTTCAGAGCCAAGGGCCCCATCAACCTTGCCCACCTCCCTTTCTCCTCCTCCTCCTAGGAGCCGCCCCTTTGGAGGCCAGCCTGGGCCGTGCCTCCCTCCTGCCCAGCTTAGCTTGCTCCTTCCTGGCAGTCTGCCCTCCTGGTCCAGCGCCAGGCCAGACTCAGAGCAGACTTGAAGGGGCATCGGGACCCCCGAGCTTGCCCGAGACCCCACTCCTCCCAGCCCCTTGGCAGCCATAGTACTGACCAAGTCTCCCCTTCTCCCCAGCTGTCCTCTTGGAGCCTCCAGCCAAGCCGTGGGGCTGGCGGTGGGGAGAGGTGTCTTATAGCAGCCAGAGAAAGGCACAGGGAACTAAAAATACGGTTTACATGGCAAGGCTCCTCCTCTCTCTGGAGGCCTGGAGGGGCTTTATTGGAATGAGGCTGGCAGGGACACAAAGATCCCAATATCCCAATAACAGGTGTGGCCTGAGGACACGAGCCTTCCTCCCCCTTCTCTCCCCTCCGCAGCAGGCTTGGAGGCCTGGGGTGGCTCCTCCAGCCCCACTTTCCACCTGTCCCCTGATGCCGCCCAGCCCCACCCCCACCGCCCTCTTCCTCCCTCCCTCCCTTCCTGCCTCCCCTCCAGACCCATCTCAAAGAAACAGCTCCCCCTCCATGAATCCTCCCTGAACTCCACCCCCTTCCTAGCAGGTGTGCCTTCTCCCCAACCCCGCCCCAGGCTCTGTGCAGCCTTCTCTCTCCCACTTTGGGCTGAGCTCCCCATTTCTACCCTGCAAGTTTCCTCAGAAGCAGGCATACAAAAGCAACAGACACTCACTGAACTCCAGGGACACTGCCCCTCCCGGCAGCCCTTTTTGATAGACACATGTATCAACCCCATTTTCCACAAGAGCAGGCACAGAGAGGTTAAGTAACCACCAAAGTCACACAGCTAGGCGATGCCAAGCACAAAATTCAAACCCAGGCAGTCTGGTTTCAGAGTTTGTGCTTCACAGCTAGGGACCAGTCTAACTTTTGGATGCTTCTTGTTCTCCTCTCTCTCACCTTTCTGACAGCACATCTAGCAGAGAGCTGGGTCAGTGAGCTCTTTGAATGTGTATTTTACTGAACTGAGTCCATCCCAGGTCTTGGCTTCCCCGGAGGTAAAGGCAAAGGCAGTTGGGAGGCTGAGCACCAGGTGGCCCTGCTGCCATCTCGTGGCGGTGAGGAGAAAAGCCTCCACCTCTGGCTCTGCCCCTTCCACCAGGTCCCTGCCTTCACCCATCCACCCTGCCCGCCAGCCAGGATGGGGTCTCTTTCAATCTCTATATTCATGGCACTGACCAGGGATGGCTCTCCAAATGATTAAAAGATAAATAACCATGATCTTTGCTCTCAAGGGACTCAAGGTCGAGTGGAGGAAAGCTTGGTGGGAGCGGGGATTTGGAATGCAGCAGAGATTTGAGCAAAGGGCTTTGGGAGGGTAGAGGGTGGGGCGGGGGGGGTTGCTACATGGAGAAGACCTGCTGGCAGAGGTGACCAGGGGGCTGGATCTTAAAGTATGAGGGAGCATGCCCTCTCAGCAGAGGTAACGACCTGTGGGCAAAAAGCCCAAGGGTACAGGGGCCACATGGGGAAAGGAGTGCTGGGGATATGATCCAACCTGGGAAGGCCTTCCTGTGCCAGAACCAGGATGGGAGACTTTGAATCGACAGTGCAACTCCGCGGACACGTGGCCTCACTGGGGGCTGGGCTCTGGCTGGGTCCCAGAGAGGCCAAGGTGAATGTCACACAGTCCCTGGATTTTAGGGGGTGACAGGAGGGATGGATGTGTAAACAGGTGATGCAGGGCTTTGTAATAAGGGTAGTAGTGGGATGGTACAGCATAGGAGCACAGCACAGGGAATCAGATAGCTGGATTTGATGCTTGGCCCGGCCACCTGTTACTTTTGTGATCCAGGGGGAGTATCATAACATTCCAGGGTTTTGGGTTTTTATCTGTAAAATGGGAACTTTGAAAATAATTACCTATCCCAAATGTCCTCATGAGAATTAAAAGAGGGAGTGCATGTACAGGACTCATTTTTGGTGCCTGGTATACAATCAGTGCTCAATAATTGCTCACTGTGATATAAGGAACAAAGGAATCATTAAGGAGGAAATGATTACTTTCACCAAAGCACATGGAACAGAGAAGGTGATATCTGAGTAGAAATATGGAGGATTATTAGGGGTTTGCTAGTAGCAAGGTGAGGAAAGACTATGCTAAGCACAAGGACCAGAACATTCAGGGATATGGTAGTTGGTGGGTTGGGATCAGATCTGGTTGTAAATCCAAAATAACGTGGCTTCAACGAGTGACGTTTCATTTCTCTTTCATATGGAAGTCCAGAGGGAGTGGTCCGGGGCTGGTAAGGCACACACCCAGCCGCCGTCTCCTTTAGTGCTCTGGCAGTTGGGAGGCTGAGCACCGGGTGGCCCTGCTGCCATCGTGTGGCAGCAAGGAGAAAAGACATCACACACATGGCCTCCACCTCCTGGTCCAAGGTGGTTGTTTGAGCTCCAGCCATCATGTCACCATTCCAACGAGCAGGAAGGCAAAAGGGGTAAAGACAGTTTTGCCCCCTACCTTTAGGGACACTTCCTGGAAACCGTAATCAATGCTTCCTCCCATTGCACATTACACAGCCACACCTTTCTGCAAGGGAGGCCTGGAAATGTAGTGTTTATTTCTATATGGCCATATCCACAGACGAAAATTGGGAGTTTCTATTACTCAGGAAGAAAAAGAGAATGAAAGTTGGATGAAAACTAGAAATTTCTGCCACAGGATGTGTAAAGAACACGATATATTCAGGCAAGGAGAAGTATTTTGGTGTTTCTGTGGTGGGAAGAGGGAGGGAGGAAGGAAGGAATGGGAAAAAACAACCGGAAAAATAAACAGTGGCCAACCACGGATGGCCTCGAAAGCCACAGGGGTTAAAGTTTCTCCCCAGTAGAGAGCCACTGAAGGGGTTTGAGCAGGAGAGGGCCAGGGGCTTTGTGTTGTCCTAGGAGCACCCAACTAGTTGCAGTGGGAATCATGTCATGCGGGGGACAAGTCTGGAGGCAGGAGACACTGTGCCCCGATATTTTATTCTGAAAATGTTCATACATGCCGCAGAGGTGAAAGAATTTTAGAGCAAACACGCTATGCCCACCCCCTATGTTCTACCACTGACATTTTACTAAACTAGTTTGATCACGTATCTATCCGTCCCCCCAGGCGCCCACCAGTCTTTCCTATTTTTGTGGCATTTCAAAGTGAATTGCAGACATCTGTCTGTCCCCTTCCCCCCCTGAATCCTTGGGCTTGCAGGTCATTCATGAGTGTTCAATATTTGTTTGTATTTTGTTTCTTCCGATGTGAAATTTATATCCAATGAAAGGCGCCTGTGTGAAGCGTGCATTCATGGAGTTTTGGAAGTTCATACACCCGTGTAACCCACACGCCTATCAGGATACAGGACGTTGTCATCGCCCCAGAAAGTTCCCACGTGCTCCTTGCTGGCCAGGGCCCACCCCCACCACCTCCCAGACGCAACCACTGTCCTGATGTTTTGTTTTTCTCAGGCACAGATTGGTTTGGGGAAGGAGGCCGGAAGAGGGTCTCCAAGCTGAGGGATAGAGAGGAGAGGGGACAGACTCTGCACGGGAGGCCGAGGGAAGGAGGGAGGTGAGTGGTTGACCCTGGGCCCGCAGCGGGAGTCAGAGTCTGGCTGTGTGACTGGCAGAGGGTGGCACCACTTACCAAGGTGGGTGGGGTACAGGGAGGACAGAGGAGCAAGTCTCCCTTGGGACGCAGCATCTGGACTGTCTGTGGGACATCTGTCTGGCAGGTGTAGGGATACACGTGTCCCCGAGGCTTGACTGTCATCTGGCAAAGTGGCCGTGTTGCATCCTCCCCACCCCATCCCAGTGCCCACAAGGCTTCTGCCACCAGGAAAAGGAGAGGAGCCCTTCCTCCACCTGGCCAGAAGGCAGCCAGCCACGTGGGCATGGAGGGGGCACGGGCGTGGTCACATCCAGCTAACAGGTCACAGGGGGAGGCCCTGGCCCTTCCCTACCCGCCCCAGCCTCTCTCCCTAGCATCCTGCAGCCGTGTCCTTCCCTCCTCATCCCCCACGCTGCCCAGCCTTTCCCTCAAACCTCTTCCCTTCCCTCTAAAAACAATCAAAGCCCAGGTCCTAGCTACTGAGAGCTCCTCTAGGGAGGGGGGCACCTGCTGCTGGGAAGGAACAGAGGAAGCAGAGACAAAGTGAGACACTGACCCACACCCCAGACTGCAGTTGGGCTCTCTCTAGTTGATCTGAAATCAAGCCCAACTCACGTCGGCAAAGAGTGATTCCTTTCTCAAAAGCCCGCTTAGTCCACAGGAGATAGTCCCGATCTTCCCGCTAGTGTGACTTCGACCTTTTCCCTGAGAATTCGTTCCCTGTCCTCATTCTGCCAGGGGAGGACTTGTCCCCACCCCGACCCCCATCCAGAATTTATCCGGAGACTTGGAGGAGCCTCCGTTTACCCTGTCGGACACAGGGCCAGAGCCTGAGCGAGTTGTCGGCGTACGGGAAGCAGCAGAGATGTTTCCAGAGAGGGTGCGGGGTGGGGGACACCCCCTCCTTTAAGCACCAGGGGAGGAAGAGAGGGACAAGGAAACTTCCAAGGGCAGTGGGGGCCCCGGGAAATTCTGAGGACGGAGGACAGGTCGGGTGTGCGCGTGGAGGACGGACAAGAGGGAAGCGGCACGGTGGGCTCAGATGAACACGAGGGACGTAGGTACCATGTTGGTGCGGTAGTTAGAGCACTAGCTGCTGTAACCAACAGCCCCCGCCTCCATGGCTTCCTGGGCTCAATCGTCACTCACCTCCCGTCCCGTGCAAGCTTGGGGGGAGGGCTCTGCTCCGCACAGAGATCCAGGGCCCCACGCTCTGTCCCCAAGCACCCTGAGGGCTCTGCTCCCTCCGTATCCAGTAGGAGAGACAAGGGCGTGTGAGAGGTTTGGGGGCCACGCCTGACAGTGATGCCCGTCGTTTCCAGCCCTGCGCCATCAGCGCGTCCAACCACACGGCTGTGCCAGCTTCCAGGGAGGCTGGGAGCGAGACCTCCCCGTGGGCCCAGAGGAAGTGAGACGGGCTTGGTGATACACAGCGCGATGTCTGCCGCCGTCCCGGCCCGAGATAGTAAAATGCCTTGGGATCTAGTGGAAAGTTGAGAAAGAAGGGCTGGGACGGAAGCTTTCCTATGACGGGTGTCTTAATCACCCCAGAGCACGTAGTAGGAGCTCACAGTCTGTCCTCCGGGCGAACGTGGTCGCCACTGATAAGGCGGCAGGTGCAGGGGCATGGGGAGGGGTGGCCACTGGGTCTGGGGTGTCTAGAAGGGCATCCTATGAAAGAGGGCATTTGAGTGGGGGCTTGAAAGATGGTCCAGAGAGTTAGGGAAGCAGGAATGTATACTGAAATGTTCAGGAAAGCCTGAGAAGACTAGTTGACAGGGCCAGAAGTTTTGTGAGGCTGACTGGTCACGGGTGAGGCTGGAATGCCGGCTTGGAGCAGAGGGGGAATGACCTTGAACTTTAAGAATTTTGGCAGCTCTTGGGCAGGCCCCGAGGAGCGGCTGTGGCTGGCCGAGGCTGGGGCTGGGCCGGGGTGGGGGAGGGAGCCACCTCCGATGAATCAGCAGGTCAGTTAAAATTAGGCGCCATGGCCCAGGCTGGAGAAGCCACGAGGCCAACAGTGGCGCTGGCTCATGTGGCAACCAGGGTTTGTTTTTCCATCCTACTTTGGACTGGGGGGCACTCGGAGTTGGAGCAGGGCTCTGGCCTATCCTGTGACCTCTGCTCTGGGCTGTTGGGTCAGCACCTCTCGGGGCTCTGACCTTGGCAGCAGGAGGCCGTGAGGCAGTTTGACCCAACTCCCCGGTGAGACCCTCGGACCACCTTGGCCTGGAATGGTCTCCCCATTCCCCTTGCCAACCCCTCCTTCTGGGGGCCTTCCGCAGCAGACCAGGAGAGAGACGCTTGTACTTCACCTATGTGGCAATATTCATACGTGTAAACTGGATAATGGTTGTGAAATTTTTAAATTGTGTATTATTTAGCAGCCCCTATCCAAAGGCCCATCTCCCCTCTCCTCCCATACACCCAGGCACCATTCTTTTTTTTTTTTCTTTTTAAGATTTTATTTATTTATTTGACAGAGAGAGAGCGCGCAGAGCATGTGCGTAAGCAGGGGGAGCAGGAGGGGGAGAAGCAAGCTCCTCACTGAGCAGGGAACCCAATATGGGGCTCCATCTCAGGACCCTGGGATCATGACCTGAGCTGAAGGCAGACGCCGCTTAACCCACTGAGCCACCCAGGCGCCCCCCACCCCCCCAGCGCCCCGCCACCATACTGGGGGTGGTTAGGGGCAGAGGTGGGGGTCAGCGGAGGACACAGAGCCTGAGACACTGAACACTTACCAGGAAAGGTTGAGACCCCAGTAACTGGCTCAACCTAAGTTGCCCTCCCCCCGCCTCACACACACATGTAGCAATGAGGGAGGGGTTGTTTACAAGCAGGAGATAAACATACAGGGATCAAGGGTGTGGATTCTGGAGCCAGACTACTGGGTTCAAACTCTGCTTTGCTATTTTCTATAGCTGTGTGCCTTCAAGCAAGTTACTTAACCTCTCTGTGCCGGTTTCTTGCTCTGCCAACCAAATGGCAAATCACAAAGGTACTTGCCTTACGGGACGTTGTGAAATTGAAACGAGGTAGAATACCTACAACCAGACCTGACAGAGTCAGCACTTAATACGCTGTGGGAAACCGGCCTCCGTTATGGCTAAGAAAGAAATGATGTTCTTAAAGAAAGCATCTTTTTCAAACATCTGAGTTGAGACGGTTAGAATTTTGGCCCTGTTTATAATTAGTGAATAATGGCCCTCTTCCTGATGGACTGTGGGGCCCACGAGAGCAGGAACTGTATCTACCCTATAGTTCCATGGCCTGGTACAGGCCAAGTTCATGCTGACATCTATCCGCCTGCCCCCCAGCACATGAGCATGCACTGTGGACTGGCCAGGGCCCAGGCAGGGGCCTGGGTTCTGTATGCAGAGGCCCATTTGGTCCTCATGACTCCCCTAAGCAGGAATTCTTGATAAATATTTATTGGATGAGGAAATTCCTACCACTCAGGACCAGGTAGATAATAGATGGGAAGATGCTTCGTACACCGTAAAGTACCCAACTTGTGAGGATATAAACCCTTAGGACCTCTTCCCCTGAAGGCCTCGGATCTCGTTCTACTTATGGCCTACCTAGAGTGCCTGTGGAGAGCATACCCTGTGTTCCAGAACTTTCCCTCCACTTGCCCCTCAGGCAAAATGTAACTATCTCGGGGCGCCTGGGTGGCTCAGATGGTTAAGCGTCTGTCTTCGGCTCAGGTCATGGTCCCGGGCTCCTGGGATCGAGTCCCGCATCGGGCTCCCTGCTAGGCAGGGAGACTGCTTCTCCCTCTGCCTCTGCCTCTCTCTCTCTCTCTCTCTCTCTCTCTGACTCTCATGAATAAATAAATAAATAAAAACATTAAAAAAAATGTAACTATCTTGAATACCATTTTCCCCCGTGACTTGTCTTAATGGTCACTAGCTGGGATTCCACCACCTGCCCCCAGGGATTTTATTTTAACAAAGGCCAGCACAAGCTTGATATCTAACCCCAAAGAAAGACCCTGTGGCCCTGTCAAGTTGATACATAAAATTAACCATCACACTACATGCAAGGCATAGTCCTAGGTAGTGGAACTACAGCAGTTAAAAAAGACAAAAATCCTACCTAGTGGAGCTTACATAGTAGTGGGGGAGGGGATGTGACTAGAAAGACAATACCCAAAATAAATAATAAAAATAGTGTATTAAATGATGATAACTGTTATGGAGAAAAATAAAGCAATAAAGCAGAGAAAAGGCATAAAGAGTGTTGGTTAAATTAATTTTTAAACTTAAATGTATTTGATAAAGATCTAAAGAGGTAAAGGAGAGATCCATGGAAATATCTGGGTGAAAAGTATTCCAAGAGAGGGAACAGCAAGTGCAAAGGCCCTGAGGTAGGTGTGCATTGTGCTTATTCAAAATACTGTCATCGTTACATTGGCCAAACATTCTGATTTGGGCACAAAGCAGTTTGAGTTGGATTTCTGTCACTTGCAATAAAAAAGATTCCTACTGATATAGCTTCCCTGATCACCTCCGAGGAGCAAACGCTCGCTCTTTCGGCTACTACTATCTGCAGTCTGTACCTCTTACCACATTTATTGTCAGTGCTCTTGGCCTCACACAGCTGCCTTTATTTTAATTTGTGCATTATTCAGAAAGAGTGTCAAACAGTATGCATGCTTTCACATCCTGGTCTCAAGATTATCTCCCTTTCATGGATGTGGTCAGGAATGTCCAGAGAGGAGAAGCCCTTTTTCCCAGGGCCATGGTCTCAGGAAAGGGCAGAGCTGGGATTCGAACCTATGCTTGTCCAGCTCCGAACTTAGTGGTTGAAGACACGGGGCACACACATGGGAAGAAAGTGAACTTCTCCTTTGGACCTCATCTGCCCTTCAAGCAACAGTTCCCGACAGGACAGTGGTGCCTTGACCCATAAATCTTCGGCCAGATGCTCCGTCGATAACTGTATGTGTATCCGCTCCTTTCAGGTCCTACACCCCTTGTAAGGCTAGGATTGCTGTGTCCAGCTCCAGAAGAAGAAACGGAGGCTCTGACCACCCTGCCAAAACTCACCGGTCAGCCTGGGGGTCTTTGCCTAGGCTCCTGATTCCCATGTCTCCTAATTCCCTCTTCCCAGTCCTGCAAAGCCCTTTGGCCTGGGCTAAGCCTTGCCATCAGCACCCCTTGCTCTGACCTGGGCAGCCTGGCACCCCCTGAGCTGAGACCTTAGAAGCCCAGAAGCCCCTCCACAGAGCCACCGCAGCCCCTAGAGAAGATGCTGGCCCTATGGCACTTCGTCCTGGCTCCCCAACCCAACTGGGAGCTTTGAGCTCCCGGGAGGTGGCTCTGCCAGAGCCAACATCCCATGCACCCTATTCTCCACCCTCTGGTTCCCAGGGACGAATCCTTCTCTATGGTTTGAATTTCCACCCTCCCCCCGCCCCCCGGCCGGGAGCCCCACTGTGGGTCTGGGCAGCCTAGATCCTATGTATGGAAGGTACATCAATTGGAGCTTGAAATGCAGTAATTCGGTGCAGATTATGGCTTCTCAACTCAGCTGTGAGCTTCTCAGGTGGGAGCCACGTTTGAGGCTCTTACTGACCTCTCTTAGCCCCTGGGGGACTTCCTGGCCCCCTCTGTTCTCTCAGAGATGGTGTGGTGGATTCCTGTGGCTGCCCTAAGGAATGACCACGGCTCGGGGGCTTAGAACAACAGAAGCTGGTTCCTTCTGGAGACTCCGAGGAACGGAGGAGATTCTGTTGCCTGCCTCTTTCCCACCGGCCCGTGGTTGCCAGCCCTCCTTGCTTTGTGGCTGTTATCACTCGGATCTTTGCCCGTGTCTTCATGCGGCAGTCCCCTCCTGTGTCTCTGCGTCTTCCCCTGTTCTTTTAAGGACACTCTCATTGAGTTTAGGGCCCACCTTAAATCCAGGATGATCTCGTCCAGAGATCCTTCGCTTAATCCCATTGGCAAAGATCCTATTTCCAAATAAGGTCACAATCACAGGTACCGGGCTTAGGACTCGGACATACCTTTTTGGGATCACGAGTCAACCCACCACAGATGGAGAAATGCAGGCGCAGAGGAAAAGGGGTTTGCTCCGGGATCCCACGGTACATTAGGGCAGCCAAGGGCCTGCCTATTCTCCTGACGCTGGCCAGAGCTCTGGCCCAGCCCACGGTCTGTCCCGGGTTCCCAAGATTTTCTGGGAAAGTCCTCAGTGAAAAACCATCTGGAGACTGTCTGGGCTTCGGGGAAGCCTGCCCTTTTCCCGTGCAGAATGGCCGAGAATATGATCGCAGGAGGGAGTTTCCTTTCCTGGTTGGCTCTGTGCCTGGGGGCCTGGGCTGGCGGACAGGCCCCACCCTGGGGAAGAGGCCCTGTCCCTGCTGGCAGGGTCCCTGCTCCCATCCTCTTCTCTGCGGAGGCCAGAGGCGGCTCTGGTCACAATGGGGAGGGCAAGCGGAATGAGTTTCCCCTGAGGCTTTCCTTCCGGGAGATGACCCTTGCTCTCCTTGGGAAGAGCCAGGGAACATTGTATAGGATTTAAACTGATGAATCCAACTCTAAATCCTCAGCTCTCAGAGGCTGCAGAGAATAATGATTAGGATTCTGGCCTCAGGGGCGCCTGGGTGGCTCAGTCCGTTAAGCATCTGCCTTCGGCTCAGGTCGTGATCTCAGGGTCCTGGGATCGAGCCCCGCATCGGGCTCCCTGCTCAGCGGGGAACCTGCTTCTCCCTCTGTGCCTCCCCCACTGCTCTCTCTCTCTCTCTCTGTGTGTGTGTCCCAAATAAATAAATACAATCTTAAAAAGAAAAATTATTCTGGCCTCAGGTCCCAGCTCTGCCATTTGCTGAATGTGTGGCCTTGGGCACATCCTTGACTTCTCTAAGTCTCTGTGTTCTGATTGGTTAAATAGGGACAACAGCAAACTGACCCTATGCAGTTATTAAAAGGATTAACCTAAGCACAGAAAGCCATTATCACAGAGCCCATGCTCAGGGGAGGAGAGATGGCCATTGTCATTTTGCATGAAGTGTGGGGGCTGTTGACGGTGAGCTCAGGCTACGGGTAAAGTCAAATGCCTGCTGTGATCAAATTTTAATGTGACTTCTAGCCCCCAGCTCTTCCTTGTTGGAAGATTCTCTGCTCGTCCCAGGTATCAACGCGAGTCCCTCTGTGCAGATCACAATTCAGGTCCACCCCTAGTGAATGGCCACGGGCCATTTGAGTCAATCCTGGTTTTAAGAACTTCTAAAAAGGTGGACAGAGTCGTGACCAGTCCGATGTCATATACATTCAGGGCTGGTTGGGACCTGTGAAGCAAAAGAGGTCTTTTCTGGCCTTACTAAAAGAACCTAAGATTGGTCCCTAATACCTGTGGCCGAGACAGAATCCTGGGGTCTGACCTTCTTGTAATGTGGGACCCCTGTCCCAGGGCGGACCTGAGCACAGGTCAGCAGGCTGGATCTGGGGGCCAAGCTGCCGGGGTGGGGGCTGTGGGGGTCTGATCTCCTCACACGATCAGGCTGATCATGGCCATGGGGACTGCTCCTTCTCTCCCGGAAGACCACTGGCCCCCCCTGCAAACCCACCCACCCCGTGGCCAGCAACCCTTGTGCTCTGCATAGCCCAGGATGAGATGTGAGTTTGCGTTGTTCTGTGTCAGGCCAAACACTTGCTTTCTTTCCCATGGAATTTTAGCATCTAGAACAAGGATCTAGAACCTGAGACACCAGGCGGTGTGGGACATCCCGGCAGCCAGGGTTGGCCTTCTCCAGGCAGAGCCTTGGGCCTCGCTCTGCTGGCACTTCCTGAGAACCACATCGGAGATCCAGATCCACAGACAAGAAGAATGAGCAGTGTCATCCTTACTGACGGGGTCACGGGGACCTGGGTGGGGGTGGGGGTGGGGAGGGTGGTCCTGATGCACAGCGGGGGCAACAGCTAAATTAAGCCCCATCACCAGCCCTTTTCTTCTGTGCCCTCTGGCCCTTCCCAGCTCCACATCTCTGCCACCAGATCCCAGGAGCTCACCCTCCTGCCTCAAAATGTGCTTCTCCCAGGGACTGAGCCTAGTCCTGTGCCAGTCCTACCCTATCATCTCTGGAGTTCTGGCGCATAAGCTTTTCTGCATCTCATCGGACTGGAGGCACACGTACTGTGAGCTGTGGAATTTAGGTTATGTGGGGCCAACAAAGGATCACGGTGCCAGGAGGGAATGGCCGAGGAGAAAACATGACAAAGTTCAGGCCCTGCCCCGCGCCACCTAGTGGCGGGTATAAAAATGGACCCACTCAACAGTCAGCCTCAGGAGAGAGCCAGGGAGAGACCAACCCACATTTTGTGTGGATGGTCTTCTTGGGTGCAAGTGGGGGTCGGGAAAGATCCATGCGGTTAGGGAGAGAATAAGGCTTAGATCCAAAGCCATAGTCAAGGAGGCAAAATAATGGAGGTTTTTCAATCCCTAGGATCTCTGAATCACGGAATGTTAGGTTCTAAGGATCATAGAGTCACAGCCAAGAAAAGGACCCTAGCTCATCCAGTGGGATTTCCTCATTTTACAGATGTGGGTAGGGATCTGGCGGTTTCAGGGCAAGCCTCATTCCTGAAGGATGGGCTCATCCCTGTGAAATACACTCCCTGTGAGGTCACAGGGAACCCCTCACCCCTCAGCCCCCAAGTCCCCTGGCCAGCTCACTAGAGCCACCTTGCCCACCCATGCAGGGGAAGAGGCCTGCCCACAGCCACAGCAGGAAGGGAGCAGAGCTGGGTCCACTGGCCCCCAGTCCGGCTCAGGAGGCCTCCGGATTTGTATCCTTGGCCATCACAGTGCTTCCTGGAGCCACCCACAGCAGTTCCTTGGATACATAAATAAAGCCTCTGGGTAAGATGTCACCACCTCTGACCAAGCAAGAAGGCAAATTTTGATGCCAGAGGGACTGCCCTTCTGCGAGCAACTTGGAAAGACTGCCCACTGGCTGTATTTTCCAGAAGCCCAAGTCTGGAGAGGTTAGCAGACATCTGAGATGGTTGGTTCTGTTGGAGCAGAATGGGGGGCTCAGCCAGGGATTTTCAGACCCACAGGATGACCAGACCCCCCACCCCCACCCCCACCCTCTTGGAGGATCAGCTGCTTGGCAAACTGATGCCTTGCAAAATGCCATCCAGGCGGTCCCTGGGCCAAATCAACAGCAGCCCCACTTTGGCACCTGACCCCTTCATAAAGAACAGTCATCAGTTGACTCATCCAGAAGAGCACCCCCTTTGTTTGGGCCTTATTTCTTCCTCCCTCCAATCTCACGGTTCCAGGGAGAACTTCCAGAAACAGTACACTGCTTTTGCTATGGGAGAGGGGTTGTGCCCCAGGCTGGGGAATCAGGGAAACTCATTGGCCCGGCCACAAGGAACCAGGGGGATGTGGGACACAGGAGTCTTCTTACTAGATCTGGAGGGGGAGACGCCCTTACATCCATAGTCCTGGAACCGGAAGGACGTGAGCTGGAATAGGCCTGAGGTTTTGTTCTCTCTGCTATGGAAAAAGCCCACCTATACTGGGACTGAACGAGGCTGGTGCCCCAAAAGAAACACAGAGCTGGGGAAAAGGAAAGAGAGAGAGACCTATGACCATGATGAGGTCCCTAATTTCAGGACCTGAAGGTCCAGGAGTGGCCTAAAACCTATAGATTTCCCTTTGATTCCATGAGCTAGATCAACAGCTCACAAACATTCTACCTACAACCCATTGCACACTGCAATCCAGAACGCACACACAAGCACGTGATGAAAGGCATATAATTTTCATGAAGCAATATTTATACCATTATTATCTGTGATACATTCTTTTTTAAAAAAGATTATATTTATTTATTTGAGAGAGAGAGAGTGAGCATGAGCGGGGAGGAGGGGCAGAGAGAGAGAGAGAAAGAAGCAGACTCCCCGCTGAGCTCATAGCCCGAAGCAGGGCTCAATCCCAGGACCCTGAGATCATGACCTGAGCCCTAACCTGTGGGATCTGATGCCATCTCAGGGGAGACAGTGTCGGAACTGAATTAAATTGCAGTCAGTCACCTCTCTGGTGTCAGAGTCTTGCTCGCTGGTGTGGGGGAAACGTGCACGTCGGAAGCAGGTGCAGAGTTGTACGCTCCCGGCACAGGGCTCTGACGCAATGTTCTGCACTGGGCAGTTCCCATCCCTCCAATCCCTCAATCACAGAAATCTGGATTTTTCATGCGGGGGAGGAGAAGGAAGGGGAACGTGCCCTCAAGAGTGTCTCAAGTATCCCATGAAAGGTGAGTCCTGTGTGTGCGTATAAAGCGGTAACAGTGACATGCCTACCTGGAGATGGTCTTCCCATTGTCAAGATGAACTCATTGGACCCTTGCAGGACCCCGGGAAAGGGTGCTGGAGGATTCGGAGGGCAAGCAGCAAGGACCGGGTTCAGTGCCTTTCTGCCGTGTGACCACTGCCTCACTGTTCCCCTCCGTCGAGGCCCCGGGGATTCTGGGGCTGATTGCAGGCGAAGCCGTGGGGGCAGGGATGGAACTTTCACTACATTTGGCGAATTGTGCTCCCCGGGCACGGGAGGAGGGAACAGATTCCCAGAATTCAGGAGTTCCAGGCTCATCGTGTTCCTTAACATACGACATTCCTTAACATCTCCCCCACATACGAGGGTCGCCACCTGAGCAAGGGTTGCCCAATGATCACACGATGCCTTTCGGGCTGTGAGCACTGGAGCCGTGGTTTGGAATTTTCCTAACAGTGGCCCTAAAGCGTGCTGCTCTGAGGGGCCCCGCTGGATGCAGTTGTGCCCTTGTTCCTACTGCCGGCTGCCTCGGGGTTGGGGGAGCCGGTCAGCAGCTTGGCTGTCTTCCATGTGCAATCCCGGGGGCCTCCCTGGCTGCTCCGGAAAGGAAGAGAGAGTGCCTGTCTGCAGCTAACGAGGGACCTTGGAGCAAAGAACAGCAAGTTCTATGGGAGAGTTCTACACAAAATCAACCAGGGTAGTCACTTCCAAGGGTAGAGTTCAGTGGCGGGGAGTACGTTTACGTGGTCCTGCAGCCTCCCCTCCTGCCCCTGCCCTACACACACACACAACATCTACCCCAGGGAGCTTTTCATCTTGCAAAACTGAAAGAAACTGTGTCTGCATTAAACACTAACTTCCTGTTGCCTCCATCCCCCAGCCCGACAACCACCACCCTACTCTTGGTCTCTGTAAGTCTGACTCCTCTGGGCACCGCATCTAAACGGAATCATAGGGTAGTTGTTCTTTTGTGGCTGGCTTCTTTCACTGAGCATAGCGTTTCCAAGGCTGATCCATGCTGTAGCAGGTGTCAAAGTTTCCTTCCCTTTTAAGGTTGAATAGTAAGTCCATCCTACATGTTGAATATATCGTATGTAGAATAAGCCCGTCCCAGCGTGCGTGCATATCTCATTTTGTTTATCCATGGACACTGGGCGCCTTCTACCTTCTGGCTGTTGTGAATAATGCTACTGTGAACATGGGTATACAGGATCTCTAAGACCCTGCTTCCAATTCTTTTAGATATATAACCAGAAGTGGAATTGCTGGATCATATGGTAATTTTGTCTTTAGTTTTTGAGGAGCCTTCATGCTGTTTTCCACATGGGTTGTGCCATTTCACACTCCCACCAGCGACACACAAGGGTCCCTTGCTAACGCTTATTTTCTGGAAAAAAAAAATTTTAAAGATTTTATTTATTTTATTTCCTTATTTCAGTGAGCGAGCGAGCGAGAGAGAGAACACGAGCAGTGGCAGTGCGGGGGAAGAGGGGCAGAGCGAGAGGGAGAAGCAGGCGTTCCCCCCTGTGCAGGGAGCCTGACTCGGGGCTCGATCCCAGGACCCAGAGATCATGACCCAAGCTGAAGGCAGACGCTTAACCGACTGAGCCACCCAGGCACCCCTGAAATTTTTTTACTAATAGCCATCTTAACAGGTGTGAAGGGGGGCAGGGTCATATGGTGATGGGGAGCCCAGCTGTCCCCCTGCTCATCGGCAGGAACCAAGATGCCAGTGACTGCAGCAGGGATAGGGTGGGCTGCCATCTCGCAGGATCCCGTATGAACAACAGCCCATGTGCCGTGTCTTCCAATGACCAAAGTACAGGGCCCAGAAACCACTGGGTGGAAAGCAAGTGGCACGTCTTGTGGCTTATGCCACGTGCCCCAAAATGTCGCTTCCCATTCCGTGACTCGAGGCTCTACGTGTCCAGAAGTTTTGATGTTCCTCCAAAGGGGGAATAAGGCCACCAGTTCACTTAATACTTGTTAAATTCAAGCTGAAAGTGTGAGCTGCCCTTTCCAAACACACACGTAGCTTTACTGAACTATAGTTCACATACCATACATTCCACCCATCAAATGGACACATCAATGGTTTTTAGTACATTCCTAGAGCTGTGCAACCATCAGAACTGTCTCCAGAACATCTTCATCACCTCCAAAAGAAACCCCATGGCCGTGAGCAATCACTCCCCATTCCTCCCTGCCCGGGACCCCTGGCAGCCCACCATTCATTCTCCTTTCTGTCTCTACATACTCTTGCCAACTCTGGAAACGCCATATAAATGGAATCACCCTCTGTGTGGTCCTCTGTGCCTGGCTTCTCTCACTTAGCATGATTGCAAGGTTCATCTGTGTTGTAATATGTGCCAGTATTTGATTCTTTTTCATTGCCAAATAATATTCCATTGTATGGGTGGACCACGTTTTATTTAGCCATTCACCAGTAGATGGACATTGGGTTGTTTGCGCTTTTTGGCTATTATGAATAATGCTGCTGTGAACATCCACACCCGAGTTTGTGATACATGTTTTCATTTCTCTTGGGTATATATCTGGGATTGAAATTGCTGGATTATAGGGTACTTCTATGTTTACCTTTTTTTTTTTTTTTGGACCCAGAAAAGGATGCATTTACTTAACAAAATCCTAACTTTCTGGACTGAAATCCATTTTTCTGACGTTTTAAAAATTGAAATAAAGGGCGCCTGGGTGGCTCAGTTGGTTAAGCGACTGCCTTCGGCTCAGGTCATGATCCTGGAGTCCTGGGATCAAGTCCCACATCGGGCTCCCTGCTCGGCGGGGAGTCTGCTTCTCCCTCTGACCCTCTTCCCTCTCGTGCTCTCTGTCTCTCATTCTCTCTCTCTCAAATAAATAAATAAAATCTTTAAAAAAAATAAAAATAAAAACTGAAATAAAATACACAGGACATAGAATTGGCTATTTTTAAAAAGATTTCTTTATTTATTTTAGGGGGGATAAAGAAAAAGAAAGAAGTGAGGGAGGGGCAGAGGAAGAGGGAGAGAGAGCATCCCAAGAAGACTCTCTGCTGAGTGCAGAGCCCGATGCAGGGCTTGATCTCGCAACCCATGAGATCATGACCTGAGCTGAAATCATGAGTCAGACATTCAGATGACTGAGCCACCCAGGCGCCCCAGAATTAGGTATTTTAAAGTGAACGATTCGTTGTTGAGTACATTCATAATGTGGTGCAACCATCACTTCTCCCTGGTTCCCAAAAGTTTTCAACACCCCTAAAAAGAAACCCCAAACCCATGAAGTGGTTACTCTCCAAGCCCTCGTCCTCTGGTCTCCCTGGCAACCACCAACCTGCTTTAAGTCTCTATAAACTTACCTGTTTTAGATATTTCATGTAAAAGGAATCATCCAACGTGTGGCCTTTTGTGCCTGGCTTCTTTCATTTAGCAGCAGAAGGCCTTTGGGGTTCAATTACATTGTGGCATGTGTTGGCACTTTATTCCTTTTTATGGTGAATAAAATTCCATCGTATGTATATGCCATGATTTATGTATCTCTTCATCCACTGATGGTATATTTACTGTTTTGAGGGACTTCTAGACTGTTTTGGGGACTGTTGTTGACAAAGGTGGTTGGCTGTGTTCATCAAAGGAAGTAGTAGCATCTTGCCAACACGCCCTGGGGGAGGGGGCGTTCCTATGCCCTAGGTCCGTGCCTGCCTGCCCTACCATGACCAGGGGGAAGCTGCTGGAAGCCTAACCCCACCTGATTCCAGAACATGTGAAGCTTAGGGTCCGCCCTTCAGAAAGGACTCCAACCTTATGAGGAGCTGGCCGAAGGCAAGGGGATAAAGGAATGGGTAATTTAGGAAGGAAAGTCACAAATAACCCCCATGACGTTGAACTAATTCTTGTGAAGCTCTTGGAACAGCACTGGCACATGGCAAGTACTCAGTAAATTCTAGCTGTAATGATTACTGCCAATATTATTACTAATATTTTTGAAGCTGGCCAAAATATTGTGAATGCCAGTTTCATAAAAAGATTATAACCAAAAGACTGCAACTCCCTGCTTGCTGTGTCAGCATGATTTTTCCCAGAATTTTCCTTCCCTCTCCTCCTCATTCCATTTCTTGTCTACTAAGCGTGGTTAGATTTACCACTGAGGTCATAGATTTGAGAATGTCAATGAGGGGTGTGGTAGAACGGGAGAAGGCTGGAGACCCTAGGTCCATTGGGTAGATCCATTTGCCTGCAGATACAACCCCTGGGTGTGACTTCTGGTGCAACTCTTGGGGAGGACTGGGGACATCCAGAGCTCTATCTGGGTTGTCACATCTCATAAAGAAGACCCTCTTCAGTCCTATAACTGGAAGGACGGTGTGTTGGGGGGAAGAACAGTGCAAAAGTTAGGACGCAGAGGACACCTATTGCTTTCGCCTGCCCGACATCCTTTCTTGGTTGATTCTAGGAACAGCGCCCCCTTCCTTTGGGTAACTGCCTCTGCTCTACCCCATAGGGTTCTGGTGGGCGCACTAACCAACAAGCCTCACTCTAACCAGCAAGCCTCACCTCCCCGCCTCCCAGCCTGTTAGAGTCTGAATGTCTGGGCCCCCACCCCACATTCACACGTTGGAATCCTGCACCCCATGTGATGGTATTTGGAGGTGGGGCCTTTGGAAAGTGATTAGGTCGTGAGGGTGGAGATTTCAGGAGCAGCATGGGTGTCCTTCTAAAATAGACCCCACAGCTCCCTGGCCCCTTCCACGGGTGAGCACACAAGGAGAAGTCAGTAGTCTGCAACCCTGGAGTGGGTCTTCTCCAGAACTCGCCCATATTGGCGTGAGGTGATCTCAGACTTCTGACCTCCAAAACCTCCACAGTTTTTTGTTATAGCAGCCCCCAAAGGACTAAGCCACACCCCCAAACACACCCAGTGACCTCCGCTAGGCCAACCAGATTCACTCAAAGGATCACAAAACTTGAACAGACAAGAAGGGGCTTGTGGCTGAGTCACATGATGGAACGAGCCCCCCGAATCGTCCCCCTGGCTCCTGATGAGCTACTGGCGGCCTGCTCCCTGTCCTCTCCCAGGCCCGGTGGTTTTGCTGCACCTTTGGAGCTGGAGCTGCTTCAGGGGTGTTCCAGAAGATTCTTAAGTTACATTAGCCTGAATCAATCTCTAGGGCTTGTGTTCAAACCACAGCTCCAGGCAGCCCAGAGGTGTCTGGCTGTGAGCTCCCTAATTTTCCAGCACCAGTGACTGTGGCCAGGTCCCCAGCGGGGAGAACAACCTGGAGGGCCTGCCTTCGAGCACCAGACTAACTGGCTGGCATTCCTACCATCCTCATTTAGGTCACAAAAGGGAGGCCTTGGCTGGTTTGTTGGGTAACACAGAAACTCTCTAAGCCTTTGATGAGAGCAAAGGGGATGCTTTTGAAACTGTTCCAGTGTATAGTTCCCTTTTTCTTTTTTAATATTTTGTTTTTTTAGTTGAGAGAGAGCATGAACAGGTCGGGGGGAGGAGAGGGAGAAGCAGGTTTCCCACGAACAGAGAGCCTGATGAGGAGCTCGATCCCAGGACCCTGGGATCATGACCTGAGCCGAAGGCAGATAGATGCTTAACCGACGAGCCAGCCAGGTGCCCCTATATTTCCCTTTATCTGTGCGACGTCCCCCTCCCTGACCCCCTTTGCTGTCAATCTCTCAGGGAATGAGAACAAAGGACAAGAAGTCCTCAGGATAGGGTGTGGGGGTGGGCACAGACCTGACCTTAGAGAAGTCCCTACGGAGAGGGGTGTAGGGAGAAGCCTTCCCGGGATTGGGAGGGCAACAGGCAGAGGGAGGGACTCGAGCAATAAGGCAATCAAACTCTGGCAGAAGTGGTAGGAAAAGTCCGCCTGGGGGAAGGAAGGAGGCAGGCAGCCAGAGCAGAGAGGCCTGGGGCAGGGGCAGCAGCTGGAGAAGCCTCAGTGGTGTGTGCCTGGGTCAAGGAAGGGGCTGGGGCACCTCCTCCCCCCCGCCAGGCCTCCCCAGCTCATCCCCCTCCCACCCTGCCCCCTGCAGTTCCCCAGGGCCTGAGCAAGGCCTGCAAGGTGGGACATGGGCCCAGCGCATTGGAGCCTATTCCCCGGGGCGTGTGGGCCAGAGGCCGGTGTGGCTGAAACCAGAGCCCGGGGGCCGCCACCAAACCAGCAGCCAGCTGGATGGGCTTCCCCAGCCAGAGGCAGCTGCCGCCCGATGGGACGGTGGGACACCGGGGGCCTCTGTGCAGGCCAGGGAGACCCCGGAGGCACAACACAGGCATCCCCACCCAGGTGCCCTCTCAGGGGGCTGCAGACTTTCAAGGGGAGAGGGAAAGCCCTGATGCCCAAGTCGGGTCCGAATTTGCCTGAACATTCACCTGCCGAATGACCAACTTGACCCAACACTGTGTGTTTGAAATTGCAAGAGACTGAGGGAGCGTAAGGTAAGTTTGTTCTTGTCAGCAGGGTGGGGGCCCCCGAGGAAGGGGAGGGGAGGTTTATGAAATGAAGCAGCTCCGTCCTCTCGCTCAGCTGGGTGACGCACCACATGTTTTCTGTCTCACCCCAGAAGCGGCGTTTGCTGCATGTGACATTCTTTCGCTCGCCCCGAGTCTCTTAGGGGCTCTTGCTTCACCAGCACCGCCGTGGTAAACACCACCCTAGTCCAGTGGCCGGCTCCCAGGCCCTCGGGGGAGGCCTCAGCATCTGCGTCTGTTGCCAGGGAAAGCTGCAGGGAGGCCGCCCCAGTTGGAGGACAGCCTCTGTCCAGAGTGCGGGAGGCCAGGACACCAGGGCCCCTCAGGCCCCTCCGAGTCCCAGCTCAGCAGCCCACCGGCCTCTCATCCCCGCTGCCTGCTTGGAGGGCCCCGGGGGACGCCCACAGAGCCGGTAAGGCCTCCGGGAGGGCTGGGGAGTCGACCTGGGGCTTTCTGCCTTATCGATGTGAACAAACCACAAGGCCCCCCCCCCCACACACACACACGGAGACACAGATCTCAGCCCACGACTGCGCAGGTTATTCCCACAGACATGGAGGCTAGAACTGGGTCTGCCGTTTCCTAGCTGTGTGACCACGGGCAAGCCACTGACCCACACTGCTCCCCCGGGGTCTCAGTTTCGCCATCTGCAACTCGGGAGACTCACAACCACAATCCTGTACTCAAACCTTCGGGGCCAGATGTGTTTCAGAGTTTCCCATGGTTTGGATTTGGGGAAAGGTTCTGGAAAGGTTTTTCAACCCCCTCGCCGCCCTGTTTGGTCACATGCTACTATTTCTCAGGGAAACCACGAATATGCGAATGAAGCAGGATACACAAGAACCGTGTCCTTGCACCCGGGCGGGTCAGGGTCAGGTCCCTCCACCACACGAATTACCGAAACAGGTCTTGGTTTCCAGCGACTTCAGAAAGTCACGGTTACAGATCTGAGGCATCGGCCCTCGCCCATCCCCCAGCTCAGAGGGCGGGAGAGCCATGTGACAGCACCCACGGTGGTCACTGGTGACGCATCTGTGGGGCGCCCAGTCCACACTGGGCGCTGAGGGACTCGCTCCTCACCACGGCCCTGAGCCACAAGCACTGTTTTGCGATCCATTTCACAGCTGGGGAATCGAGGCCGAGCGCCGGTGAGGAACAGCTCCGTGTGGTCCGCTAGACCGAGCCCTCGCCTTACTGGCCGCTATCCTGGCGCCCAGCACACAGCGAGGGCAGGGCAAGGGGGGGTTGGGCCTCCGCCCATGGTTCTACTGCTTTGCTTCCTGCACAGCTAGAAGGGAAAGAGGCAAGAAAAGAAAACAAAAGTGAAAAACATTTCTCGGTAAGCCCTGCTCTTCCCAGAAGTGTTGCTTCAGTTTGTACCATTTCTGTGCCGGCAGAGCCCGGACCAAGTTCTCAGCTGGCTCAGAAGAGGTCTGCAGAGCTTCGGGCTTTCCTCCGGGGAACAGAACCTGCTGGAGACTCTGCTACAGCCTCCCGCCAGACCAGAGGCCCCAGAGAGGTGAGGACAGAGCGCAGGGTGGGGTCCTCCTGTCCCTGGGCACCCGAGTCCTCAGCGAGACAGCAGGCGGAGGAGTGAGGCTGTAGGCACTTGGCTCACAACAGAGAGCTGGAACCAGGGCCACCGGGGGTCACATCCCGGTCCTGCCAGGGCTCTGGCCTCGGGAAAGGCCTGAAGCGCAACTTCTTTGATGGTAAATCAGGGTAGGATTCTCTCTTCCTGGGCTGTTTGAAGTTTAGGTGGAAACAGGATTACAAAGGCGATAGGACAAACCAAGTTACATCTCACCTCTGCCGGCTGGGGACCACCCGCCTCCAACTGGTGCTAGATGAGAGGGTCGGCCCCCAGAGTGTAGGAGGCCTCACTGGTGACAAGAGTTTCCCTCGAGGGCATGTCATCCTTGGAGAAACAAAGAGGCTGAGTGACTTGTCTCCAAAGTGCAAAGCCAACCGGCAGTGTTCCCGGGACTGTAGGTTTATTGGGCAGGGGGAGACTTGGGGAACGAAGGGTGGTGGTGAAGATTCAGGGGAGTATCTTGAAGCCGTGTTTTCAGAGTGAGCTGCCTTTTACCTAGCTGGTATGTTGGAGGGAGTTGGTTTGCAAGGAAGCGGCCGCCAAATGGTAGGATCCTCACACATCCACAGAAAGAAGGTGAGTGGGGGGTGGGGTGGGAGCAAAGGGCTCCCTGTATCATCTTCCCTGTTCATCCCATAGGACTCATAGGACATGGCGAGGTATGACAGGGTGCTGGCAAAGAATGGGGCTCCAGACCAGGGTTTTTCTTTCCTTTTCGTTTCTTTTTGAAGATCTATTTGTTATTTTCAGAGAAAGAGACCGGGGGTGTGGGAGGGAGGTGGAGGAGCAGAGAGAGAGAGAGAGAGAATCTCAAGCAAACTCCCTGCTGAGCATGGAGTCTGCGGCGGGGCTCGATCCCAGGACCCCAAGATCATGACTTGAGTTGAAATCAAGAGTCGGATGCCCAACCAACTAAGCCACCCAGGTGCCCCAAGAATTGAGGTTTTTCCACCTTAGCACCACTGACATTTTGGACTGCGTCATTTCTTGTCCTGTGCACTGCAGGGTGTTTAGAAACCTCATTAGCCTCCACCCACTCAAGGCCAGTAGCTGTACTTCCTGCCTCCCCCAGAGTTGGATGACAATTGTAAACATCTCCAGATATTACCAACATCCCTGGGGAGAAAACTCCGCCTCGACTGAGGTCTATCGCTTTCGGCTTGAATTGCAGACCTGGCTGGAATCACACTGTGTGCTTGTCTATACCGGCTGCATGGTATTGGTCTCCCTGTGCCTCGGTTTCCTCAGCTGGAAAATGGGGATAATTTTAGCATCTGTGTCACAGAGTCATTGAGAGAATTAAGGGTGTATAAAGTAGGTAGATACATGTTTGGCACAATTAAGCCCCAAAACGTGCCTCATATTATAGGCCATGGGCACCCTGGAGCCAAATCCCTGAAACCTAGCTTTATAAGTCAGAGAGGAGAAAACATTTTTTTTAAATTTTTTTGTTATGTTAACCACCATACATTACATCATTAGTTTTTGATGTAGGGTTCCATGATTCATCGTTTGTGCATAACACCCAGTGCTCCATGCAGAATGTGCCCTCTTTAATACCCATCACCAGGCTAACCCATCCCCCCACCCTCCTCCCCTCTAGAACCCTCAGTTTGTTTTTCAGAGTCCGTCGTCTCTCATGGTTCGTCTAGGAGAAAACATTTTTTTTAAAAAGATGATTTATTTATTTAATTGAGAGAGAGTGAGAGAGAGAGCAGGAGCAGGGGGAGGGGCAGAGGCAGAGGGAGAAGCGGACTCCCCGCTGAGCAGGGAGCCTGACATGGGGCTCGATCCCAGGACCCTGGGATCATGACCCAAGCCAAAGGCAGACACTTTAACCGCCTGAGCCACCCAGGTGCCCAAGAAAATGTTTTTCATCTTTGATGCAGGAAATAATCCAGAGAAAGACTATCCTAAGACTATCCCAAAGAAATACCCAAATGTGTGGACCAACATTTATATAAGGATCAAAAAGTATTTATAAAGCAAAAATTATAAAAGCAAACAAAAACAAAGCTCAAACTGAAGACAACCCAAAAATTCAATAGCAGGAGAATTATTAAATACATAATAATAACACCCATCTAATGGAATGTTACACAGCCTTTAAATAGCTTGTTTGAGACTATTTAATCATATGGGGTCCCACTGTAATGTAATGTTAAATGACAAAAATTCACACAAAACTGAATGTACGTCATGAGTCTAAATTTTGTTTTGCTGGGCGCCTGGGTGGCTCAGTCGGTTAAGCGACTGCCTTCGGCTCAGGTCATGATCCTGGAGTCCCGGGATCGAGTGCCGCATCGGGCTCCCTGCTCGGCGGGGAGCCTGCTTCTCCCTCTGACCCTCCCCCCGTCTCATGTGCTCTCTCTCTCTCTCTCTCATTCTCACTCCCTCTAAATAAATAAATCCTAAAAAAAATTTTTTTTTGTTTTGCTTATAAAATAAAATGTCCACAGTGGTTATTTTGTGAGGTGAGAATACAGAAGAATTGTATTTTTTATTTCTACATCTTCTACGTAAACCTGTATTTATTTAAATCATTAGGGGGGAAAAAGGATTGCAAGGGTTTTTGTGCTTTCAAAACATGTGTGGGGGGACTTTCTTATTTATTTATTTATTTATTTAACAGAGAGAGAGAGAGAGAGAGAGAGAGAGAGAGAGAGAGAGAGAGCAAGCAGTGGGAGGGGCAGAGGCAGAGGGAGAAGCAGGCTCTCCCGCTGAGCAGGGAGCCCGATGTGGGGCTCGATCCCAGGACCCTGGGATCATGACCTGAGCCGAAGGCAGACGCTTAACGACTGAGCCACCCAGGCGCCCCTGGGGAGACAGTCTTTAAAAAAAAAATCAAGGTATCACAGGCAGGTATATGGCAAAAGTGATTGATAGAAAGTATAAAAGGATGAAGCATGAAAAGCAAGCTTCCCTCTCATCCCTGACCCCCAATCCAATCAGTGTTACTAGTTTCTGGTCTCTACAAACATATGTGTCTTTCTTCAATGCAAATGGGAGCACACTATACAGTATCCTATACCCTGCCTTCTCATGTACCAATGTGTGCTGGAGAGCCTTCCCTCTGCTCATATGGATTTGCCTCATTTGGTTAAATGACTGCATACTATTTCATGGTTAGATAAACCACATACTTAACTAGTCCATTTGGGGTGGTTTTCAGACTTTTCTTTCTCTCTCTTTCTTTCTTTCTTTCTTTCTTTCTTTCTTTTTCTTTTCTTTCTTTCTTTCTTTCCCTTCCTTCCTTCCTTCCTTCCCTTCCCTTTCTTCCTTCCTTTCCTTTCCTTTCTTTCTTTCCTTCCTTTTTTTTAAACTATGAATTATGCTTGCTTTTTGCTTCCTTTTTGTATCTGCATGTTTGGCTGGTTCTTTTTTTAAAAAAATAACCTTCATATTTTAGAATAGTTTTAGATCTACAGCAAAAGTGAGGGGAAAGTACAGAGATTTCCCATACGCCCCCTGGGTCCCCCATCCCACGCACAGCACTCCCCCCACCCTATCAACATCCCAGACCAGAATGGGACACTTGTTATAGCTGGTGAGCCTACATTGACACATCATTATCAACCAGAGTCCATAGTTTACACTGGGGTTCTCTCTTGGTGTTGTGTATTTTATGGGTTTGGGCAAATGTATAATGACATGTATCCATCCACCATTGCAATAGCTGGCAGAATAGTCTCCCTGGCCTAAAAATCCTCTGTGCTCTGTCTATTCCTCATTCCCTCCCACCAGCCCCTGGCAACCACGACTCTTTTTACTGTCTCCACAATTATGCCTTTTCCAGAATGTCCTATAGTTGGAATCACACAGAGCGTAGCTTTTTCAGACTGGCTACTTTCACTTAGTAAAATGCATTTAAATTTCCCCCGGGTCTTTTCATGGCTTGATAGCTCATTTCTTATAGTGCTGAATAATAATATTACTCCTTTATCTGGCTGGACCACCATTTGTTTCCTCACTACTGAAAGACATCTTGGTGGTCTCCAAGTTTTGGCAATTATGAATAAAGTTTCTATAAATATCTGTGTGCAGGTTTTTGTGTGGACACAAGTTTTCAAATCCTTTGGGTAAATATCAAGGAATGTGATTGCTGGATCGTATGGTCAGAGTATGTTTAGTTTTGGTAAGAAATTCCCAACGGTCTTTCATAGTGTCTTTGCATTCCCGCCAGCAATCAGAGAGGGTTCCTGGTGCTCCATATCCTCACCAGCATCTGGGGTTACGAGTGTTCTGGATTTTATCCATTCCACTAGGTGTATGCTATGGTATTTTTAAGTTTTAATTTTGAGATAATGGTAGATTCACATGCAGTTGTAAGAAATAATACAGGGGGAGCCCATGTACCCCCTTTACTCAGATTCCCTGGTGTAAGGTTTTGCAAAATTGTCCTACCGTAACACAACTGGGAAACTGACATTGATACAAACCACCAACTTATTCAGAATCCACCAGTTTCACTCCCACTCATTTGTGTGTGTGTGTGTGTGCATTTGTGTGAGCATGTGTGTGTATTTAGTTCTACGCAGTTTCCTCACGTGTAGATTTGGGTGGTCAACACCAGAATTAAGATACAGAACAGTTCCATCGTATGGGTCCCTTGCCCTACCCTTTATCAACACAGCCACCTCCCTGGGCTGCTATGACTTTGTCCATTCTTCTAGTTTTAACTTTTCTGGGTCACTGTGTTTCAGATGTATCTCTTGTAAGCCATATATATGGTTGATTTTGCTTTCTAAACCAGTATCAGGGTCTTTTCCTTTTGATAGAAGATACTTATCCCGTTTATACTTACGAAAAATGCAGGAACTACTGTCCCTGAACATTTATTGGCGTTTTTCCTTTCCTAGCTAGTTCACAGAGAAGGAAGAGGAAACAGAGCAGTGAGTTAATTTTCTTGAAATTTCAGAACCGGTAAGTGGCAGAGGGAGCTTCCAATCCACTTCACCATACTGTCTTTATACTAACGGTAGGTCAAGTTTCCTCTTCTGGAAGGTTAAAACAATGTCTCTCCCCAGCCAGACTCCCTGTCCTTCTGATACGGAAAAGAGCAGAGACGCCCTTCTGAACTTCACAGCAACAGAGACCCCCTCAGATTTGCCGAGGTTAGTTTCCTTCCATTCCAGCCATTTTCATGAGAGGGTAAAGCAGAATCCAATGATGTCTTTGTAGGGGAAAGATGGAAAGCAGAATGCCCCCCAGAACACTTAAAAATACAAGGATACACAAGATGTGACTTCCAAAATGTCTTTGTTTTCCTTGTACTTCACTTGCTGCTCCTTCTCCGCTTCTTGCCGCTTCCTTGTCTTCTTCCTGGGCTTAACTGTTGGGATACTGCTGGGCTCAGTCATGGACCACACTTGACCTTTACTAGTACTTTCTTCCTAGGGTTCTTATGCAATTTCATGGCTTTAAGTACTTTCTATACAGATGGCTCCCAAATTTAATCTCCCAGCCGGAACAGGAATCATAGATCCATTGCCTGCTCAGCATCGCTTGGATGTCTAATGGGCACCTCCAACTTAACTCACCCCAAACTGCAGTCCATTACCTGCCCAGAAGACCTTCAGCCCTTCCCATCTCAGGAAATAGAATCTTCACTGTAACAGTCCTTCACGCCCCAAACTTGACTCACCCTGAAGTCATCCTGCACTCTGCCCTCCCACATCCCACGCCCCTGAAGAATCCTGTGGCTTCCTGCAAATACAATCTCTCTCATCACTTCTACCAGCCTAGTCCAAGCGGCTGTCCTCTCTTGCTCTAACCACCACAGTCGCTTCTAACTGGTCTCCTTGCTTCCCCTCTTGCAAATCTGGAATCTCTTTTCCAGCCCAAGTGATCATTTTAACATCTAAGTTAGATCAGGGCCACCATTAGCCCATGTGGTGCCCTGGGGCTTATTAGAAAAAGCCCCCCCAGCCTGCGAATGGATATAGCTCTGAGGATGCATGCTCTACAGCCGGGCGCCTGGTTGGCTCAGTCGGTCAAGCGTCTGCCTTTGGCTCAGGTCATGATTCCAGGGTCCTGGGATGGAGTCCCACATCGGGCTCTCTGCTCAGCGGGGAGTCCGCTTCTCCCTCTCCCACTCTCTCTCAAATAAATAAATAAAATCTTTAAAAAATGGATAGCGGCTCTGTGCAAGCAAGCACGCATGCAATCAAAGTGCTCCTTCTTCCAGATAAGACACAGCACCTATCCCTGGCCCCAGGTCTGAACACTTGGCAAGTAGATTCTGGGATGGATTTCAGACCCCACCCGTATGCTCTGGCAGGACCTTTTGCAGTTCTCAGAATATTAATATAATATCGATATGTCTGTTGGAATGTAATTTATACAAAGGGGCCTTATAAGTTGTTGTTGTTGTGAAATGATCTTTTAATCATTATAATCAATTCATTCATAATAGCCAATGACCAGAAACAACCGAAACATATCAATCAATGGAAGAATAGACCAACAAATTGCAGTGTGTTTATTTATTTATTTATTTTTAAGATTTCATTTATTTATTTGAGAGAGAGAGAGAGGAGCAGAGAGGAGCAGAGAGGGAGAAGGACAAGGAGACCCCCCTCTGAGCACAGAGCCCGACGTAGGGCTCGATCTCATGACCCTGAGATCATGACCTGAGCAGAAATCGAGAGTCGGACGTTTAACCGACTTAGCCACCCAGGCGCGGTGTATTTATATAATGAAATGTTCCATAGCAATCATTTCTAAAACCAATGATACCCACAACGGGGGCGAATTTCACACACGTTAAACTGAGCGGAAGAATCCAAACAAACAAATGACTCCATTTATATGAAGTTCAAGAACAGGCAAACTGATCAGTGGTTATGGAAGAGTGGTTACCCCCCGGGGGTGGGGGAGATGAGGACTGACTGCGAGCAGGCCAAAGAAAGCTGCTTTTTTATATCTTGATCAGGGTGGTGATTACTTGGGTGTATGTGTCTGTGAAAGCTTATTGAGCTGAGGACTTGACTTTATGTGCTTACCGTGGATAAGCGACACTGCAATATAAAATGTACGGGCAGTAGTTTGCAAATATTTAGTATACTGTCAGTATTTCATTATTACTTTGATTTTACATAACCTAAAATCCCACCGCAAACCTTGAAATTCACATGGTTTCCTGGCACCTGCAATAACCTTGTTTTCCAGGTGTCCAAGCAGGACGTTGCACCAATGACTCATGAGGGCACCTCTAATTCTCCCATGGACCAAATGAGCTCAACTTTGGGGTGGCAGGAGCCTCTGGACAACAGGGCAGGGACGGAATGCCCGAGGTAAGGTGGAGAGCTTTGTCCCTGGGGAGGGCGGCTCCTGCTGAAATGCTCCAGGCACCCTCCTGCTATGCGATAGGGAAACAAATATTCCACAGCCTACACTGAATATTTTGGAGAGAAGGCCAGATCAGTCAGGTGCCCGACAGTGGGCAATAGGCCTGGAAGGGCAGAAACTGCCCCGCCTATAGAGGTGAGGCCCGTGAGGGCTCAGCCATTACCAAAAGGGCCCATTGGTGCCACTGCGTTGAAGAACTCAGGCCCAGTGAGCCGCAAATCCGCAGACGTCACCCCACCAGCTTCCAGCACAGTGCGGACAGTCAACAGACGTTCGCAGAGTGAGCCAGGGGAGCTGTACGCGAGGGGGTGCCTTCTAGAGCGGGACCATCATGCTGCACCTGTCCCCCCGTGAGGATGCGAGGCAGCAGGAAATGCCCGCATCGGAGACATTCGGGTTCACTCAAAAGCACAAGAAGCCAAACTCCCGTTCCCTCTCAACCATGTTAAAGACAAAACTCAGTAGTGGACGCACAGTGGGGGTAGTCAATCTCTGTACCTCCTTGTCCCCATTCCCCTGAGGAAACACAAGGGCAGGGAGGGCTGGACTGTGGCATCCGTAAAGGTTAGGGGTCCTCGGCTGTGTCCCCCTCCTGGCCTTCATCCCTCCCCTTATCCCTGCAAGCCCGTGGCAACCTTCTCCTCTGCGAATTGATTTACAGCTGCTGATTAACTGATCATCGGGCCTAAATTCATTCGTTATTAACGCTAAGGGGTTTCCTTGGAAGTATATTTGTTTTTTTACCTTTTCCATTGAGAAATTGTGTGCATGTGTTGAGAGAGAGAGAGAGATTAAAAGGTGTGTGTGTGTGTGTGTATTTCAGTGAGGAATTCCTGACATCAGCCGACAGAGGAGAGAAAAACAGCCCAGAATGGCGGTGGGCTCAGAGCTCCATCTTCATCTCACGCGTCCCTTCGCTCAAGTCCCCTTTCCTCTCTGGGCTTCTGTTCCCTCCGCTGAAAAGTAAAGGTGGTAGCTTGGACCCCGGCTAGGGCTCCTTCCAGTTCTGAGTCTCTCCTCTGGGCCAGGGAATCCGTCATCACCGGGCCTCCCAAGCTCGCCTTCAAGAAGATGCACCAATGGCCCTTGGTTTGAGGAAAGTGCCCGAAGGAGTAGGTTTGCTCTTCCCTGACACTGTTCTCCCATAAAGGCCAAACTCCTCTGGGGTGATGAAGATCCCTTAATACTCTGTACTGTGAGACACTGGGGAGGAGATGCCCTCTGTCCCTGACATCTTCCATGAAGGACCCAACCCATCTGCTTGAGTCGTCAGGTAAAGCTGGCGAAGTGCCAAGGAGAGCCTTCAAGATATTAGTGATAATTTACTTCAGCCCTCTCGGTGTTCAACTCCGGTTGGAGGCAAAGGCCACCACAGCAGCCAAAGTCAAGGCCGTGGGAGTGTGGGCTGCATTGTACAGCAGGGTGCCTCCTCCCTCTGACCTGCGGCTACAAACGCAGGACCCTCCGCCCGGTCTCCTCCTTCGCCTGCCTTTCCCACACCTGCCCCTCCCTTAGTCTCAGGTTCTTTATCTTGACTCAGATCTTAGCATTTCCTCACTGCCCCTCCTGGGTGACCGTCTCTTTGAACAAGGCTGAACATGTCCCCCAGGACTAATCTACCTTCTCCATCTCTTAGGCAAGGCTGTGTTTCTCCCATTTGTCCCTCCAGAAGTCTCTATGATGTGTGTTTCTTCTCTTCATGGAAGCAGCAGCTCCCAACAATGCTCTGGGACTCTCCAAGGCTGGGTGAGACGTAACAGAGGTGTCAGGGAGATGCAGGAAGGACGCAGAGGCAGGAGTGGCAAGAACACCCAGAAACCACAATGGGCCTAAGAATGTGACTTTCCCATCTGGGAGACTTAAGCAAAACCTTTATTTTGCTCACTCGCAGGGACCAGGATGACATTCTTCTGTGTGAGGATGTGCAGCAACAAGATGAGGATCTGTCAGCTGAAGAAATAATATTTTTGAGAGAGTTTCCCATCATCAAGGAAGAGCTAGAAGTGACCATCAGGAAGCTCCATGCCCTTGCAGACAGCATCGACACAACCCACAGAACATTCACCAAGACCAACATGGTGGCCACCTCCCTCACTGTGGTCTCAGACGCCATGAGCATGCTGGGTCTGGTCCTTGCTCCAGCAACAGTAGGAGGAAGTCTGGCGCTCTCTGCTGCTGGTAAAGTTTTGGGGACAGCAGTCGGGTTCACCAGCATCTTCATCAACATCATGGAACACCGTCAAAATCAAAAAGCCCAAACTCACGCCAGCACCCTAGTGCCCACCCATGACCATGAGGTCAACGAGGCTCAGGGAAAGAAAGTCTTCTACGTCCTGAGTGTCGGAAAGAAGGCCTATGATTACGGAAGTAACATCAGTGATGTTAAGAAGAACATCCGTGCCTGTCAGATAGCCAGAGCCCACCCGCGTCTGGCCACTGCTGCCAAGCGTCTCCTGACCACTGGCCAAGTCTCAGCCCGAAGGAGCATGCAGTTGCAAAGGGCCTTTAAGGGCACAATAGTGCTGATGGAGAAAAATGTTCGCATGCTGTGTAGTGCTATGGCTGGCTTCTCCCTCTGCCAGAACGTGGTCACCCTCCGGAGCAACTGGAAGCAACTGAAGGAAGGAGAAGGAAGCAAGATGGCAGAAGAGCTGAGAGCCCACGCTCGGGAGCTGGAAAGGAAGCTGATGGAACTCACCCAGCTCCGTGAGAGTCTGCAGCAGTAAGTGAGGCTGACATCTCCTTCGTGGGTAGGGCTGGAGGGAAGGGAGAAACTTTAACTGGGGCTGATGGGCACCAAGGTTTAAGGAAAGGGTGTTAAGGGAGCCAGCGTGTGTGTGTGTGTGTGTGTGTGTGTGTGTGTGTGTGTGTGTGTGTGAAGTTTGCTTGGATGTTCCCGAGGATTTGGGGCACCTGGTGGCCCGGGGGGTCCAAATGACATCAGGTGCCTCTTGATGATAATGGCGCCTGTCCTGGGCAGACCTGGTCATGCCTTCAATTTCTCTCTCAATGCTCCTTGAGGTCCATGGGCTGGGAAGAGGGTCTTCCCAGGTGTACGGCAGAGAGCACTGAGCCACAGGGAGCGTTACAGACTGAAATGTGTCCCTGAACCTTCATAGGTTGAAGCCCCAGTGTGACTATTTGGAGGTGGGGCCTTTGGGAAGTGACTGGGGCTGAATCAGGTCATAGGAAGGGGCGGTCCTATGAGACTGGTGTCCTTCTAAGAGGAGGAGGGAATACAAGAGGGCTCTCTCTTTCTGCCTGCGCCCGCACAGGGGGAAAGTCCGTAGGAAGACACGGCAAGAAGGTGGCCATCTCCAAAGCTAGGGGGGAGGGCTCACCAGAAACCCAGCTGGCCGGAGCCTCCAGAACTACACATTCCCCTTATATAAGGCACTCGGTCTGTGCTATTCCGCTAGGGCAGCCCCAGCTGACGAAGACAGGGAGCTTTGGTGACTCGCCAAGTGCTCACAGCTAAGGGGTGGCAGAGTCAGGATACAAAGCCAGGAAGCCTGCCAGGCTGCCCCCCGAGCCCTCCTTCGCAAGCCCTCCTGTGACTGGTGTTTTTGTTTCTTTACGGAAACTCTTCCAAGAGAAAAGGCCAGGGAGCTCATCTTTGGGCGGAGCCACTGGGTCTCTGGCTTGACCCCCAGGCAGGCGTGGGGAAGCAGGTCCCCAGGTGACAGGAGAGGACTCTGAGCAGACTTAAAAGGCGATAGGGTGGGGGCGGGCTGGGTTGGCAGAGGCGATGCCTAGAGACTTAGCAACTGGGAGGTCCAACTGGGGCCTGAGGGCACGGTCAGCTAGTGAGTGTGGTGAGGTCCGTCTGTCCTGCCTCTCCTTCACCACCCTGCTTCTTCATTCTCCCCCATCCCTTCTCTCGGGAGGTGCCTCTTTCCCGCTGCTTTTCCCGTGCCCCATTCACTCACGTGCACACAGTAGGTCCTCATGAAGCATGTGTCGATTGGTGTGGGCTCTATATTAAATGCAGAGGATAGGACAGGAGGGTCCCCGAGGTGAGGGGCATCTTGTGCTCACCTTTCTGTGGCCAGCTGCCTGCTCTGCTCCCTTCCTCCTGCACCCAAGGTAATGCTGGGTAAGACCCGGGTTTGCACACAACAGGACGTCACTGGAACCTGCTCGACCAGATTCCATCAGGAAGGAGAGAGGCCCCGGAACGCTTCTCTCCTCCCCAAGTTCAGAGCAACTTAGGATGTCCTCGGAAACTGTGAGGACCTCTCCAGGCTTTCCGTGTCACCTATCTTCAACCTACTTCTTTCTTAGGTTTTAGCTGCTGTTTTGAAAGCAGTGCATGGACATTAAATACAATTTTTTTAAAATTCTGGCAGGGGCGCCTGGGTGGCTCAGTTGGTTAAGCATCTGCCTTTGGCTCAGGTCATGATGGAGCCCGCATCCGGCTCCTTGCTCAGCTGAGAGCCTGCTTCTCCTTCTCCCTCTCCCTCTGCCTTCCGCTCCTCCTGCTTGTGCTCTCTGTCAAATACATAAATAAAATCTTAAAAAATAGTAAAATAAAATAAAATTCAAACAAGTAAAACATAAGAGTTAGAAATAATGCATCGACTGGACGCCTGGGTGGCTCAGTTGTTAAGCGTCTGCCTTCGGCTCAGGTCATGGTCCCAGGGTCCTAGGATCGAGTCCCACATCGGGCTCCATGCTCAGCAGGAAGCCTGCTTCTCCCTCTCCCACTCCCTCTGCTTGTGTTCCCTCTCTCGCTGTGTCTCTCTCTGTCAAATAAACAAAATCTTAAAAAAAAAAACAAATAATGCATCAACCAAGGGTGACGACTGTTGGCAGTCTGGTGTAGAATATTAAAGCACCTGCCTTCCATACTTGTCCTGAGACTGCCCACTGGGGACCCTCCCTCAAGGCTGCGTTACATCCTAGATTTTTTTCTGCAACCCAGTTTCCTCTCTCTCTCATTCTCATTTCTCCCCTTTGCCTACAGATCTAGAACTTTCCAGGGTGCTGTTTTCACTTTGCAATATTTTCCTACCATTCTCTATTTCACTTAGTTTTTATAGACTTTTTTTTATGTTACGAGATATTCTCTTGATTATATATATATACAATCTTTTAAATTAGACATATGTTAGTCATCACTTTCTGTTTTAGGTAGCCAAAAGCCACGCAAACTGGCTAACACAAAAAAGGGAGTTTATTGACTTGTGTGCTTAGACACCTAAGGGTACAGCGGGCTTCAGGTGTGTCTGGATCCAGAGAACAAAAAAGGATGTCATCAGGCATTTGTCTTTCCATTTCTCAGGCAGGCCTGCACCAGGTTCAGACAAGAGCCCTCCCCCAAGTCCCCCCCACCCCTGCAACCCAGTGCACCCCCTTCCAGCTGGGTGCTCCCAAGGGGATGGGGGCGGGGCAGAGGCCCAGGGACCGCTCTGATTGGTCAGGACTGGGTCACGTGCCTTTGCCTGCGCCGGATGCTGGCCTGAGCGGTGGGCGCTGTAGGGTACGGGAATGGAGAAAGTTGCCAGAAGAGGAAAAGTAAGGGCCACACTAGATGCCTTCCGCTTTCAGGGACATTTAGATTATTTCAATTTTTTTTTTTATGCATAGTGGTAAAATGAATATCTGTGTGCCAAAGGCTTATTGCATTATTATTACGATTTCTTTTCTTAAAATAGAGTCCCTGACTTGGGGTCCCTGAATAAAGAAGGACCCTATGAAGGGAAGGGAGGAGTCTCCACCTACCCCCCCCCATTACAGTAGTGAAATATATCATGGGAAACGGGAAAGATTTAAAGCGTGGAGGGGAAAGAGAGCCACTGTCCCCATTTCAGACCACAGCCTGCCAGTCCCATTTCCCACATCTTACCCTCGCGGGGGTTAAATGGTTGTCGTGCCACTGAGCTTCCTGCTTTTGCTGTTCTCATTTCTTCTCAGAAGTTCTTCAGGAGCAGAATGATGACAGAAAAAACTCTCTGAAGGCCTGAGATACTGCGGGAAGCCATTTGAGATTTCCTTCCAAGTCAACGTGACTGTGTAGAATCTTTGTTCAAACCCAAAGCCTGATTTATGGCCCGCCACGCATGCGTCAGGCATCGTACACGTGCTTTGTGAGTGAGCCACCTGAAGGAAAACCATCTTGTCCTCGAGGTCAATCAATGCTCCTTCCCCGCCCCCCCCGCATTCCTTTCTGGTAAACCCGTGATTCCTGCCTGCGTGCAAATCTATAATCGTTAGAGCTTTTACAAGATGTAAGAAAGGCTATCACCCTGTAAACACGGTTCATTCTCCCCGGAGCCCGTTCTCCCCTGTGAAGAGCGTGTCCTTTCGGCCAATAAAACTCTCTTTCTTACTTTTAGAGATTCTAAAAGGTGTGTTCATTGTGCGTCCACAGTAAGTAAATAAACGGCTTTCTCCACGTTTAATACTGTGGGCTTTGTGTATGAGCATCCTTGCACCAAAGAAACGCTCTGGATAGTCATGCCCGGCCCAGAGCAGATCGTCTCTCGGCGTGGCCTTTTGTTTCTTCCGACGAATGTCTGGAAGAAAACGGAAAAGAATGAATTAGAGTGGCGAGTGGAGAGCCGCCTGCAACACTCAGTGGCCTGGTTCCATGTCTGCGTTTTGGTGCTTGGGCCCTGAGGTTAAGTGTAACCGGAATGAAACCCAGGGCTCCACGTGGGCGTGGATGTGCGGTGCCCACTCTCAGCAGAAATGACAGAAATGTCAGTCCTTACAGAGGCGGTTGCGTGGGTATCGAGGGGCTGCTGAGGCCACCCTGCCTGCCTCACCCACGTCTCTCAGCCTCAGCCTCTCCCTGCTGAGGGTAGGGGCTCCGGGCCGGGCTGCCCCTGTCTCTGCACCCCCTCCCTACCTTGGGGCCCCAGTGGCCTTCTCTCTCCCTCCCGGGGTGGGGGGCAATGCCTCCAAGCTTGAGCTCTCTGTGCATCGCCGTCTGCTTCCCCAGGAGTGAGCTCTTCCACCACCTGGAATCCTGCAGAATCGGTGCCTTCACCTCCTGTATCTCTCCACTATTAAGGCTTCGCACTCCTCGCCGGGAGAAGCCCTTCGTCCATCTGTCCTCTCTCTTCCAGCTTGAGTACGGTTCTTTGTGGGGGTCCCAGGAGTTCTGAGAAGCCGATGGGATCTGAGATGTAATGTCTCTGTCAGTAAGATGAGAAAGATGCACACGTTCACATGCTCCAGTGAGAATGGAGCAAACAGCTGACAGGTGCCCCTTGATGCCACAATGGACACAAGTTCCAGGCTTTTCCAAAGCGTTGGGCCTTCCAAAGTGGCCAGTGAAGTTTTCCTGCCCGTGCTGAGATCTGTGACCATAGCAAACAGGAGGTCAACGGTCCTGCTCATGCCCTGCCCCTCTAGTCGAAGGAAATTAGGAATCTCCGTCAGTAAGCTAAACCCCAAGTCGGCTGGGGATGGGGGAGATCCATCCATCAGCACCTGACTAGTTGGGGGTGGCCTCAAGGGGCCTTCCTGTGTCAGTCCAGCTCACCCAGGCCCACCCTCAACTATGAACTTCAGGTGGCCCTTGAATTTGTGATGAAATGCAAAATATGGTCATCTATAAATCACAGTCCCATGGGTCTAAAATCTAACTTTCAGCTGAAAGAAAACCAAATGGCCATGTGTTCTAGTCAATGCACATGTTATATTCAAAGAAATAGCTGTCTGGGGGAAAGTGTATCAGAAAGCAATTTGAACCCTTTCTTGGTCTCTTGAGACAATGAAAAGATGTGTGTTTGCAGGAAAGGGGGAGAAAGGGAGAGATATCCTTAATTCATAGTTATAATTCACCTAGACAAAACTACAGTGGAAAACTAACTTCCTTTCACTGATAGGCGAGACCATGTAGACCAGTACTGTTCAATGTGGCATCCACTGGCCACGTGGCTATTGAGCACTTGAAATATGGCAAGACCAAATTAGGATGTGCTGTAAGTATAAAATACACATTGGATTTCAAAGGCATAGTGTAAAATATATATAAAATATTCAATTAATAAGAGTGTCTGAGGGGCTCAGTCGGTTAAGTGTCCAGCTCTTGATCTCGGCTCAGGTCTTGATCTCTGCGTCATGGGTTCAAGACCGGCACTGGGCTCCATGCTGGGTATGAGCCTACTTAAAAAAAAAAATCCAGTTAAAAATTTTAATTGATCACATGTTGAAATGATAACATTTTGGACAGATTGCATTAAATTTTGGACAGATTGCATTAAATTAAATGTATTATTAAAGTCAATTTCACCTGTTTTTTTTAAATGTGCCTCCAGGGGTGTTATGCTGAGTGAAATAAGTCAATCAGAGAAAGACATGTATCATATGACCTCACTGATATGAGGAATTCTTAATCTCAGGAAACAAACTGAGGGTTGCTGGAGTGGTGGGGGGTGGGAGGGATGGGGTGGCTGCGTGATAGACATTGGGGAGGGTATGCGCTATGGTGAGCGCTGTGAATTGTGCAAGACTGTTGAATCACAGATCTGTACCTCTGAAACAATGCAATATACGTTAAGAAAAAAAAAGAAGAAGAAGATAGCAGGAGGGGAAGAATGAAGGGGAGTAAGTCGGAGGGGGAGACCAACCATGAGAGACGATGGACTCTGAAAAACAAACTGAGGGTTCTAGAGGGGAGGAGGGTGGGGGGATGGGTTAGCCTGGTGACGGGTATTAAAGAGGGCACATTCTGCATGGAGCACTGGGTGTTATGTACAAACAATGAATCATGGAACACCACATCAAAAACTAATGATGTAATGTATGGTGATCAACATAACAATAAAAAATTTAAAAAAAATGCGCCTCCAGAAATATTTTTAAAAGATTTTATGTATTCATTTGAGAGAGAGAGAGAGTGTGTACTATTGGGGGGGCAGAGTGAGAGGGAGAAGCAGACTCCCTGCTGAGCAGGGAGCCCAACGTGGGGCGCGATCCCAAGACCCAGAGCCAATGAAGAAGGAGACCAGAGTCAGGCAGGTGGAGATGAAAGTATCAGCTTGATTAAAGTTATTGGAAGAAGCAGCTTTAGGTTGGATGCCCAAGCTGGTTTGCTTCCACTTCACTCCTCAGTAAGATGGCCTCACCCCTTGCCATGCGCAGTACTGGGCAAACTCGGGCCAGCCCTGTAAGCTTAGGAGCACAGATACTGAGTGCTCTGGAAGGCCAGCAGACCTCAAATTCGTGGCATTTCCTTCTGGCCAACTTGTCCGCCATATAACTTGCTCATCCTTCCTTGGAATTGGTAAGCAAAAGGATGGAGAGAGGCCAGGAGATTTCCTTGGATGGAATTCCTCCACGTGGAAACAGGACTAGGGAACAAGTGATCCTTCCACTAGTTCTAACCTTCTTTTAAATAAGCATTGGATTTATCCGTCAAGTCCATAGTCAGCAGGTGGCAAGCAACCATCCATTAAAACAGCCCTGCTCTCAGCTTCACCCAGCTGCTCCCTCTGTACCAACCACTTCTGTCTGAATTATCCTGGGTCTGCTGTTGGGCAGTATGAAGTTTGCTGCAAGAGGTTTATTTGAAATGGGACAGATCAAAACATTAATTAATTAACTCCAAGCTCTTGCTATAACCAGAATTTCTCTCATTTCCCATCCCAAGTGATAGCAAACCATGTCAAATATAGCTCTTCAAAGATTGTACAGTGAGATCAAGATTTAGCATAAAGATAGTCCAACAGTAAAAAGTCAAGAACGAGAAGCCCCACATAGCTTATTAGCCCCCTTCCATGGCAAATTTCCAGGAAAAAAAATTTTTTTTAATTTGATCTGCTTGCAAATTAAAACTTAAAAGAGTTAGTCCGAAATCAAATCGTGTTGCCCTCATGAGATGACAGTTCAAAGAGATCAGAATCTTTTAAAGTCCAAAAGAACCAAAGAAGCTTAAAATCAGTTTTTCTTCTAGAGTCCAGTGCAGTTTTTAAAGTCAAAAAATCATCCTCTCCAACGTCTTATTTTGGTTCTTTTCAGCTAAAGGGGTTCTTTAAGTGTTTAAACATAGGAATAATTCCAAACATAGAGGAGAGTTCAAAAATAGTACAAAGAACTCTCGTATGCCTTCACCCAGATTCACAACTATTAGCATCTTGTCCCTGTACCGGTTATCAATACCGCGATTCAGCTCCAAACACACCGGGGGTGCTGGGCTTCGGATGGTTTCCTTAGTTAGCTGGCTGCACGTTAAGCTTTGTCGGTAGAGGGCGCACTGCAGGCATCTCCTCCTGGCTCTGGCGTGAGCTCCTTTCCTGGTTCCTGTGGCGCTCAGCCACCAGATGGAAGCCAGTGGGGATCCATCCTAGTGAATTCAACATCACCCCAGAGACAGCTTTCTGGTGAGTTCCAAGGGTCCCCCCCCAAGCTTCTCAGCTGAGACTTTTCCTGAAGGTGGCTTCTGCCCAGTTGGATTCCCAGGGAGGTCAACAGCCTCCCCACCACCTTGTGCGTTTTTGTCTGCACCCCAGTGGGCAGGTGCCTGCTTCCAGTCTTGGCTAGCAGCACCTCAGCCAACTCCTCTGCCTCCATTCCTTTTAAAAATTATTATTTATAAAACCTACCATCCTTCTTTGGGTGAAGCCACAGTTTGAGTATCTGAATTCTAAAACCGTGGGGATGCTCCTGTGATGAAGACATTCATCGTGGTGAACGTACCTCGGAACCCATAGACAAGTCTGAGGAATTCAGGGTTGGCCCCTCTCTGGTACCCTCTCTTGGTCCTGAAGGTGGATGGAAATAATATTTTAAAAAAGAGAGACAGTGTTTGGGTCAGCTGCATGAACCCAGTCTACCCATGCGTGATACTAACAGATTTAAAAAAAAAAAAAAAACAACTGGGTAAATGGCGATTCTCTTTCTCTTTTTCGAAAATTGCAATAAAATAAACATAACATAAAATGTACCATTGAAACCATTTCTACGTGTGAGTCCAGCGGCACGAAGTGCATTCACGTGGTTGTGCAACCATCACCAACGTCCATCTCCAGAATTTTTTCGTCATCCGAAACCGAAACTATCCCCGGTAAGCACTAACTCAGCAGCCCCTCCACCCAGGGCCCCTGGTTACCCGTGCCCTGCATATGCCTGCTCTGGGTACCTTATTTGAGTGCAATCACACAATATTTGGCCATTTGTGGCTGGCTCATTTCACTTAGTAAAATGTCCTCGAGGTCCATCCACGTCATAGCATGTGTCAGAGTTTCCCTCCTTCTTACGGCTGAGTAACACTCCATCACATGTACGCGGTATGCTTTGCTTACCCATTCATCCACTGTGGCCACCCGGGTTGTTGCCCTACTGTTTCCCACAGCAGCTGTACCAGTTTGCAGTCCCACCAACAGCACCCACGGGTTCTAATTTCTCCACAGCCTCGCCAACCCTTGCTGTTTCCTCGTGTCTCCTAGCAGCCATCCTAATGAGGTGGTATCTCAGTGTGGTTTGGATTTGCATTTCTCTGATGATGAATTGATTGAGCATCTTTTCCTGGGCTTATTGGCCATTTGTATGTCTTCTTCGGGAAAAGGTCTATTCAAAATCATTGCGCAGTGAATTTTTAACATCATGAATTTTTGATGCTCGACATCGATTTGAAGCTGCTGTGTGCAACCTGGCTGACAAACTACCCTAATAGTAGAGAAAAAATGGTGCCCCACTCCCATCTATCAATATCTAAAAGAGCTGTAAGCCAAGTTTCTCTTTCCTGTAATTGATCTACTTCCTGAACTGCACTGCTTAAAGGCCAAAGGCTGGCATCAACCAAGACCTATTCCTGTGAAAGAGAGAGAGAAAGAGAAAGAGAGAGAGAGAGAGATCAGCCCTTCATGAGGACAAGGCCACCTGCCTCTGTGAGCTGCCAAGTTCGTAACCACACACGACCTACATAACCGAAGCCAAAGGCCTGAATGTAGGCTTTAGGAACACAATCTCCGTGTATCATCTCGCCCCTTACACTCTTAGTATACTTCTCAAAGTTTTCGGCCCACAGCAGCAACCCAGAGCTAGGCACAACAATGAGGCAGACGGAGATCAGAACATGACCTTCCTGGCCGATGAAGCTGTTGGAGAGTGAGGGGAACCTTCTCTGCAAGTCATGGGGCCTTGAGGATTTCAGCCCACAAGTGAGCAGCTCTCCCTCCAAGGCATTGGCATGCTGGGTGGCTGCCAGCCTTGGTCATGGCCTTGCCTCTCTGACACGCGTGGCTTGCAGGAGCAGAAGCCAACACGTGCTCTCCTGCAAGCAGGCAGGTCCCAAGGAGAGTTTTGAGCAACTGGCTGAGCTATGGGTGGACCAACTGCGGCAAAAATGAACCGATAAACTCCTCCTCCTCCTGGAGAAGATTGAAGAGAGGCTGGGGTGTTCCTCTCCCGGAGTTCCCTCCTTCCCTCCGCACAGGAAAAGGAAAAGGAAAAGGAAGGGTTTCCTCCTACAGAGTGAGATGAAAGAACCTGATAGGCACCCATATTTTTGTTCCTGACAGAGAATGGAGTTTTCCAAATGGCTTTGGAAACATGTATAAAAATATGTCAAGTCCTTGCCTACAAAGAAAATCACAGTAAATTAGAAAAAAAGAAAAAGAAATTATCCAGGCTGTACTCTATGACCATAGTGCAATAGAGCTGTAACTGCACAAGTAAGGATGGTGAGTTTTTGCTCATTTTCTGTTTTTTAAAAGTTTAATTCCATCGAGTTAGCATACGGTGTTATATTAGGGTCAGGTGAGCAAGACAGTGATGCAGCACATCTGGCGACGATCATCACCTGGTGCCCATCACAAGTGCGTGCCTCCATCCCATCACCTGCTTCAACCCCCCCCACCTCCCCATTTTTTTTTTCCTGAAATGAGACGGGATGGGGGCTCATTTTCTATTTTTAATTGGGTTTTAAAATGTTAAGTGTACAGCTTAATGCATTTTTACCTAGGTATATCCCATGTGACTACCAACTGATCAAGACATGGAATATTTCTGGCACCCCAGAAGACTCCCTTATTCTCCCTCCCAGTCAATACTCAGTGTATCAGTTTTCTGTGGCTGCCATACTAAATTCATAATCAATGACCACAAACTCAGCAGCTTAAACAACACCCCATATTACCCAACGGTTGTGAAGGTGAGAAATCCAGGGAGCTTGACCAGATTCTCTGCTTCGGGTCTCACAAGGCCAAAGCTAAGTCTCCTGGGGAGTGTCCACTTCCAGGCTCATGCACAGTGTTGGCGGAATTCATTTCCTTCTCGTGCTTTCCAAGGAGGCTCAGGTCCTTCTCACACCCTGAATCTGTCCGACCTCCTTGTGCCTCCAGCCAGAGAAACTCCTCTATCTCTAAGAGCTTATGTGATTAGATCGGTCCTATCTGCATCCTCTCTTTCTTGGGATCAACTGATCAGTAACTTTCATTATATCTGCAAAGGCCCTCTTGCCATGTGACATAACATGGCTTCTGGTGGGACATCTGAGGAGGGGGTGTCATTGTTCTGCCTACCATGTCCCCTCTTCTGGTGTCCAACCCCGTTGATGACTTTTGCCTGCTCTTAAGATGCATCTAAATTAGGGGCGCCTGGGTGGCTCAGTTAGTTAAGCATCTGCCTTCAGCTCAGGTCATGATCCCAAGGTCCTGGGATCGAGCCCTGCATCGGGCTCCCTCTCCCTCTGCTTCCCCCACCCCCCGCTTTTGCACTCCCTCTCTCAAATAAAAAAATAAAATCTTAAAAAGAATTCATCCAAATGAATCATACAGTATATAGTCTTTTGCAATCAAAGGTTTATCTGTGAGGTGGCATGTAGTCAGAGTTCATTATTTTTCTCACCACAGTGATTATTATTCCATTATATGAATATATCACCATGCCTTTATCCATTCTAATGGTGATGGACACGTTTGGGGCTGTTGTAGATAAGGCTGTTATGTACATCCTTGTTAATACGTACCTTGGTAGACCCATATACTCATCTCACTTAGATATCTACTCAGTAGTAGGATTGCTGGTTGAGGGTACATGCATAGTTATCTTTATTAATATGTCTGAACAGTTTCCGAAGTGATGGTGTCAATGTTCATTCCCGTCAGTAATGTATGAGAGTTCCAGGTGCTTCACACCCTTGCTATCCCTTGAGATGGTCGCTTTTTACATTGTTAACCATTTTGCCAAGTATGTAGTGATATCTGTGTGATTGTTGACTTTAATGTACATTTCTTTGACTACCAATGATGTTGAGTACATATCCATGTGTTTATTGACCACTTGGATATCCTTTTTGGTGAAGTGCCTGTCCAAGCCTTTTACCCATTTTTTAAAAGACTTTATTAATTTATTTGTCAGCGAGAGAGAGAGAACAAGCAGGGGGCAGTGACAGGCAGAGGGAGAAGCAGGCTCCTGGAGCCCGATGTGGGACTCCATCCCAGGACCCTGGGATCATGACGCGAGCCGAAGGCAGAAGCTTAACTGACTGAGCCACCCAGGCTTCCCCCTTCTACCCATTTTTATCATGTTACTTTTCTTATTGATTTGTAGGAGTTCCTTATATTTTATAAAAATCTGTTGTTAGATATATTATCACAAATACCTTCTCTCAGGTTGTGTCTTGACTTTTACTTGCTTACTGGTGTGTGCGTATATATTTTTTTTAATTTAGTTTTTCAGTTGTAAAATATCCATAATATGAAATTACCATCCTCACCATTTTTAAGTGTACATTAAATCCATTAAGTGAATTCATGATGTCGTGCAACCATTGCCATCATCCATCTCCAGAACTTTTCCACCTTGCAAAACTGAAACTTTGTGCTGATTGAACACTAACGCTCCATTCCCCTATCTCTCCAGCCCCTGGCACCCACCATTCTACCTTCTGCCTCTGTGAATTTGACTACTCTGGATACCTCATATGAGTGGAATCCTGTGGTATTTGTCCTTTGTAATTGGCTAATTTCACTGAGCATAATGTCTTCAAGTTTCATCCACGTTGTAGCATGTGCCAGAATTTCAGTCCTTCTGAAGACGGAAAAATACTGTCTGTATGTAACACATTTTGTTTATCCATCCATCTGCTGATGGACAAGAGGATTGCTTCCACTTTTTGGCTATTGTGAATAATGCTGCTATGAAATTGGATGTACTCTTAGCAGTACATTAGTTCTCAGTGTTAGTCAAGTCCAAGCTTCAACTTTTTTCTATTATCTGTGGTTTTTATATCGTATATAATATTTGCCTATACCTAGGTCATGAACATAGCCTCTTAGGATTTTTTTCCTACAAGTTTTAGTGTTTTACTTTATCAATGAAGTCCGTAATTCTTTAGGTGTGATGTGAAGAAAGGATTGAGATTCACTTTTTTTTCCCATATGGATATCCAATTGATCATCACCATTGGTTGAAAGATCATCCTCCTGCACTGCATTTCAGTGCACCTCTACTGCAAAGGAGTGATGGTACCAACCCAAGATGAGGCAAATAGGCCAATGGACATTACACAGTTTGTTCCTGGATTTTCCATTTTGTTCCTTTGGTCTATTTGTCTAGCTTTGTGCAATACTACACTGTTTTAATTACTGTAGCTTTACAATAAACTGTGATATCTGGTTGTGCAAGTCTTCCAACTCATCCTTTTTCAAGATGACCTTTATTATTCTAGGGCCCTTGCATTTCCATGTAAATTTTAGAATTAGCTTGTCAATTTCAACCAAACACCTACTGGGATTTTTTGTTAGTATTGCATTGAATCTATAGATCAATTTATTTCTTATTTTTTAAAAGATTTTATTTATTTATTTGACAGAAAGAGAGATAGTGAGAGTAGGAACACAAGCAGGAGGGGTGGGAGAGGGAGAAGAAGGTTTCCTGCTGAGCAGGGAACCCGATGCAGGGCTCGATCCCAGGACCCTGGAATCGTGAACTGAGCCGAAGGCCGATACTTAATGACTGAGCCACCCAGGCGCCCTTCAATTTATTTTTTAAAAAGATTTATTTGTTTTTTTGAGAGAGAGAGAGAGAGAGAGAGCACGTGCAAGTGGTGGGAGGGGCAGAGGGAGAGACTCTTCAAGCAGACTCCCCACTGAGCATGGAGCTCAACGTGGGGCTCAATCTCACAAACAATGAGATCATGATCAGAGTCGAAACCACGAGTTGGACTCAACCAACTGAGCCACACAGGCACCCCAAATCTCTAGATCAACTTAGAAAGGACTGACTTCTTAACAGTATTGACTGTTTCAATCCTGGCAGCTCCCCATTTATTTAGGTCTTTCATTTACTTCAGCAATGCTTTGTAATTTCAGTGCAGAGGTCTTGACATTTTTGCTGGCTATCTCCTTAGGTATTTGGTGCATTCTAATGTCATTGTAAATTGTTTATTTCATCCATTATTGTACGTTTCTTAGTATAAAAAAATGCAACTGATTTCTGCATACTGACCTTACATCCAGTAACTTTACTAAATTCATTACTAATTCTGATGGTTTACCTGTCAATTCTTTTGGATTTTCTACATATATATCAATATCAAGTTGTGACATGATGATGGGCTATCAAATCATATATCATCTGCAAAGAGTGAAAATTTTTTGCTGCAGCCGGAAACTCACTCCTGGCCTATTCACTGTTCTGATCCGGAAGTGACCCATGTATTTTTACCTCATGTTTCATTGGCCTGAACTAGCCACATGGCCCATCCTGCTGTGGGGGCCGAATCATAGGGAGCAGATGAAGTATTTATTGAGCATTGCTGTTATTAGGATGATGACTTCAGTGTACTGAGAGAAAAGAACAGTCAACCTAGGATTTGATACTCTGTGAAGATATCTTTTCAAAATGAGGCCTTAGGGAAATACTGTGAAACAAAAACTGACTCTTCCCAGGGCGACAGGATGGCTCAGTCAGTCGAGTATTGGACTCTTGGTTTTGGCTCAGGTCATGATCTCAGGGTCGTGGGATCGAGCCCCCACATTGGGCTCCATGCTCATTGGGAGTCTGCTGGAGATTCTCTCTCCCTCTGCCCCCTACCACAAAATAAATAAATAAATAAATCTTTGAAAAAAAAATGGACTCTTCCCACAGCCCATGTGATTCATCACCACTGATGGGTTTCTCCATTGAGCAGGCAGGAAACTAGAGAGGGGCCATTGTCCATCCCTCCCACCCAGGGAGCCAGACTGAAGCATCATGTGGGAATGAAGCACAGTGGACTTGGGAATTTCCTGTTCTCTTAATTTCTAAAGATGAGAAAGGCAAGTGAATGAGACCAGAGCAGGGCATTTTTTTGTTTGTTTGTTGAGGTATTTTGTGTTTTGTCTTCTTGTCTTGAGCAGGACAGAGTTCTCTGGTATCTCTGAGAGAGCAGTGGTGAGCACCCTGTGGAGGGAAGGAAGGAGGGGGGAGAGAGAGAGTGAAGGAGAGAGGGAGGGGGAGGAAGAGGAGGAGGGGGAGGAGGAAAGGAAACCGAAACTGACCCTAGTGGACATTTGCAAAACATTTGGCCACCCATCATGTGAACCACAAACTCACCTTCTCAGCCTCCCTAGAAGCCAGAATGGAGACAGGTGCTCTACTCTGGATTGGAATTGGAAGCTGGTTTGGAGCTGGACGCAGGAACTGTTGTGTTTTGATCACCTTTTGAAAAGAGGGACCTTTTGTTTGTATGAGGCATAAGAGCAGCATATAAAAGAAAAGCATTTAACTTTTTTTTTTTTTTGGAATTTGTTTAACAGTGAGCGTGCGTGCGCGTGCGTGCGTGCCGGCGTGCGCGTATGCGTGCATGTGTTGATGCGGGGCAGCCAAAGGCTTTGACTGTAGTGGACATTTGTTATTCTTTTTGCCTCTTAGACACAGTTACTCTGTTTGGGGCCGTTCTCTGCATGATCGCCCTTGGGCTGGAGAGATAGGCTTCCACTGCAGAAATCAGATACTCGTTCCCAACCTCTCCTGATGCAGAGTCCAGCAAGCAGATGTACCCGCACTAGACTTCTGATTGTAAGATCCATCCAGAACGTGTTCTGGGGACAACAGCAGCAGCTCCGTCAGCATCCAGAGCCACCAGTGGGCAAGGTCCCAGCAAGGCTGCCAACACTGGTCCCGTGGTGGCCACAGCCTGAGGGGTTTCTCGCCAGCCCACTGCTCAGGAGATCCTGGGACTCTTGTTCCTGGTACTGGCTGTTTCCACACCCATTTCTTTCTTTCTAGTCCTGAGGTGGCTCATACTCTTCTATACGTTGCCTTCCTGATTAAACCAGGTGGCGTTCATTTAAGTTGTTGGCAGCCGGGAATGAAATGCCCTGCAAATGTATTCTTCAGAAACTCTTTTGTCATTGAACTTGGCTAGTTTTAAAATCTGACATGGTCAGATGGTTTCCTTCCAGGTACCTGGCTTGCATGGCATGCTCAGAATGGCCTTTATGGATCCAACATTGTGAAAAATAGTCTTCTGATGTTTTACACTTTTCTGTTTTATGTTCACGTGTGATTTTGCTGTTGGTTTCTGATACATTTATGTGATAGTTTTTCCTTGTATTTCTAGTTTAATGTGAGTTTTTGTTTGGATTTTATTAGGTGACTTTAAATATTTGTTCTGTGGAGGCTTGTGGCAAGGGGGTGGTGGGGGAGGAGGGCAAAGGGACTCCTGGGGGAGGGGGGGAGGGGCTGGTAGCAACATGGGGGTGCGGGTGAAGGGGTGTCTGAGTCAGAGACCTCCAGCAGCAAGATCCCATGTTGTCAATAGGTCACAGCTGTCTGCGAGGATTCACAGGGCATACGAAGCAGGCAGGCCCTAAATGGTGAAAAATCAGCTTGTCTGGGCTATTTTAAAAATCACTGGGTATGTAAAAATTCGAGTTTGGTGCCCATGGGCTTGGGAGTTAATGGGTCTCAGCCCGCGGTGGAGACATAAACAAGCCGGGGCCAATAGACAGAGGCCATCTCTGGCCCATTTATGCAACGGGAGCTTAGAGACCACCTGGGCCTGAAGATTTTAGTAGAAGGAGTAAGGCTGCTCCTTCCTTTGCCATGCACCGTGGTGTAGACGGAGTCTGTTTGAGGAGGGAACTGGTGGGTCCCAGGGTAGTGACAGAGAGCTGGCAGAGATGACGAAAGAAGATGTGCCACTCGAAGTTCCACATCCTGGGGACATGTGGAGGCTGGATGCCCCACGCAGCGCACGTTCCTTCTGTGGAAGCCCCGGGGCAGAGGCAGCGCCGGGGGGAACGCCCGAAATGAGCAATGATAAGAACACCAGAGCCAAAGGAATGCCAGTAATCTGTAAAATGATCTCGGGCTTTCCGGGGCTATTTCTCCCCTCGACAAATCGCCGAGGTGCCCTTCTCCCATTTTTAACATGAGCGCACGGGTACAGAGAGGTTGATTCACTCACCCAAGGCTGCACAGCAAGTAAATGGGAAAGCCCTTGAATTTGAACCCAGGCAATCTACCTCAGGGCCTGCACTCCTGACTCTATGCAATCCACAGAATCAGGGCTGGGGGCAAAGAGGTCCTAGGGAGGGAAGACAAGGAAATGTGGTCAGGGAATTAGCCCAGGAATCTTGCTGGTCTCCTCTGACAGGTGCCAAGAAGAAAAAGCTATCCTGATCCAAAAGGATGCCTCCTGCATTGTTGCCGGAGCGGGTTTTGGAGAGACTGAATGCGGGAGGGAGGAACGGGTGTGAGAGCAGAGAGAGCAACCCGTTTCCACTCCTCTGCACAGTCTCTGCCCCTCCCTGCCCCCCTCCCCTCTCTTTTCCTTTTCCCCCTACTTCCTCTGCCCCATCCACAAGGATAAATAACCTTCCCTCACTCTCCTAAGTGAGAGCAAGAGGGACAGCTCGGGCTGGGTCCAGCCTGATGACCTCTATCTCCAGGACCGGTGGACCTACAAGTCCCCTGTCGCTAAAGAGCAGGCCCCAGGGACACACCTGCAGCCCAGAGGAGGGGAGACACTCGGTGAAGACCCCCCTACCAAGCAGAGGCCAGTGCTGCAGGCTGGCCCATCTCCCTGGGGCTCCTCCCAGGCTCTCTCCCTCCTCTTCCTGGACCCTTCCCTCCTTCCAGTTTTCCTGTTGTCCTGCCTGAGGATGAATGATGCGTGTGTCACTGGGGCTGGGTCACAGGGTTCTGCAGAGCCTCCACCGGAGACACGAGGCCTGGGAGCAGCATCAGGCCCCTGGCACAGGTGGGCAGGGGTTTGCCTGCTGTTTGAAGGGTGGTCTTCACAGAGGCACAGGGAACGTGCTGACGCCCCCCCCCCCCAGCCTGGAAAAGAGGCGTCTATCATTGGGCCTTTAAGGTGCACGCACCTAGTCAGTAAGGAGCTCCAGCTCCTTCCATATATTTACAGCTACTTCCATATATTACTTGAACTCACGGCCCCGACCAAGATCAAGAGTCACACACTCTCCTGACTGAGCCAGCCAGGTGCCCCCTGAATTTTAACTTTAAATATTTGTTCTGCTCATGCTTCCACATATTACTTCCATATATTTACCGCTGAACATCCTCTTTTGTGAGCCACCTGTTCAAGTTTCTCATCGGTTTTTCTATTATGTGTCTTTTTCTTTTTTAATTTGTTGGCGTTCTTGATATTTTCTTGATATGGGCCTTCTGTTGAGCAGGGGACCCTGCAGTAATGAAAACAGAGGTGGAGCCTGGACATAGGGTCAGGTCAAGCCAGCCAGGAGCCACAGGGAAAAGATTGAACTTGAACTTGAGAACCATGGGACAGGAGAAGGGCTCCTTGCCTCCGGGCTACTCCGAGTGTGTTCTAGCACGGGCAACATCCCAGCATTCCTGGGGAGTTTGGTTAGAAAGGCAGAGCTCCGGGCCCTGTCCAAGACGAGGGAAACCGAGTCAGCAACCTGACCAACCTGACCGGAACGCTGGGGACTCATGCACGCACGGCCGTCTGAGAAGTGCTGTGCTGTGAGGGAGCCCCAGGATCACACTCCTGCATCAGAAAGAGCACCAGGATTAGAAAGGGGGAGGGGTGGAACTGTCCATGGTCATGGTTCTGTTCCAACGTAAATACACTCGTTCCTTTGAGCTGTTCACATAACAGGGTTGTTTTTTTGTTTTGTTTTTCTGAGGAGAGGGCCAAAACAGTTATGCACCTTCCCCAGCCTGGTGATAAGTGGCTACTTATTTACTGAGCTCTTCGTTAGCCGTGCAGATGATACAGCGGACAGGGGTCAGCTGCTCCCCGGAGCTGTGGAAACCCGGCTCAGAGCCGCCTCCTCTCATCTGCCTAAAATTCTGAAGTTAGAGAGAAGGCCCTTGCAGTTATGGGGACCCGGCATAGAGGCTCAGAGTGGGCTAACCGTGGGGTTGGTGAACCTGAACTCATCCGCTACTTGCACAGGAAGAGAAGCCCGAGTAAGTGGGAGAAACACAAACACACTTACCTTACAAACGTTGTTTGAAGCAACATGGGAGAAAATGCACAGAAAGTTGTGAAACACGCCACCCGTCAAGATATTAGTTTGCCTCGTGATCATCACAGGTGACGGCATCAAAAGGGCTTGTGTTCTCTTTCTGATGTTGATCTAAAGCACCTTGTGTATGTAGGCTTTGTTTGTTTTTTTGTATGTAGGTTTTGAATAAAAGGCTAAAAAGGTTGAAGATTTATCAGTTTCTGGGTAAATCCTAAAAAGTAAATCTAAGACACTACGAATGAAAATGTTTCTTTCCATGCTCCTAAGAACTGATAGCATGCCAAATATATATATATATATGTATATATATGTTATGGAAAGTCTGAAGCCCATGTGCTTGGTGGCCCCAGGGTCCCTTTGTTCTCTCTGGAGTCTGGTAACTTTGCTAGACCCTGGCCTGGTACTACCATTCGGTAGCCATTTCTCCTGGGACATGGTGTGCTCCTTTATGTCCAGAGAGATTTCTTGAAATTTTTTTAATCTTTTTAAAAAATTTTTTATTGTTATGTTAATCACCATACATTACATCATTAGTTTTTGAGATTTCTTGAATTTTAAGTTTATTTTGTTTACAGATTTTATTTGTAAGTCTCCACACCCAACATGTGGCTCGAACTCGGGACCCCGACCAAGATCAAGAGTCGCACACTCTCCTGACTGAGCCGGCCAGGCGCCCCCTGAATTTTAACTTTAAATATTTGTTCTGTTCATGCTATTCCGTCTTCTTTGGGAATTTCAGTTAGCAGATGTCGGAGTTTTGCGTTTATTCCATGCATTCTTGCCAGACCTTTGTTCTCATTTCACTTTGCTCACTGCCCTCATCTTTGTCTTCATTGTTGATTACTTTTTTTTTTAAAGATTTTATTTATTTATTTTGAGAGAGAGAGCAGGAGTGGTGGGGAGGGGCAGAGGGAGGGGGAGAAGCAGACTCCCCACTGAGCAGGGAGCCCGATATGGGGCTTGATCCCAAGACCCTGGGATCACGACCTGAGTGGAAAGCAGACCCATAACCAACTGAGCCACCAGGAGCCCCAATCTATTACTATTTTTTTTAAACAGTGTCTTTTCCCCCTTGTGTGAATTCTGATAAACATTTATTTTTGCGATGGCTTTATTTTTCTCATCTCTTCTTTCCTATGTTCGACCAGTTTGCTCTTCATTTCCTCCTGTTGTCTTGTTGTGTCTTCACTGAGCCTGAGATCCCTGTTTGGCTCTTGTATTGTGCAGGAAACTGCTACACTTGCTTTAAAAAAAATTAATTGCAAAATAATTGTTCACAATTTTATTTCTTTTTTAAAAAAATTAATTTATTTGAGAGAGAGAGAGAGAGAAAGAGAGAGAGAGCAGGCAGGCATGAGTGAGGGGAAGGACAGAGGGAGAAGGAGAGGGGGAGAGAATCCCAAGCAGACACCCGGCTGAGCCCACAGACTGATGTGGGGCTCAATCCCATAATCCTGAGATCATGACCAGAGCTGAAATCACAAGTCAGATACTCAACCAACTAAGCCACCCAGGCGCCCCCTTTTTTCCCTCCTCCCTTTTAAATGTTCACAATTTTCATCAGCTTTTGGGCAACACCATTCTGGAGAGTATTCTTTATATGCCATTTGTTTCTGTTTTTGTTTTTACTGTTTCCAATTTGACCTTGAACCCATATTTTTTTTACTGTGGTAAAATATGCGTCACATAAAATTGACCATTTTCATCCTTTTTTAGATGTACGATTCAGCAGTATTAAGTACATTCACATTGTTTGGCTGCCATCTCCAGAACTTTCTCATCTTCCCAAACAGAAACGGTGCTCATTATGCACTGACTCCCCGGGAGTTCGTCGCCCCCTCTGCTCCTGGCGACCACTCTTCTACCTCCCATCTTTACGAACTTGACTCCTCTAGCAACCGCATACAATAGAATAATATAATATTTGCTTTTGTGTCTGGCATATTCCACTGAACCTAATGTCCTCAAGGTCCATCCACGTTGTAGCACGTGTTAGAACTTCACTCCTTCTGAAGGCTAAATAATATTTCATTGTACTTATTTTGTAGATATAGTCCACATCCCACATGTTTTGTTTATCTATTCAACCACTGATGGACATTGGGGTTGTTTCTTTTTTTTTTTTTTTAAGATTTTATTTATTTGATAGAGAGAGACACAGTGAGAGAGGGAACACAAGCAGGGGGAGTGGGAGAGGGAGAGGCAGGCTCCCCGCGGAGCAGGGAGCCCGATGCGGGGCTCGATCCCAGGACCCTGGGATCATGACCCGAGCCGAAGGCAGACACTTAACGACTGAGCCACCCAGGCGCCCCCCCGGGGTTGTTTCTACCCTTTTGACTATTGTGACTGATGCTGCTATGAACATGGGAAGACAAATATCTGCTGGAGTCCCTGCTTTCAGTTCTTTTGCATATATACCCAGAAGCGGAATTGCTGGTAATTCCATACGGTAATTCTATCTTTAAATTTTTGGGTATCTGACATGCTGTTGGCTGCGCCATTTTACATTCCCACTAGCAAAGCACAAGTGTTCTGATTTCTCCACAATCTTGCCAACACTTGTTGTTTTCTGTTTTTCTATTTTTGTTTTTAATAATCTCTTTCTTAACAGGTATGAGATGGTATCTCATTGTGCTTTTGACTTGCGTTTCCCTGATGATGAGTGATGTTGAGCATCTTTTCATGGGCTTATTGGCTGTTTGTATGTCTTCTTTGGAGAGACATCTACTCAAGTCCTTTGCCCATTCTTCAGTTGGGTTGATTGTTTTTTTGTTGTTGTTGAGTTAATATTTTTTTGTGTAGACCTTGTTTTGGTTGCTTGTTTTCATGGAACACAGCTATTTATGGGAGACTCAAATAAGGAAGAAGCCAGGACTGTGTTCTATGCCAGCAGCACTGTTCTTCCTGCTGTGGGCGTTCTACACGAGTTTCTGTTTCTGTTTCCCTCAGACAGTGGCATCAGGCAGTTTTCAAACTGTCCACAATGCAGATTATCTTCTCCTCTGTTTCAAGGACAAATTGCTTCCTATGAGATATGGCTCATCTCACTGTGTTTCTTCATTTAGTCCCTTATTCTTGGAACCAATCCGGATGTAATGCTAACCTGTACACTTTATTCTCACTATTTCAAAGAGGGATTTTACTTCTGCACTTTGGGAATGCCCTTCACCTTGAAGAGGGACCTTTTTTTTTTTTCCTTGCGATTATTGGCATTGTCTCTCCCTTTCCTGCCAAAGTGCTACTCTTTTTCTGGCTTTTGGCATCCTTTAGAAAAATAGGAAAAATATTACCTATTTTTCAGTTTCTAATAGATGATGTTTGCATTTTTCCTTGTTGCTTTTGAATAATTGCCAAGAGAAGCTGACAACCTGATCCATTCATCCAGCATCCATTTCTCCAGAAGTCCAGCATCATCACAGAGTAATGGAGACAGGAAAAAGACTTCTGGGTCCCTCCCTCTACTTCCAGCTCTCAGGCAACTTCCTCTGAGTCTTTAGGAGGTCCCTTTTATTCCCCAATTCCCTCTTGTAATGTTGGCACTTCCCAGGGTTCCATTCTTGGCTCTCTCCCCGCCCTCCGCCCCAGGCTCACAGTCTTCCATGGATTCCATATGTGTACATAGTCTTAGGTCTGACTCCCTAGGTGTCAGCTCTGAAGCCACCGCCTCTCTGAATGACTGCCGGGTCTGTTTTCTTCTTTATGAGGTGAAGCTGCGTCCCTTCTGGCTCAGGACCCATTCTCACCTGTAGAGAAAGAAGCGCCAAGATGCCGTCAGAGCACCTTGACTACAGCATCGCCTGGAGTCTACCCAGGTAACACTCCCCTTCCCTCAGTAGATTCTTCTGACCATGGCACGGTCTCGATCTACAACGGGAGATGCTAGAGATTGGCAAGTGACGTGGGGCCCTAAATATGGGTAATCCTAGTTCTTAAAGTGAAGGCGAGGGTCTAAGGCCTCATTCCTACCCTCATTTCCCACAAGATGCAGCTCACACCCCTCTCACAATTTGAGACATCTCATCCAGGGCCCCTTAGCTACAGGAACTATATTTTAAGAACCCCAAATCAGAATATATATTCACCTTGAGATACAACATCCGCATGAGCCCCACCAATCCTTGCAACCCTCAACTGGTAGGTTTGTGTGGTGAGTTTGGAGGTCAGCGTTCACTTGTGTGTTCAGGAACCCAGACATGCCTGCACTTGGCCTCGGTCCAGCCACACCCCTCACTCAGTGGTCCTTGAAGGAGATATTAGCACAAGAGGCCATGGCATCTCCTGGCTTGGGCTTGAATCTCCAGAGCAGAGTTCCCTGGTGAAGTGGGTTTCATTATGTGGTTTAATCCAAGAGTACCTTTCTTTCCCTAAACTCAAACCCAGATCTCAGGAGTACTCTGGCCTCTGGCTGATGCACTGGGAGTGCCCAACCGAAGAGAGATGAGGGAGCAAGATGGACAGGCCAGTTCATCACTCCTCGGGGGTAGAGACAGGAAGCCAAGAGAGAGAGGGCTCATGCATTTGTGTGCGGTCCTTTAATGGAAGGTGGTCACAGCCATGGACCCTCAGTGTCGGGGAATCTAAGCCAATCAGAGGAGTATGAGGCCTTCTTTGGGAGAAGGGTGGCTACTCCTTCCCAGGTAGTATAACATTCTGAGCCATCCTGCCAGAAAGTACATTTTTATCTACAGATATGTTATGGAATATGGAATATGATGATTCATGAAACTTACCTCTAATCCTATGTATAAATCACAAAGTCTCAGAGGTGCTTACTAAAACTGGAGGGATACGGGCCCATCTCAAGGAGATCCAGCACTGCCAAGCCTTGGTCCCATTCACTCCCTCTTACTTTCCCCCACAAAATGAGGTAGAGACATCTCCCCAAGATCCATTTTAGGCCAAGACTGGGAAGACAGTCAGCCACAGTTTTATTTTATTTTAATTTTTAAAAAAGATTTTATTTATTTATTTGAGAGAGAGAGAGCACAAGCAGTGGGGAGAGCAGAGGGAGAGGGAGAAGCAGGCTCCCCACTGAGCAGAGAGCCCGATGCGGGGCTCGATCCCAGGACCCCGGGATTATGACCTGAGCCCAAGGCAGACGCTTAACTGACTGAGCCACCTAGGCATCTCTCAACCACAATTTTAAATAGAAAAAACTCAGTTTCGTGAATGATGAACCCTTATTCTAAATGTGCCTCCATTATGGGTCGTTCACCAGCTATACCGTAGACAGGAAAGCAAAGACATTTTACCTTCAAGGAGCTGTTAGGGGCAGCCACTCAAGAGCACTCACCACATCAGCTGAGACCTCTTCACCATGTCTGTGTGGGATATAAAGAGAGCAAAGGAACAAAAAGCAGAACACCTAAAACAATATGATTCAGATCAAAGTGGAACAATTATGGCAATAAATAACAATTCATATTTATAGCATTAATAAGTAAAGAGTATCAAACTGGGTACAGATCGGATTTGAATCATTTCCTGCATACAGGAGATATCCTGCAATAAAAATAACACAAAAGGTCAAAATAACAGGTTAGGAAAACTTGTCACATGTGGCTTTTTAAAAAGATGACAATATTAATATTTAATGACATTAATTCATCCGACTTTTGCTTTTCTCACTACGTGCTCAGCAGTGTTCCCTGTACTAAATGCCTTACCATACAAGCTGGAGAGTCTGTCATGACCGGGGGTGAGGAGTAAGTGTGCCTCGTTATTAAGGTGTTTTTATTTTACTGGGTTTTTAAAAAAGATTTTATTTATTTATTTGAAAGAGAGAGAGTGAGCGAGCACAAGCAGGGGGGAGGGGCAGAGAGAGAGGGAGAAACAGGCTCCCCACTGAGCAGGGAGCCCGATGCGGGGCTCGATCCCAGGACCCCGGGATCATGACCTGAGCTGAAGGCAGAGGCTTAACGACTGAACCACCCAGGCGCCCCATTTTACTCGTTTTTATTGTGAAAGGAGCACGTGGTTTCTGTAACAAAGTTCTGGAAGACGGATGAGCGAAAGAACAGGTATGGGTCTTCCCTCCCCTAACCTCAGCCTCACTCCCCCAGGCTAAGCCTCCTTACCACTGGGTGTCCCTCCACCCAGAATTTTCCCCTAGTCTTAGACCACATATATAATCTTTTTAAAAATGGAGATCATGTTTTTCACCTTTTTTTTTTTTTTTAACTTAACAAATCCTGGGTCTCTTTCCAGGTCGGTTCATATAGATCGGGTTCATTCTGTTTTGTGTCCGTAAGCCTTTCTTTTATATTGGTGTGTTATAATGTAAATGGTCCCCCTACATGGATATTTCAGATTGTTTTCATTTCTCTTGACCACTTCAAGGAACTGGTGAAGGTCCTACACATGCCTGAAAATAATCCTAGTAAAAATCTTTAAATCTAGGAGTAAAACATAAACTTTATCATGATGAAGAGTAGTTTTGGTAAACCAGCTGCCAACAGTGAAATACTAGAGCCAGTTTCATAAAATTAAATAATTTAAGAATTCAGGCCAATCCAACAAGGCATGGAACCAAAATAAGAAAAATAAATATTGAAAAAATAAGAAAGCCACCCAACATTAGGTATTCTTGAAGCATTCATTCAATAACTATTATAATTAGCAAAAATGCACTGAAGCACAGAGGAGTGTTAAAAATGAATAACATTTCTATAGAGTAACAAAGCAAGTCAGAAAACACAGCACTGAAAGATACTATTCCTAATAGCGTTAAAACAATTTGAGGCTCCTAGGGTAAAACATTAGTATGAAATGTAAAGAAGCAACAAATTTTTCATTTTTTTCAAAGAAAAATGAAAGCCGGAGGCGCTGGGGAGCCTATGGTGCTGCTGGACAGGAATATAGCAGGTCCTTGGATTTAATCAGGAAGCTATCCTGAGCCCTCCTCAATGACCCATATTTACATATACTACAACAGCAGAAAACTTCCTTTATAAAGTTTAACTAGAAACACAAACAGCTCCTGAGCCCTGCATGGGAGCTCCTGCACCCAGAACTGTAGGACGCCAGAAAGCAGAGGGGGACACCAGAGCCCATCCCCGGCCCAGTCACTGGCCAGAGCTGCTGCAGCCAACAAGACAGGGTTGGTGCCATTATACACAGAAGGAGGCATATGGGTGACGAAAACATGAAGCCCCCAGTGTGCCACAATACCGTTTCTATAAACATGAAGGTACACACGAAATAGCAGGGAGTAGCAGTATGGAAAAAGCTCATCCCTTAATATGAGTTTACCAATAACACATATAGTGATGGTATGTTATAAAAACCCCACGAAAAAGAAAATACATTTGAAAATAACTGGAAGTAAATGAACAAAATTGATAGGTATGTTGTTGTAGTAGTGGGGGCGATCTTTGTCAAATTGTCAAATCTCTAAAATATATATATATATATTTTAAAAGATTTTATTTATTTATTTGACAGAGAGAGACACAGCGAGAGAGAGAGAACACAAGCAGGGGGAGTGGGAGAGGGAGAAGCAGGCTTCCCGCGGAGCAGGCGGAGCAGGGAGCCCGATGTGGGGCTCGATCCCAGGACCCTGGGATCATGACCTGAGCCGAAGGCAGACGCTTAATGCCTGAGCCACCCAGGTGCCCCCCATTGGAAATATATTTAAAGTGATTTTTGAGCAAGAAGAAAAGCTGCAACCTTAGAGTCTTTAAACAGGGGTGAAGGCTTTCCTGCCTGCCTGTGTAGGGAGGAAAATCATTTTCCCTCTACCCTTCTGAGTTCTTAGCCCAAGACCCTGTAATAAAAGACAGATTAACAAGAGAAAAACGAACAGAAGTTTAATAACATGTATACCTTGTGTACATGTGGGAGTGACCCAAGGGACAAATGAGTAATTTCCCAAGGTGGCTTAGAATTCAGTCTTAAATACCAATTTGATAGGAAAAGGGTGAGGAGGGGAGGTAGACCTCTTAGAGGGGAGGAGTAAATGCTTTCTGGGAAAGACAAATGGGCCCTTAGAAGAATAGGCAGGAGGTTTATAGTTTGGAACAAACTATCCCCCATCCGTCCCCCTTCCACTCTTCAGACTCCTCCTCACGGTGCCCATTAATCCCTGTGCAGATCAGAACAGAGCCCTTCACGTTTGCTGCTGGCTGATGAGCCCAACTTGGACTCAAGTTAATTAGGTCACGTCCACTGTGCCTGTGCACGGGCTTGTCCCCCCTCCTTAGGTGAAGGCAGAGAGATGGTTTTCCCTTTCTCAAGGGACTAGTAGCCTTGACCAGCAGGTGAGGCCAACTAGAGGCTTCTGGAAAGCTGGAGTCTTAGCCAAATTCCATCACAAACTGGATTGTCATCTAGGGAGAGTCACCTCGCCCTCGGGGCCAGCATTGTCCTCCGCGATGAGCGGGGGCGGTGCTTGGACTCACTGATGGAGCGAATGTGGCAGATGGCCACTTTCCTTCTGCGCTGGGCCTGCAGAGAGCATCAGGGCCAATGCAGCACTCCTTCTCAGAGCCTACCTGTGTCTTGAAATACTTCAGTGACAGTGGTCTGGACACCCTAAGAACTGTGGCAGGGGTGTGGATGTCTCTTTGCCATCTATGTCCAGATGATCTGGGGGAGCCTTCCACCTCTAACACCCTGAAGCTCTAAGACTTCTGTTAGAGGGGGGCTCAACTCCTAGGTGTACAGAGACGTCCCAAAGAAAACTCTGAGTATGCCTTCATTAAAGAGTGACATGGTGTTGGGGCAGGATGGTGGGAGGTTCCTGCTGCTTCCCTGGGCAGGGGTCAGTTGGCTGGTCTATCTGAGGCTGCTGATGGCCTTACCCAGGGCTCTAAAGTGATTGTCATCAATCCCTTTTTGGAGGCCTTGGGGTTGCTTGGTCTCAGTGTGGTTTTCTCATGAGCCCTGCCTTCTTTTCCAAAGACCTCCTCTCCAGGATTAAACTCATGCCCAGTCTGTTGTGGGTGTTCAAGTAGGACGAAGCTAGGAACAAACCTAAGGGTCAGACAAGTCAGATTCTGAGACGCGCTATAGGTAGCCGGTTCTGGCATCCTGCGCAGTCCACTGGTGTCCACTTGGGAAGCCTCCAATCCTGTAAGACAAATTTCCTCAGAACAGTGATTCTCAAACAGAGCCACAAGAACTGTGGTGTTCCAAATCGATTCCACAGGAAAATGGAATAAGGGTGGTCTTTTCTCCAAAATATAGGGGAAATTTGAGTTAATGGAATTTTCTGAGTTGTACATTTTTTTCCTTCCTTATCACTTCTTCTTAAGACGATGTGCTTCTCCTACTTGCCTGTTCAGAAGCGAACAGATAGAAGCTTCTGTGTGTAAGCACAATCACCCTCTTGTTAGAAATCTACTTTCAGTTGCCAAAATAACACAACGCCGTCAAACCGAATGGCAAACAATGAGCCTTCCTCTATGGGAGAGGTCATATTTGGGGTCTCCTTGGAGGTTCTCCCTCCTTTTTCTTTGGAAGTGTAGGTTATTTTGTTCATTTTCTGAATTAATTCTAAAACATGCACATGATACAAAACTTCAAAGAAGCAGAAGAGCAAAGAGTAAAAAGTAAAATCTCCCTCAAACTGTTTCCCAGCTCTCCGGCTCTTTACTCCAGAAGCAACCACAATTTCCAGGTAGATCCCCTTTAAACAGAAAAAAGAATATCAAGCCATCTCCTCTATAGGTTGTTAGGACTCTCATTTCCCCGGATAGCATTGCTCACAAGCTCTTCTAGATGTATGAATTATACACGTATGTGTGTGTGTGTGTGTGTGTGTGTGTATAAACATATATATATATATATATATATATATAAACGTGGTCACCCCTACGTGACCCTCTAGAGAGGAACCCTTTGTCACGATGCTCCCCTATTGTACCTTCATGCCCAGGGCTCTACTGGGGAGCCCGTCCCAGAGTTGGAAAAATAATCATGTGACCTGGGCTGTCCACAGCAATGAGTCCAACACGCTGTACCATATCCTGATGGAAGAGCTGATCCGACAGAAGGAAGCAACCATGCCAGGAAACCTGTCAGAGGAGGAAAAGATGTTTCTCTTATGTTTTCCCTTGCAGAAGTATAAGCTGGAAAAGAGTATCAGAGAACTTCACGCTATTGCACACCAAGTTGATGCAACCCATAAGATGCTCACCAAGACCAGCCTGGTGGCCAGCTCCTCAGGCAACATCTCTGGACTCATGAGCCTCTTGGGTTTGGCCCTGGCCCCCGTGACAGTAGGGGGCAGTCTGATGCTTTCAGCGGCTGGGCTGGGCCTGGGGCCTCAGGGGCTGCCACCAACATGTTGATGAGTATCTCTTAGAAAGTAGGAGCAACTCGGCAGCCAGAGACAGAGCCAGCAGACTGGTGCCTATGGAAACAACCGTGGTGTATGAAGCTTTTGAAGAAATAAGGTTGCCTGCAATCAGTGCTGCTTTGTCGTGTGTGGATAGAGGTGTCAGAGTCATCAAGAACGTCAAGGATTTTCAGGCTTGCCAGATGGCCACAGCCAACTCTGGCTTCATGGCTAAGGTCAATAATTTCATGGCCACAAACCATGTCCCCTTCTGGAGGGGGGAACAGCTACAGACAGCTGTTGAAGGCTCTGCTCTGTCCATGACCAAAGGTGTCCGGCTACTGGGTGCTGCTGGGGCTGGCTTCCTACTTGTGCAAGACGTGAAAAGCCTGCTGCAGAGCTGGAAGCACCTGGAGGAGGGGGCAAGGGCAGAGACCACCGAGGAACTGAGGACGGTCGCCCTGCAGCTGGAGCAGGAGCTGAGCCAGCTCACCCAGCGCTACAAGCTGACCCTCCGGGGCAGGGCTGGCAGGAGAGCCCGTCCCCGAATCAGGAGGTAGGAAAGGGTACAAGGGGTGCATAAGGCAGATGTGGGCCCGGTCTTCCTGAAGCACCCCACGAGGGGAATGTTAAAGAGGTGGATGCATAAATAGATACAGGATCATAACTGTCCTTTCTGCAGAGAGGATGTTCCCCACACCCCTCCGCCAAATGAGGTCCCTCCTCTTCTTTCCAGAATCCCATCTTTTTCTCTCAAAGCGCTGTCCACACACTTCTGAAATTACAAATTTTGCGTAGGTACCCACCGTCTGTCTTCCTGCACGTTGTACCCCCTGGGAGGGCAGGGGTGTGCCCCCAGCATCCAGCAGTGCCCGGCTCACCTCAGGTGGGCCACTGACGTGTCTTGAATGACATCAGGGCGGCATTCCAGGATACAGGTGACATTTCAAATGAGTTGGGGAAGGATTTTTATTTGAAAAATATATTTCTAGACTTTTTTTTTAAGAGTTTATTTATTTATTTGACAGAGTGAGCGAGCACAAGCAGGGCGAGCGGCAGAGGGAGAGGGGGAAGCCGGCTTCCCGCTGAGCAGGGAGCCCAATGCGGGGCTCGATCCCAGGACCCCGAGATCATGACCTGAGCCGAAGGCAGGCGCCCAACCAACTGAGCCACTCAGGCGCCACTAGACTCTCTTATTTAGGGACATTAAATATCTAGCTATAAAATCTGAAAACCACTACCGGGAAAATAAAGGAGAATTTCAGAACACCTCTTTAATTTTACAGGGAGTATAGAATGGGACTGGGTAGCGTGGCCACTCCCTGGGGTCCCAGAGAGGGACACACTAGACTTTGCTGAGGGTGTGAAGGCTCATAATCATAAATTCATTCATTCATTCATTCATTCATTCATTTGTTCGTTCGTTCGACAGATTTTAATTAACTGAAGCCCGTGACAGGGGCCCAGGACTTAAGGGAGTGTTTCCAAACTTGTCTGCAAGTTGGAATCACCTGGGAAAATTCCACAACTACTGATGAGTGGGTGGGTCCCATGTGTCCCCAGGGACTGGGATTTCCTTGATCGGGGGTATGACCTGGACTTTGGGAGTTTTAAAGGCTCTCCAATAATTCCATTGTTCAGCCGAGGTTGAGAACCACTGCTTTAAGGCATGAGTTGTTCTGACTCTACTGTATCAATATCAACATACTTTTTACTCTTTGGGTACTTTTCCTCGCTTCTTAATAAGCGGGGGCAGATTTGGGGGTAAACTATGAAACACTAGGATTCATAGCCTAAAGGTCTTGCCCTCCTCCCCCCGCCCCTGCCTGTCATGGAGTACAGGCTTAGGCCAGGTCATCTTGAGAAGGGACACAGTCTGTGCTCTGATGGCCCTGGGTACCCAGCAAGGGGACAGACCCCAGATAAGCCACTAACAAGGAAGAGAAGTCAACGGTAGGACACAAAGATAGCAGGGTGCTAGGGGAGACCCTGCCAGGTGCACTTACTCCTGGGGGGAGAGAGGCCGGGGCCTTCCTGGGCTGTGTCTCTGCCAGGCACCTTGCCGAGCCCCGTGCGCACACTGGCTCTGTGCGTTTGCAGCCGGAGGGGCTGTTCATTAAGCTGGTTGATGCACAAATACTCCTTGAGCACCCCTGTGCCCGACAGCGCACCAGACCCGGCTTGCGCACGAGACACACGAGGACCGATGGTAGGAAGTGAGAGCGCTACATCTGCCAGCCCTGGCATGTCTAGACGTCCAGGTGAACCTTCTAGAAGATCCCGATTATGCCACAGAAGTGAGTAAACTACTCCTTTTCCCTTTCTGCCCGACCTGGTCCAGCTGCCTCCAGGGAACTTTGGCTTAGCAGAGGCAAAATACAAGTCTTCAACTAGGAAAACTCAGGGTAGGGATATTTCTGCTTGCAACAATCTAATGATGATGGAAGGAAGGCCTGCAGTGGCCCGTGGTAATTCCTGGGGACTCCAGAAATGCCGGGGTTGGAAGGGAACTCTGTGAAGAGACAGGATTATCTGTGCGTACACATGGAGTTGGAGGCCAAGGAAACCTAAATATTCGTGCTAATTTAAGCTGAGGTTGGGCCACATTTAGAACACCTCTTTTCCAAATTGTATACAACTATACAGTACATTTAGACTCAAAACTTTTTTGGGGCGCCTGGGTGGCTCAGTCGGTTAAGCGACTGCCTTCAGCTCAGGTCACCATCCCAGGGTCCTGGGATCGAGCCCCACATCGGGCTCCCCGCTCGGCGGGAAGCCTGCTTCTCCCTCTCCCGCTCCCCCTGCTTGTGTTCCTGCTCTCACTCTTTCTCTCCCTGTCAAATAAATAAAATCTTTAAAAAAAATAGAATTAAAACTTTTTTTTAAAAAAGATTTATTTTAGAGAGAGTGCATGCACGCAAGCAGGGGAGGGGGCAGAGGGGAAGGGAGAGGGAAAGAATCTCAAGCAGACTCTGCACTGAGCACGGAGCCCGCCATGGGTCTGAATCTCACGACCCTGAGATCATGACCTGGGCTGAAACCAAGAGTCAGAACGCCTAACTGAGCCACCCAGGCGCCCCTAGAATTAAAACTTTTAAAAAACCCCTTTATTTTAAAATTAACTGTGCTTGGGGTGCCTGGCTGGCTCAGTCAGTGCAGCATGCCACTCTTGATCTCGGGGTTGTAAGTTGGAGCCCCACTTTGAGTGTAGAGATGACTGAAAATGAAATCCTAAAAATAAAATACAATAAAATAAAATAAAACTGTGCTCTGCAACTCCCCCACACCCTTCCCACCCTGCCCCCACCCCTTCTCTCATTAGCCAGGACTCGGGGTGTCTTTGGCCTGCAATCTATTGCTCACACCCAGATTCGACCTTCATCCCCAGTGCCCTGCAAGGGCAAGTTAGAGATTTGTGAAAGGCTGTTACTGAAAATTATCCTTTCATGCAGCAGAATTGATAGTTGTGAAAAACTAGACACCATTAACATGGCCCAGTGCTGGGAGACTGGTCCAAGACAACTATTCATCCACTTGAGAGAACATTAGGTACCTATCCCAATGGTGTTCACCAGAGCCAGTCATTGGATTAGCATGGAAAACGTTTCTACCAAGTTAGGTGAGAAAAGCAGGGTGAGAACTGTATGCACACTTTCTCACCTCGGATCTAAGCCAGGGGAGACTCAGCAAGGTCCACGACAGCCGCCTCTATCTGGAGGCGATGTGCTTATGTTTTCCTTCTTTCCACCTGTCTAGAATTGTCGTTTGCTAGGATGTGGACTACTTGTTTTATGAAATGGAAAGTAGATAATAAGTATTGCTATCAAAGTAACAGATTTTTTTTTTTTTTTAAAGGAGACCAACCCATAGTCTGCTGGTCTTAGTTTAGTTTCTTAAATCACTTGAATGAACACAGCCTCCTCCTCCCCACTGAATGAAGCCATTGTGGGAGGAGAAGGAATGTGTTTTCTGGGAAGACTGTTCTCATGATGTTAGCAATGGCTGAAAACCCAGGAAGTCTAAGTCTTTTGGGTTTTTGGACCCAATTCCAATGTGTGTGTGTGTGTGTGTGTATGTGTGTGTAACCACCATGGTAAGGTAGCAAATGCTGGACTGTTCTACCCTAAGAAAACTCTAGGCTAACCTGACTTGATTTGTAAACTTGTTTTGCAGAAGTTGACCAACCACCAGTAAGCCTGGGAGCAAGCCAGGAAGAATTCTTGCAACTGTGCAGAAGGGACCAGGAGGAAATGAAAGTAATCTCTGTGAGGACACACCCTGAGAGGTCCCCCCATTCATCATACTTACATTTTTGAACACGTGTCCATGAAGAGATGCGCTTGCTCAGAAAGGAAGGCACCTGCCTTTCCCTCTATCCAATTAGCCTATTTCATTCAACTTATATGCTGACCCCTTGTCCTTAAACATGCCCAACCCCCAGCCCTTTGGGTGGCAGAGATGAGGTTTGTTTGGCTGCCTCTCGAATAAACTCTTCCCTTGATGCATAATCCATGTCTCAGTGACTGGCTCTGCCGTGCACCGGATAGAGCTTGGGTTTGTTTACATGTGTGTGTGCACCGGGGGAGGCTTCCGCACCCCCACAAGCAATTCTGTGACACCAGCAGCAGTCCAAGAATTCAGTTAGATTCTGACACTATCTACTCGGGAGAGAGAATCACATTCCGCAGGTGAAGGTTTGGTCCCACCAGACCACCCTCCACTTAGAGGACAGTCACGACCCCAGCTTGTTTCCTGTGTGTCCAACTGCCTGGCTGTGCATCAGAGGTTCCCACAACCCCCTCCTTGGATTTGATGAATTTGCTACAGCAGCTCACAGAACTCAAGAAAACCCATTTACTCACAAGATTACCGATTTATTACACAGGAAATTAAAGAATATGAATTGACAGCCAGATGAAGAGATGTATAGGGCAAGGACATGAACAAAGGAGCTTCTGTTCTTGCTGAAGTCTGGGGCCCAGCACGGTAGACTGTGGAAGTGTTCTGGCTCCCTGACCTGGAAGCTCTCCGAAACTCCTCCCTTTTGGGGTTTTATGGAGGCTTCATTACAGAGGCACAATTGATGAACTCCTTGGCCATTGGTTGATTCAACCTTCAGCCTCTCTCCCCTCCCAGGAAATCAGGGGGTGAGACTGAAAGTTCCAACCCTCTGTTCATGGTTGGTTCCCCTGGAAACCAGCCCGCATCCTTAGGTGTTTCCCAAAGTCACCTCATAAACGTAACCCCAGCTGTGGTGGACTCACCACCACGTGCTGTGAATAACAAGACACTCATTTCACCTCAGAGGCTCTGAAGTGTTTTCAGGAACTGAGGACAAGAGACCAAATATTATAACACAAGGTGTACCCATTGCTCTTATCACTCAGGAAATTCCAAGGGTTTTGGGAGCTGTGAGCCAGGAACTGTGGATGAAGACCAAATATATATGAAAACTATATTTTGGTCACCCGAATGAATGACCAAATATATATATTTCTTATAAATCACAGTATTTGCTCCTATGTAGCCTCCAACCTGTTCATCCATCCCTCTCACCTATCCATCTGTCCATCACCCATCCATCTACCCATCCACCCATCCATCCATCTACCCATCCATCTATCCATCCATGCACCCTGGATCTGCCCATCCACCCACCCACGCCCCCATCCATTCATCCATCCTATCCATCCATCCATTCATCTATCTCACCTGTCCATCTGTCCATTTGTCCATCCATCCATCCATCCACCCATCCACCACGTACCCATCCACCCATCCAGACACTTACTGAATACCTACCACGTGAAAGGCATTTTTCTAGGTAGTTGGGATAGAGCAGTAAACAAAACACATCTCTACCGTCATGGAATCTATTGTCTCGTGGTGGTGGTGGCAAACAAGAAACACAATAAAGAAGTAAATTATACAGTATAATATAAAGTAGTGGATGTGAGGGAGAAAAATAAATCTGGGAAGGAGGATACAGAGAGTAGGGTGGGGCAAGAAAGCAGTTTTAAATAAGACCATCAGCGAAAACCTTTGAGGAGTTTTTATCTAAGTAAAGACATGAAGGTGGTGAGGGAGCCAGCCAAGAAGATATCTGGGAGAAGAGCATTCCAGACAGAGGGACAGCAAAGGTGACACAGGTGGCAGGTTTGGGGAGCTGCAAGGGGGCTGTGTGCCAGAAGCGGAGTAATGGCTTGGGGAACACAAAGGGAGGGTAGGACATGAGGTCAGAAAGGCAACTGGAAGCCACAAGGTACAGTGTCTTATAGGCTATGGTAAGATTTTGGCTTTTACTGAGTGAGATGGGAAAACATCGGAAGGTTTCAAGCGGCGGGGTGGGGTGGTGACATAATCTATCTTAGATTTTAACAGCATCACCCTGGCTGTTGTGTGGGGAAGAGACCATAGGGGCAAGGCTATCACAGGGATGCCAGTTAGCAAGTTACTGAGCCAATCCTTGGGAGAGCGGATAGTGGCTTGGAGCAATGTGGTCGCTGTAGAGGTGGTGAGAAGTGTCGGATCCTGGACGTATTCTGAAGGTAGAGCCCGTAGGATTTGCTCACGGACTGGATGTGTGGTGTGAGAGAAAAAGAAGAGCCAGGATGAGAGGCCAAGGTTTTAGCCTGAACAACTGGTCATTGCCCAAAATAGGTTTTGTGGGGGCGGGAGTGTAGGGCAAGATCAAGTTGCTCAGTTTGGACATGAGAAGTTCGAGATACCCAACAGACAAGCAAGTGGAGATGGTGGGTAGATGGTGAGGTATGTAAATCTAGATTCAGGATATTGGGTCTCCAACAACAAATTGGTCAGAGATACAAATTTGTAAATAGATGATATTTAAAATCATAAGAGTGGATAAGGTTATCAAAGACTAGAGTGTAGGTACAAAAGAGTAAATGTACAAGATCAGTGCCTTGGGGGCCCCTGGCTTGACGAGGATGGGGAGAAGTAGAGGGACCATCAAAGGAGACAGAGAAGGAGCAGCCACAAAAGTCGGAGGGAAGCCAGGAGTGGGGTGTCCAGGGAGCCAAGTGGAGAAAGCCTCAAGGACAAAGAGCCCTGATCTGATTTAGCAACATGGAAGCCACTGGTGGCCTTGACAAGAACAGTTATGGGGGAGTGGTAGAAGACCAAAGCTTGACTGGAGAGGGTTTAAGAGAAGGAAGAAGGAAACTGGAGACGAAGTATAGACAAAGTTTTTGAGTGCAACCAACAAGATACCATCTCATTGACTACTTTGGCAAAAGTTAAAAGAAGAAAGCACCCCTGGGGCACCTGGGTGGTGCAGTCGGTTAAGCGTCTGACTCTTGGTTTTGGCTCAGGTCATGATCTCAGGGTTGTGAGGTCTGTGCTCAGCATGGAGTCTGCTTAGGATTCTCTCTCCCTCTCCCTCTCCCTCTGCCCCCCCTCCCCTCTAAAAAGAAATAAATAAATACAACTTAAAAAACAAAAAGAAATATTAACATGGTTCTGTGAAGGTGGGGATGACCCAATAATGAAGAGATGGTGGTGCCAATGCCCAGTGTCTGTCCCTTGCTCTTTCAGCTCCTGGTGCCCATGTTGGACTGCAAGCTGGACTGGAACCCTATTTCTAGACTCTTCATATTGGCTTGGACCTCTGGGTCAACTCCATCCTGTTTCCCCCACACCTCTTGCAACATGGTTGTTCGAAATACAGGGCAACTCAGCAATACGACTGGATATATGACATTCTATAGGTAAGTTCTCATTTTTCACACATATATAAAGAGAGCACAGTCCTGGGGAATCTTTGGTGCTCTTTCCATCAGCAATGAGGCCAATTCCAACCTTCTCAACCTGAGGAATCCTTGTGCACATCCAGAAACTCCTTGAATCCTGTCCCTCTCCCCCTCAGGAAAGAAAAGAGGAGGGCGCCTGGGTGGCTCAGTGGGTTAAGCGTCTGCCTTCTGCTCAGGTCATGATCCCGGGGTCCTGGGATCGAGTCCCGCATCAGGCTCCCTGCTCCTTGGGAGCCTGCTTCTCCCTCTGCCTCTCTCTCTCTCTCTCTCTCTCTCTGTCCTTCATGAATAAATAAAAATAAAATCTTAAAAAAAAGAGGAAAGAAATACTGATGGTTCACTCTGCAGTAGGAACTCTGCTAAATGCTTTACCAAAGTTATTAAGTCATAGCCCATAGTTACTGACTACTTAGCACTTTCTAGACACTGTGCTAAGTACTCTATAAATATTGTCCTATTTCATCCTTATGACCAACTACTACAGTGGTACATCTATCATCTTCCAATGTATAGCTGAGGGATCTAATGCAGAGACATTAAATTTTTCGAGGTCGACCAGTTGGCAGGTGGCAGCTCAGGGCTGAGCTCAGAAGCCTCTGGACTCTTGACTCCTCGCTCACAACCACTACCCTACGCTGCTTTGGTTAGGCGTCCCAGTTAGGAAATGGGTGAATTTCTCAAGGTCACACCATTAAGGAGCAGTAGGGCTGGAGTTTGTACATGTATGTGTTTGTAGGCCAGAGGTAGACGTTTTAAATTTGTCTATGTGAGCCAATTCTGACATGGCTCACTTTTAAACATTATGGGGAGATTTAGTATTTTTTACCCTTGCACACACATACCAAAATTAGCATCTACATTCAGCCTGTGCTTGGTGGGAGATTTTTCACAAGCACTGATCTAAACTCTTCCAGAGATTTCTGGAGTCTTGTGATCTGTCCAAGGCAAGAGTCAGCAAATTACAGCCCACGGGCCCAATCTGGCCCACCACCTGTTTTTGTAAATGATGTTTTACTGGAACACAGCCACGCCCATTTGTTTGTGCACAGCCTCTGGTGGCTTTTCCGCTATAATGGCCGGACGTGAGAAGCTGTGACAGACCAGGTGGTCTGCAAAGCCTAAAATACAGATTATCTGGCACTTTAGAGAAAGTTTGCTGAGCCCTGGTCTAAATGTTTCAAGAGAAGCAACTTTTGAGTATCTGGAATTCTGGCTTTTGAAAGGGGACATCACCACCCGTGAACCGGGAAGTCAATTTCAGAACCCGGAAGGAACCAAGGGTGTGATGGCGAAGCCCCAGTGATCCTGAGAGCACTTTTCACACCTGTCCCCCAGTCGGCTGCAAGTTCGAGGGCCAGCCTGGAGGGTGGCTTTACTCTTGGCCTACAGGGAGGCCTGGGGACAGCTGGGCCTGGAGCTGGGCAGCCTCCCCTCCTGCCTGCCCCAGCTCACCACCCTATGTGTTCGTCGGCCTCCTTCTCCGGTAGACCCCACGCAGCCCAGGGCCAAGGATGGTGGGGGTAAAGGCCACGCCAGAGGGCCAAAGGCAAGAGGAAGGGCCGGCCAGGAGCAAAGCAGTGAGCAGAGTGCCTGGTGCAGAGGGAACCGTCAAGGAGTGTTTCCTCCTCCCTTTCTGCGGGGACAGGGCGGGTGCGCGTGGAGGAAGAGACAGGGATGATCTTCAGCTCTCTTGCAGCTTGGGTTCCTCATTATTGATTCGAAGCCTGGCAAGATGATGGTCTGAGGCCAGAATGGTAGGGCGCCCTCGAGGCCTGGCTGCGGAGTTTAGGATTTTGCTCACCGAAAACAGAAGGATTCCGTGGAGATGGAGCAGGAGAGAATCTGAGGACCCATGTGTTCGGGAAGAGCGATCAGCCGAGGTGCATGGAGCCACGGCCCCTCGCATACAGCCGCTCACTGACTGAGACTGACTGGCCGCCTCCTTCCTGTGTTTCCAGAAAAATTCATAGACGTTATTTTTTTTGGAGGAGTCTGGAGCAAAGCTGAGTGAAAGTACAGGGTTCCCACCTGCCTGCTCTGCCAACCCACACAAGCGCGCCGTGTTTGTGCCCATGGGCCAGGCAGCACTGAGACGTCAATGGCGGCCTTTCCATGTGAGCTCCCTGGGGAGACCTCTGGAAGTCTCCCGCCTTTGAGGGGCTGGCAGGAGGACCCCACATCACCTAGTGCACAGGATCCAGCCAGGGCGCAGGCCAGCATCACCTTCCGCCTCACAGAATCCAGAGGCCCAGGCCTCTCCTGGGGCCGGCTGGGACAGAAGCCTACGGCTGTAAATGGGGGTTCTGGTTTGCGGATCTGGTTGGGAACCCCCAGGGCCTGGCCTAGAACCGGATCAGGGAGTTTCCAAAACTGACGTCATTCTCCTGACAAGCCCCTGGGTGGTGCCGGGTTTTGATAGCACTTGGTCAAAATGTTGGCACGATTGTCCTCCTGAGGCTTCTTTATGGGGCTCCGTGGGTGCAAAGGCCTATTACTGACCGAGGAGGAGAAGGAACTTTGCTCCAGGGGCAAGATGGAACACTTGGGTGGGCGTGAATGACCAGACTGTCCTCCGCCCTGGGACCGAGCATTTGCCAAGGCCAGGTTTTCACCTGGAGAGAAGTTCTGCTGTCAACACGTGGAATCAGTGCTTCAGCCTCTGGAGGGACGCCTCGGGCTACCCAGTCTATTGGAACATTCTATATCTACATGGGGGCGCTGTGGGACGACAGGCGGAGACTTGACCAAGAGCCCACAGCTGGCTACGGCCAAGAGAAACAGGAGCCTGGGTGGTTCTCCTTGCACTTGAGTCTGCTTTTCAAACCAAAAACCATGACCTTGGAGGCTGAGGGTACAATGAAGAAACAGGAGCCTGGGGGCTGGGAGCCAGCTTTCTGACCCTCGTCTTCAAGTCACCTTGTGTTTTACATAAAATCTTTGGGGAGTCCGTGTGTGATCCCCAGAAGCAGACCCTGTGCCTGTGCCTGTCGCATTCTTGGCTGTGTTCCAGACCCTGCCTTTTTGTGGCGCCCTCTATACAGTTCATAGGACGGGAGCAGGTGCCTAGCGAGGCGGGGGATTAATCTGCTGCCCTGCCCCCCGGAAGCTTGGTCTGGTGGGAGAAAAGACACGTGCACAGTTCCCTCACAGAAAATTCGGCTTCTCCAGGTCTCGCTTCCAAATGGCGCCAGTACATGGCTGCAGGGCACCCACGTCTGCGGGATTAAGGGATGCCACACACCTGGGCTGAGCCTGGAGCAAAGAAAAGCTTCACAGTTAAAGTCTGTGGAGCAGAAAGAATGATGGGAGTGGGGGGGGGTGTCAAACCAACAAAATAAAACTTGTAAAGAGCACGCTACGTGCTAATGGCGAGCTGTCTCGGGGATGCTGTCGGTCCGGTCCCCGGTGAGCGCGTACTCAGCCAGACGCAGAGCTCAGAAGGCAGGCGCCCCGCCCGAGGAGCCCAGGGATGGGTGGGTTCCCGGGAGCCAAGAGGGAAGGTCAAGAGGTGACGTTTGAGCTGAGCTTTGAAAGTCGAGGACAAGTTCATTTGCAGGGGGGAGAGGGGCCAAGGCAATGAGAGAGGGAGGCCTTGAGTGCCGTGTTAAGGAATTTGGAGTTCAGATTCTGGAACATGGTAATTTCTCAAGGATTTTGAGTCAAGGGATGATAGGGTCACATTTATTTCAGAAGGAGAATCCAGGCCAAAGTGTGGAGGACTAGCTGGCTAGAAGAGGAAGGTGCTGGAGGCAGGGGTCAGGCCACCGTGCGTTCATGACGCGTGCCAGGGCCCTGGCCTACAGCGGTACGTGAGGCTGCCTGCCCCCTTCTCTCCCAGAGCTTACCTTCTAACAACCGGAATCCAGTGGAAGGAATGAGAAGCAAGAAACGAGCTGACCTGAGATAATCTCAGGGTGGTTGAGTGCTAGGAAGGTGGTCAAATAGGGTGCTGGGGCAGAGGGGCTCCCTTATGCTGGGTGGCGAGAGGTCTCACAGAGAGGCAGGGTTTCATCGGAGGCTGCAGGGAGGAGAGCTGGGGCCAGGGTTTCAGAGCAGAGGGCGCAGCTCGGCCGAGGGTCTAAGGTGGGAATGAGCTGGGCTGGGGGGCAGGAGGCCGGGGGGCAGGAGGCTGGCCAGGCTGGGGGGCAGGAGGCCGGGGGGCAGGAGGCCGGCCAGGGTGGCTCCACGGGCGAAGGTGGGAGCGCGCAGGAGGCAGAGGTCAGTGCTGGACCTTAGGCGCTGGTGGGGATGCCAGGCGCCCAGGGGGTTTGCGGCGGGTCCCAGGATGAGGAGCTGGTGCTGCCAGAGGCAGGTGCGCAGGGAGAATGGGCAATGGGGCAGTGAAAGCAGACGACGAATGGGCCCGTGCCCGAGACGGAGGTGGGGGGCCACCCCTCCCTTTGGCGAGATTCCTCACTCGTTTCTCTTTTGGGTTTTCACGCGATGTGTTCAACTTCCCGCCCGAGGGAACAGAGGCTTTGGGAGGACAGGGCGATCTCAAGCCTGGTGAATGTGAGGGGCTGGGGGACTGCAGCGGGGCTGAGTCCAGACTTCAGGGCGGGAGAGTCAGGGTGCGGGGCCGAGTACCCCGCCGGGAGCGGAAACTGACAGCGAGTTTTCGGGAATGGAGGAGCCTGGGCCCCGGAGATTTGCGGGCTAGGTGGATGGTGGGGGAAGAGGACCCCACAGAAGGCGCGCGGACAGCCACGGGCGGGATGCAGCGGGCTCTGGGACTTCTGACCAGAGAAGCGCCAGAAACACTAGAGCCCAGAGGTCAAAGGGCGCGGACTCAGAGCTGGACTGGCTGCCGGTGGACCCTGGGTCCGCCACTTCCTACTCGGGGGACTTAGGGCCAAAGTGATGACAGCCCCCTGCGATGCAGCTTCCTCAGCTCCTCAGCTTAAATGGGGAGTGACCACATAGATCCGGCGTGGGGTTTGAAGCTAGGGTGGCCTGATTCGGGTTTCCTGCGTCCTGGCAGAAACACCAGACTGGGTCAGAGACGAAGGGCTTTCGTGCTGGGGACAGAGGGGGCAGCATGAGCATCAGTGTCCCCAAGTCCCATGGGCGTGGAGGGAGAGGTGACAGGAGCCCGGATGGAGGCTGTAGGTCTGCGCTGCCGCTGACGGATGCCGAGGGTCCCCCTCTTTCCTAGCTTGCTTTCGCCCTGGAGGCCCCCTCATTCCTCACGGTTACTCGCTGCAAACGCGCCCCGATTGATGGGCTGGGAGAGCAGTCAGGACGCTGCTCCTGTGACATGCTCAGCAAGAAGGGGGGGCGCACGGGAGGACCCCTGGGAGGAGCGCTGCCAGGAAGACAGAAAATAATGTGGACGGCTCTCGATCGTGCTCTGCAAGTGTGGCTGTGACCCCGGGCTGACAACATACAGGAAGGCAGGGTGGAAACGGAGTCTCGCTTCATGCAGAACATTGAGAAAAGGAACTTAACAGGCATCTGCAGAGCGCTCACACGTGCGGGGCACTGGCCGCAGCACGGGGAACTCAGCCGTTTGGAGACCCAGGTGCCCAGGCCGGGCTGGGGTGCGGGCGGCCGTCTGTCCGGAAGTGCGCCCCGCACCGTGTTAGAGGCTGGGTGCGGCCTGGCCAAAGATGGAAACCGCGAGAGCAGCTCAGCACAGGAGGCGGACATGCTGGCTGGCCCGGGGGGCAGCAGAGGAGACCTCGCTCCCCTTGGCCTTGCCAATGGAAGGGTCGAGAACAGCTGGCAGTGCTGAATGTGACCCAGTCAGGTAAGGGCCCGGGAGGGGCATCCATCCACCTGCTGTCACCAGAAGGGGCTGCCTCAGGGTCCTAGAGGGAGGAGCCACCAGACTGCAGCACGGGGGAGAGCAAGTCCTTGGAGTCAGCGGGCAGAAACCTATTCCAGAAGTTTGTCGTGTAGGAGAGGACCTGGGATCTTGTGGAATTATTTTTTTTTAAATATGTTAAAGGTGTGTAAGCATGTTTAAATGCCGGAGGGACTAACTCGTAGCAAGCGAAAGGTTGACCTTGCAGGAAGGCACAACAAAGCAAGGTCCTCGAAGGATGGGGTGCGAGCACAGGGTGAAGACTATCTCTTGAGTAGAACAGGAGAGAGGGGGAAAGAAAAGGCATGAACTCAGGTATGTCTAGAACCAGTAGCAAAGCATTCTTCCAGGGAGCCCGTGTGCAGTGATGGCCTCCAGTTCCATGAAATGGAAAGCTAGATGACCTGAGAGCCAAGCGAAGGGCACTGGAGACTTCTGGAACTTGGGGGGGGGGTGGGGAGGGTGGTTACTGGCAGGGACACCAGTGCAGGGGGTAGGTTAGAAGGCCTGCACAGAAGGGCCAGCAGGACCCCAGAGTTAGGAGCACAAAGCCTGGGCGGCCAGGAGCCGGGGGAAACAGTGACCGGGCAGCAAGGCAGGAAGGTCAAGCGGCTGGACGGGGAGGGCGGCGGCTCGGAGTCCAGGAGAGCACGGAGGCTGGAAGGAGGTCAGCAGCAGAGGTACAAAAACCAGCTTCTGCCAAGCCTGGAGGAATCCGGGGAGAGGCTCTCCCACGGCGCCAGCCTTTGGCCTCATTTACCCCACGGCTCAGCGCGACCTTGAGTGCCCTCCACTTAGCAAGTGTTGCGCTTTGCCTCCTCCTTCCTCCATCTTTAGAAGTCAAATCCAAGGTGTAGGTTTTGAGCCTCAGGAGGAGGCAACAGGGATCCCCCATCAAGACACACAGGCCAAAGAACGGTGTTTCTCTCGTTTATTTAAAAACAGTGCTTCATTACCGTTTGCAAAGGCAGAGGCAGCACTCCTCCTTCGCTTGGAGTTTATAAAAGCCAGCAACATGATCAATAATTTATACACATGGATAGTAATACAAAAAAATAAGGAATAAAAGCTAAAGATCTAACTACTCCGACCTTCACAATTCCAGCTACTTGATAATAATAGGAGTAACCCAATGAATACTGTATGGTCTGAAAGCTACTATACAATAGGATTCTTAACAAGAAGGGGAGGGAGTTAGAGGCTGTCACAAAGCCCGGGGGTGCTTCTCTGGAGTTCGCAGGGAAACAGGACCCTGGGCAAGCAGCTCGGGTGTCCTAGGAAGTGACTCTGGGGTGGGGGGTGGGGAGAGAAGGCGAGGTGGTCAATTATACAAGCATCCCATGTGATGCCCCCATGCCCCAAAGGTACCTGTTTTGCCATGGCAATGGGAGGGGGCTGGAGAAGCTGCATGTCGCATGTTGGGATGGTCCAGTCCCTGCCATGGGGAGTGGGGAGGAGAGGAGAGGTTCTGTGGCATTTTTAGCCTTGCAAAGATTTGGGCTGAAAAGCTCAGAGACACAGGTAGGTCAGCCTGTCAGGGACAAGTCAACTCCACCGGCCCTGTCAGCACTTTGCAGCCCTAGCTTACGTGTGTCAAGCCCCAGGTTTGCTCCAGCTATTCACAAGCAGAATTATAACACAAGAAAAACAAAACAAAACAAAACAAAAAAAAAACAATTCATATCCCTTAGGGAAAAAAGAGGATCAATTCATCACTCTTTGATATATAATACAGCCAAAATCAGCTGCCAGAACAAGCACACACACACGAAAATACTGTGAACAGAAAAATACAAGAAAATGGCTAAGCTGGGAGTCTCAATGGGGTGTAGACGTTGCTTAAAGCACTTATCAGTCCCCAGTAAAACCAAACCAAAAGTCACTTTTTAAAAAGTCAAAACCGCATGGACCCCCTGGGGAATTGGTGTTGGGAACGGGGGGGGGGGGGGGGGGGGGGGGGGGGGGGGAAGAGAACGGACGTTCCCTTTTTGCTTGCCAGTGTGACCGAGGGAGCCCCCCCGCCCCCCGCGCCCGCACCGGGTCCCCCCGCTGGCAGTCTCCTTAAAGGCAAGGTCTGAGTTTTGGCTAATGAGCAGTTCTCTCGGTTACCAATCCCTGCCAACCAGCACCACCATGGCTGAATTGATCTCCCGTTTTCCTGAGTAAACTGTAACTGGCTACAGTTGCGGTAACGTGGGTTAAGAACCACTACAACAGCCGACTTGGGTCACTTGAGGAATCCCCTCTGCCCTCGGCTCCTCGTTCCTAGCGCGTCTACTTTGGGCACTGCAGAACTTGCCATAGGCTGGTCTGTAAGCCTTGTTTTAAAGCCAGGTGCCAGGGACTCCACTGCGCTTACTAGACCAGGGGGAGTGCACTGGCTTAGGACTGCTGGAGCCTACTTGGAAAGGGCCCCGCTTCATGCTCGAGCTCTTGGATGGCTATTGCCTGGTTGATCAGTAAAGCAAGTGTGGAGGAAGTACACAGGGAAAGGGAAAGGGAGGGAAGAGGCTTCTGGACGTAACATTACCCAAAAAAGAAAAAAAATTTTAGTGTTTTATGTAACAGAATCGAGTCTCACTGGTGTTATATACTACAAATGGTCAGACATTTTCAAGAGCATGACAAAATAAAAACACACAAATTTATGTCTGATGTTCATCTTGCCCACTATTCTTTTCTCCTATCTTAAAACAGTGCAAACAGGTAACTTTATGCTTTTTAAAACACCACTATCCCTTCCCCACCCCCCAAAGTCCCTTTCTTCCTATCATGGGGGGGGGGGAGTCTGCAATTCTGCAAACCTTACTGTGCTAGAGGTTGCAAGCAGCAGAGGAGGCTGGACTTGGTGAGAGGGAAGGGCGTGAGCAGTTTCCCTCCCCCTCCTGGCTGGCATGCCTTCCAGAGGGGCCCTGGCTTGGCCCCATTCTCCTGTCCGAGGGAAGGGGAGTAAGGTAGCCCTTCTGGCAGATCATCAGGGCGGCTTCAATCCCGAGTTTACACCTCCCTCCCACCTGGAAGCTAAGTGACTGGTGATGGGGGTGGTGCTCACCTACTTGTCTGCTACATCGCTAGGAACGGGAACCTAAAGTAAGAGCAGTTCAGCCCCTGAGGAGTAAGACTTTTGAGGAAAAGCTGCTACCACTGGTTTTTATTGAATAATCTCCACTAGATCCCCTTAAACGAAGAGGTGAGTCCCAGTCCCCTTCTTTTTCAAGGAAAAATAACATGGCTCAATCCCACCTGCGGCTGTCAGAGGATGGTGGTGATGGCAAGTTCGGGAAAACCTGAGAGCCTTAAAAAAGATGAGTCACAATAGTTGAGCCAGGGGTTTCGGGAGCTGAACCATGGAACACAAGGGATTCCAGAAAAGACCTAAGGGCAGCTCTCCTGGCTGAAAAGGGGTTAGGAGAAAAAGGTTTTCACTAGCAGTCTCCTTAAAAGAGCCCGGCTTCTAGGAGTAAGACGCTAAGTACAGAAGTCCACGTCATGAGCTACAGTAAAGCTGTGGAAATCATTCACGTGCTGGGATTCAGCATCAGTGTTTTTTGGAATCATCAACCAGCATCCTCTAACGAACCCACAGATGCCAAACTCTCTTCCGACTCTGTTTCTTAGTCCAGTGGGAACCAGAGCCAGGAGCAGACAAGCACTGGTGCTTTGAGGAACCTGCCTCTGGTGAAGCTGGCTGTACGGAGTCTCAGAGTTCAAAAGGGGATGGGGGGGCAGCTACAATCTCATCTAGGTGCTCACAAGAGCTCCAATTCTCGGTGCTGATGCTGAAGAGCCCGAGGCCCTTGAGTGAAAGTGGAAGTCTGCTCAGCCTTCCTTAGAAAAGGGAACTGGAGGAAGCCGGATTACAACCATCCCTGGAAATGCAGCAGAATGCACAGAGCTTGCCTATGGAGTCCTCAGCCAGAACCAGCTGAACTGAACTGCAGTAAAGGTAGCCCAAGCTCGAGCTTCTGCCTCTTTTAAAAGGGCAGTGGGAGCTGCCTTCTCTACCTTGCCCACCATCCTTGTCTCTTTCTTGGAAAAAAGAAGAGAAAATTACTAAACTCATTCCCCGATTCTCCTCCCCTGCTACAGACACAACCATTTAAAATTTGGCCTTATCTCCACTGAGCAGTGGCTTGCCATTTCTGTGAATGGCCCCTATTTGAACATGACATGAAATTTCTCTGTTTCTTTAGTGAGTAAAAGCTCTCCCTCAAAACAAAAGCAAAAGAAAAAAAATCCTCCCTGCCCCCATTCTCTAGAACTGTGAAAGCCCCACATCCTATACCCCTTCCTCTAACTAAAATATTTATATACATACAAAAAAAATTGTCTTAACAGCAACGAAAACAAACTTTGGCTTGGGGAGGGGAACCCTTACAAATGGCCAATGGCTCCAGGCAGTTTGGCGTCCCGTATTCCATGCATTCCTCCCCAGAATTAGTAAGATTGCATCGAGGCCTCTAGCTTCATTGATGTCTCCCCTCGTTTCAGGCACAGCCTCTCCTCCCAGTCATCAGGAGAGAGAAGGTTTTACAGGGGGAGAAGATAGGTATTTTACACAATAGGCCAGTCCCTCCCGGACAGATCACTCTGCTTACAAAGAATGCTTGATGCTGTCATATGTCAGTCATTTTAATTCAGGGACATGAATCAGTTATCAGTCAAGAACACGTGTGGAGGCAGGAGTAAAAAAAAAAAAGAAAAAAACAACAACAACAACAAAACAAACGGAAAACAAACCCATAACAAACCAGAAGCTCCATGTCTCTGAATTACTCCCTTTAGCAGCTATCCCTTGGGTGAGAGGTCACCCTAGTACCAATGTGAATAGACCAGGGAGCCAAACAGACCGTGCTTTTCTGTTTTCTAATGCCGTCATTTTGGAAATGCTGCAGGACCCTTGCCTTTATCATTAACAGCTAATAGCTAGAAGAGAAACACCTTCTCCCCTGCCTTGTCCATATGTATAAAATCAAAGCCAGGCAGCCACAGCAGTGACTCACCGCTGTGGTCACAACACGACTCTTCTGGCAACATGTGAGATCCTTGCCAGGACACACCCTCCTTCCACTAGGGGAGGGGAGGAGCCTCAGGGGCTCTGGGTTTTATCTCCTGTAGTGTTCATGTATGCCAAGCAGTCGGTGCTCGGCTGGGTGTCTTTGGAGGAAAATGAGAAGCCGGGCGGAGTGGCCACGAGAGCTCAAAACCATGGACAGAGAAGTGGCTCACAGAATGCTCTGGAAGATGGGAATTCCTATGGCTTTGGAGCTAGTTAGTACAAAGTGCCTTTGCCTGCCCTCACATGCCCCAATCACCACAAACTTCCAGGGACAGCCACCCCGGGACTCGGAGCTTTATCTTTTGCCAACACTCTCCATATGTTTCCTACCTTGTACTGACCTCCTGATGCAAGAGAAAGCACAGGACTATCAGAGCCCTGCCAGACATCATCTGATACCCCTTTTCTCTTCCTTACCCTCTTTACTGGCTCCCAACGCTTCGTACTTCTAAACCCTCAAGCCGGGAGATCTGGTCGCTATTTATTCTCCTGTCCCTGGGTCCTAAATTCCTGACTCTTGAGGACTTGGGAGTAGGGAGTTTATAGAAGGACAGATGAGCTAAGCTGTGGTTCAGAGAAAGGGGAAGAAGCCCAGCAGGAATGCTAGGATCTCAGGAAAGAAAAGAATGATCTTTTTCACACTCCAGAGTTCATTCTGAGATCGGTTTCCTAATGAGGTGTTTATTATCCACAGTCTGAGAGCATGTTTGGAAATATTAATATTATAATTCCAAAAACGATGCCAACGGTCTCAGGCTGTGCAGGTTAAGATGATTGTAAAAAGAATGGAGAAGACAGGAGGGAAGAGGAGAGGAAAGTGTCTTTTCAGTCCTCCTGCTTTGCAAGCACAAACTCCTGTCATCTATCAGCATGTGGATTCCAGCAAGAGCCAAGCAGAACTGCCTGCCGAAGACCAGAAACTCAGAAGACTAGAAGAATATCCTGTTGCAGACAGATCTCCTCCACTTCTGTTCGTCCCCCAGCCCTCAGCACCGGATACACTTTGGTAGCTCTGTCTGCTGATTTCTGATCACATGCATTCATCAGCTCCTAAGGTCTCCCCTTCCTCGTTAACTGCCTCTTCCGTGATTGACAGAATAAGCTAAGCACGGACATACAGACATGGAAATGCATTATTTTTTTTTTTTTACCACAGTTTAAAAAAAAAAAGAAAAAGAAAGAAAAAAATGCACAATCTTTGGAACAAAAGAATTAAAGGCAGAAATGTAAAGGAAAAAAATACATATTCAAAGAACATAGTGAGGTATAAAAAAGTATTCTCTTTTTTTGTATTTTTTTTTGTTTGTTTGTTTGTTTGTTTTTCCTCTTCATCTTGCTATAGAGTTCCTCTACTAGTAAATATTGCAATAGCCAGGCCTCATGAACTGGGGGGCTGTCCCATTTGCAGGGTCTCACGTCACTTCAGTAGGGGGCAAATCGGCTGTAGCCACCTCGGTATAAACTCGCCTGCAGTAATTAAAGACATAAAAGTAATTAAAAGGTTGATGAGAGAAGCACTGAAAATGAAGGAAAATGTCCTGAAAAGGGATTTGGAAAAACAGCTTCTTTAGAAGCTGTAAAGCAACTGGTAAGATGTTACGTAGTGCAGTGAAGTCAGGAAACGGACTTCTGCCTCTAAGACGCTCAAACCAGAGCCCAGAACACTTACTGAGGACCTGATATTCTCCTTTCCCTGCTTCATTTCATTATTTACATCAATCAGCACAGAAGGGAAACTCAAACTCAATACAGTTTAAAACCAGATCTGTAAATAATCTGACGTTTAAAAGCACGAGTTTTTGTTTACCTTGATCACATCATCACAATTGTGACCTGAAGCAGCTAGCTGATTTTACCTTCGTACACGTCACCTGTCCGTGGAGAACAGGCTCCTCTCACCACTAGCTGTCACGTACCATGTCTGAGATGGTGCTCGATTTAAACCGGAGTCAACCTTTCAACTCCTCATGTCTAGCTCCTGTATAATCTAGAATATATGCCAACTAGGCTGCTTGTGGACATACCCGAATTTATTTCTATCTATCTCTGTGGAGTTTTAACCGGGCTTTGTTCTTTCTTTGCTTCTTCAGGATTGGACTTGTATCTTTTTGGCACATAAAATCTCAGGAATTTCCATCACTGTCTTTATCTTGTCTGTCTCTACCTCAATTCCACACCTACATTCCCTTAGGACCCTGCTACTTCCTCCCACAAATCTTCATAGCAGTAGAAACTGAGTGTGAGAAATGACGGGCTCTCTCATATTCCTCTAAGCCAAATTTCATTTATCACTCTGCCTCCCCGTCCAACAGCTCTGTCCACATGCCCAGGCTGCTGCCCGGCTGAGAACATTAGGGATGTTGCTGTGAACAGCCCATCTCTGCTGCAGCCCGGAGGCATCCAGGCCAACAAAGAAATACTGCCGTGAGGATTCCAGTTCGGTTGGAGGGGGCTAGGGGTGGGGAGTTCTTCTATATGAGCTCAATGGACCTTTCCTACACTTCCAGGAAAATACCCTATTTTGCCACAAATGTTACTGTAAGGCATTCACTTGGTGATTTCCAGCACCACCTGCCAGAAGGCTCGGGCATGGCAGGGACAGCCTTTGGTATCTGCATCTGAAACTAATGTCCATTTTTTGAAAAGCTTACTGTGAAAGCTGGAAAATCTCATGCCCCTACATCTTCGCTAACACCTATCGATTAAACCAAGCCACAGGCATGCATCCAACAGCTGAGCCAATATAAAACGTCAACCTGTTCCCTTTCTTTCTCTCCCACATGATGCCGTTACTCAGGGTAGACTGTCACAGCTCATTCCTCCCTGCCCTTAACCAGGTCAAGTGGCTCACACTACGACACACAGATAAAGAAGCTGATACGAACTTTCCAGACAGTCTTCTGTGGCTTCAGGACTTTGGCAATGGAAGAGGGGCTGAATTTGTTACCTCTCTAGATCTTTTGGGATCTGTAGGCAAAAGGTAAAAGGAGTAAAGTGGCTAAGAAGAAAAAGGGCACATGTCATACTCACCACAGCGCCAACTCCGTAGCTAGCGGCAGGGGCAAGGGCGTGGTATGGGTCGGCTGTGTACACCCTGCCGTAACTGAAAGAGGAAATACAATCAGGGAGATCAGGCCAAGGCTGTGCGCTACAAGAATGACAGGGTTTACTGTGCTAAAGACTTGGGGGAGACTTGGTCTTGGAATGTTATTGGGGAACTTTCTCTACTCCCAAATGCAGTAACTCCGAAAAATTCTCAAGTACCTCTCTACGGCGGGAGAGAAAGGAGCTGGGGATGAGGAAGAGGGAGAGCGGGGTCAAAGCCAGAAAGGGACAAGGAGACCAAGCGGGAGCGGCGGAGCAGAAGTGGCGGCGGTGACAGGAGGGCGGCGGGCGGCACCTACCCGTCGCTGTAGGCTGCGGCGGCGGCGGCGGCGGCTGTGGCCGCAGTCGCGGTAGCGGGCTGTGCGTATCTGTAGGCTGCGTATCCGCCCTACAGGAGAGAAGAGAACTGACTTTACAGATACCTCCCCCCCAGGGCCGGCCGCACACACACCCACCCACACGCAGACGTACGCGCACGACGACACGGGGACAGACACAAACACAGACACACACGTGGGGGAAGAATGTTTCAAACTGCCTCGGTCTGCATGTTATCGTTCCTCTGGCACAGAATGAAGCTCCACCCAATGCAGGGATGTGCTCTCCAGTGTGGGACGGTAACAAAAGTAAAAACTCTCTCAGTAGGACCTGTTCTCAGATTTAAGAAACGACGATAGGATTTCAGATCTGTCTTACTTCACAGTCTTCACAGGGCAAATATCTGCAGGGAGTTGGGAGAACTTTACCTGACGGGGAATGTAAATTATAGAACTAGAACATACTAAATTTGTATGTGTTAACTTCAGATTCTCAGATGGATTTACCGCTAAGACCACGGACGGTATGTAATGGAAAGGTCCTCTATAGTGCTGTGCTCCATCAGGCTTCGCACGTTTGCCAAGAGGCTAAGATAACCGGGCAACATTTAGAAGGAAAACCCAGCGTAGATCAGGGGTTGGCAAACTTCAATCTGTGAGCCGACGCAGCTTGCCACCTGCTTTTGAAAGCAGGTGTGAAGAGACCTGTCTGGCCTCCAAAGCCGAAAATATTTACCACTTGGCCCTTCAGAGCAAAAACCTGCCAGTTCTGATCTACATTTCAGACTCAGACAAATCACATTACAAACGGCCCAGGACCCTGAGGTGGGACTCACCTAGGTGAGGAAGCCCTCCCTCCATGCCCCGGGCATTTAACTGCATTTATTCTCCTCTCCCAAAAGATTCGGAGATTCTTCCACTCCAATCTCGTAGCAGGCTCTGGAGCTCTTCTGCCAATGGGCCCAATATCCTCTCAGTCCTGGAGACTTTAAGACTCCCACATCCTGTTTCCTCCCCTCAGTTTAGAGGAACCAAATACCCCAAAGGTTTTCACTGTCAGGGTGAACCGTAAGTACTTCCCATTAAGTATTTCGAAGATAAACACAACAGTTAAGTGCCACATGAGACAGGCTATTTTAAAAAGTGGCAAGCCCTATGTTTTCCTCTTCTTTAACCTTCAAGAATTCATCTATTTCACCTAAACCTAATTCAGGAGTGAATTTTTATTACTATCTTCTCCCTATCAGATATAACTATGTTCAGCTGGTGCACTTAGGCACCATTTCATTTATTCTTTCTCCAAGTGAACACACTGCATTATGGAGGAGCATTTACTCCTGCTCTCTAAATGTATGCTGCTTGAAGCCATCCAAAGCAGCTTCAAATGTACACTGAAAGTATCCCTGATTGAATTTCAATAGTCATGCATTATTCCTCTTTGTTCTTCAAGTGAATCACTCAGAAAAGCAAACATTTCTTTCTTAATTACAAATTCTTCCACAGGTATCTATATACATCAGAAGATTCTAATTAATATTACCCAACACTGACAATGAAATGGTAGAGGACAGAAACACAACAGGAAGCACCCTCGGGGCTGTAGTGTGATCAACACGTTTGCTCTGACATCCAGCCAGGTCTACAGGAACGGGCAGGCCAGGCTGGTCTGGGCAAAGCTACACACCCCAGGCTGCATCATATACCCTGCCGTACCTGCATCTGTGCTGTATCTACCTACACATACACGCGTTATAAACTAAAGGGTCTCTTTACCTTACTCCTTTTTAGGAAAAACATCTGTTAAAGCAACAGGTTAATCTTTATAGTTGAAATTTTCAGCTTTAAATGAACCTTTAAAGGCTCAATTTTTCATTATAACTAGATGATTCCATTAAGTTTAGAACTGAAGTTTGCTGGTGTGAAGTTTATAGCAGGGCTGATTTTAGTAAAACTTCTTTGTAAACAAGGATAATGTGGTAAACAAGCAGTATGTGGTTTGTCTCCTTAGCATTCCTTCAAACACCAAAATAATCTTTAAAAATTTAAAAAAGTCAAGGTAATAAAAGCAGTTAAAGCCCACTTTATGTTTACCTGAGCAAAACATTTACAAACTGAAGTTCTATGCCACAGGGCAGAGTATACATTCCCATTAAGGGATTCTGAGGCTCAAAAGTCCTGACCTCTCAGAAAGTCTCAGTAAAGTCGGAGATACTGGGGATTCTATCAAATCATAGCTTTGAACAGTAGTGCACTAATGCTGTAAAAAGAGGTTCTGAATGAGGTTACTGATAGGACCACTTCCCCTCCCCTTCCTCAGCCTGTAAGAAGCCATCAGAACTGCAATGGTTTTGGGGTAATGTTATTGTTAACCAAAACAATTCAAAATAGATCAGACTGTGGGAAAGAAGTTTCCTTCCAAACCAGAAGGAGACGAGGAGACTATCTGTAGTAGTTTCCTTCTATTATAAGTGGACTCAGACTTTGGAGTTTGAATTTGATGAGGTTCTTTGCTATTTAAATTCAGGAAAACGGGACAGGGATACAAATATTTTGTTGCCAACAAAAGGCATGAGAAGAATATCAGCATTAAGAAAAACTACACTGATTTTTTTTAAGCTGATAATATTTCAGTGACTACTCTCCTCATTACAATGGTGCTACAGAGAGGCCCTTTAAGGTGGTGGTGGTGGGGTTATGTTCAGGATGGACAGATAATATTCCAATAAACTAGTGTGGTCATTCATCGGTGACTATCCCCAAATTAGAAAAGTTAAATTGTATATCATGGATTTACTTCTCTCAGATGGAGTCTTACCCAAGCATTTCTGCTGCTGCTTCAAACAAAATATATCAAAAACTGTAAGACAAAGAAAATTCAGATGTATTTATTCATCTACTCCGATTTCGGAGTGCATCAAGCTTCCAGGCCGAGAAATTGTTTTCTCAACTATCACCTCAACTAGCAAGTCTGAAATCTTTTCTAGAACATGAGAACAAAGTGCAGTTTGAAACACCAAGGTTTTCATTACTGTTTCTTAAGTTTTTCAAAAAGAACAAGGGTGGGGAAGGCAGTAGGAGAGACAGGGTTCAGGCGTGGGGGGGGGGTAATGGCGCCACACTGATTAATCACATTAAAAACTAAGCATGCCAACATCTGGAGCTAAAACGACCAGCAAAGTCACCGCGTTCAGACTCGTACTGGCTAACTCTATCTATCCCAGCATTCTCTTGGGACAGCGGTTTGCCCTAGGCTCTACCGCAAGCTCGGTGAAGTACACAGCCTCAATTACTAGAGCGTGCAGCCACAACAACCCTGCTATTACGGAAACAGTCAGTCACCACTTGAGTTAACATTCCAGACCCTAACAACTGGCCCTCCCCAGACCAAGGAAATAGTCAAGGTCACCCCCCCTCGCCCTGGCCCACACCACAATGTTAATAATTATAACAAGCAGTAACCCATCTGTTATATCAGAGAAGGGAACAGAGACTCCACTGAGAGATTTAGAGTGAGATGTTAACGTGTCTTCAGCTGACTGCACAAACAAACAAACAAAAAAAAAAGAGGAGAAATAATTCATTTGGAGATATGAAGTCATGAAATAGCTGATGTGTATTGCTTTTAACCATGCACTGATGCAAAACTGAAGCAACCATTAAGAATAAAAATTAAAAAGGACATATGTATTTACACACAATCAGACCTGTTGGATCTGAAGCAGTTTGCAGACTCTATCTGTGTGTGATTTGAAATAAAACAAAAAATGGGGATTAGCATGGCCACAGCACACCCTAGTGTAGGAGGGCACACACGGACTGCTTTTTGGAACTCTGATGGCTGGACACATTTGGCATGGTTGAGCCTGGTCCAAATACACGCGTGCTCCTTTAAAAGGATTACTTTCTTATTCCTTTGTAACTCACTGTGAATGCCTCCGGAGTGTCCCCAACAGGGGCAGCCCAACACTCCATCATCACTCCCCTACGCACCCTTCCTGACCCTGCTAGTGAGGTTTAGTCTTGACCCACGGAGTGAGCTTGGGCGCTGGCCTTCGGGCAGCACCCATCCATTCTGACCCAGGGTTCTTCGGACGTAGTTCCCGGGCTTAAGCGGTCTATCTTTTCACATATCCATGACACATCCCTGCCTTCAACTTCCAGCTCTTTCCCAGGAAAGCGTGGTTACCTTTAAGATCCTTTTGTTGTTCAAGTCTCAGCTGTCCAGGATCCATCAACACCTGCTAGGGATTCTCTACTCCATTCTGAATCGATTTTATCATTTAATTAACTTTATAATGTTGCCACACTGACCACAGGACTTTTCTAAAATAGTTCTGTTTTAACCAGAACAAGATGGAAGGGCTCTACATATCCACCTCTCCCGTATCTGACCTTTATATGCATTCTCTATTAGCATGATCTCACATGGGTAGACGCTCCCCTTGTCTTGATTTTAACCTAGCCATTAATTTTATTATATTTTTGTTTCAGATTTACATTAAAACAGGACTTTGGTGAGCATGTGATGTCAAGACACCTTCTTTCTACCTGGAAGACAGTTACATTATGTGACACCGAGAAGAGTGTGTATTTCAAGACCAGCAGACAAAATGAGAGCTTGTTCCCTGCACGTGGTGTACAGATTTATAGAGCGAGGGGAGTAGGGGTGGGGTGGGTGGGTGGAGAGAAAGGCAGATGTGGTGCTTAACATCACTACAGGGAGCAGGATCCAGCCCAAGGAGCTTGGGTTGAATGTTGTGCCTCTGGGCATCACTTTATTTGTCTCTGCCCAGTTCTAACCCCTCCCTTCTCTCACTTCCTTCCCACTCCAGCCGAGAGCCATCGCCCTAGATGGACCCTGCAGGAGCGGCTCTTAGGAGACCGTTCTTCTGTGGCAATATGGCACCCCTGATTAAATGTGAGTTAATACAGACGTGAATACCAACACTTGTAATAATGAGGATATTGTTACTATTTTTGACAGTCACCTATCTACTTTGAAAAGTAGATATGAAAAGGTCTTAAGGAGAAGTATTTACATATTATTTTATTATTATTCAAAATTGGGGCGAGGGGAAGAAACGGTCATGATCAACTTATCTTCCACTTACGACTTCAATGGTAGATGAGAGATGATCTTTAATGAATCAAACCTCTCAAACACTCCACTATTTCACTTCTCCCCAAATTAGTTCATTTCTCAAATCTCGCTGGGTAGGCACAAAAAGAAACTAGCTGAACTGTGACAGGCTGTCTGCTGTCCTTCCCCTGAGCATCCAGCTATCAGCAAACTGAACAGTGCATTATTATCCAAATGAACTCACTGACCTTGTTTCAAGGAGAAAGGCAAAGAGGGCAAGGGCAATGCATATTTCAAGTTTTAGAGTCCCAGTGGATCTAGATTTTTAGGCAACTTCAAACTTAGGTAACAGCACGGCCCACTCACTACTACGGTCTTACTGGGGGGACCCAATCGGGAATTCAGGAGTCCTGTCCGCACAGACTCGACTTCCTCCCTTTCCTCATTTCTTTCCTGGTGGAGAGAAGATGTCTCCACCTGCTAAGATCTCCAAGTATAAAAGCCCAGTTTGAACGCCATGGAGAAATGTGATTGACAAACTGAGAGAGGCGGCCGTGATGGGACAGTGCACAGCACCCGCCTGGTGTGGACAGCGGCAATGGGACGCGAGCACTTAATTTTGGAGGAGGTGACATCACGCATAGAACTTGACTGCACGCTGCTGAGGTAGCAGGGCTCAGATCACACGCTCACAAGTCTCGGTTGTCCAAAAAAGCCTCTGTTCCCATCTCTAACGTGGAGCTGGAATGGTTAGTATAATTCAATTTTTTCACTGCAATCCACAATCTGATTGATTGGCAGGTCACACTGGCACTCCTACCTGAGGTATTTTAGCGCTAATGATTGGTTCCTGTAAGACTATTCTATAACAGAACACAGGAAGAGCAGTTCAAAAAACACAGCTGTGGAAGGAAAACAATCATACAAAAAGCCCGCTAAGGGGCCCACCAGCCTTTTCTTTCCTTTGGATGCAAGCATGCTTTTCACAGGGTAAGAATTAGGAGCAGTTTGTTATCCCTTTAAAAAGTGAATTAGGGTGAGCCATGCCTTTTCTACTGGTCAAGAAAAAGAGGGGTGGGGAGGGCACACGATCTGTCCGCTACACTCAAGGCTTCTCACTGTGGTCTCTCTACAGACTGTGGGCACAACTGCTCGGTCAGTGCCCCAGAGAGGCAAGAGCCACCAAAGAAACAGAAAAGAAGAAAATGGCTAGCAGCAATTACGGACTAACAACAGAACAGGCAAAGAGATTAAAAAAAAAAAAAATCTCCACAATTAACAGCCTACATTAGTATAACTTAAGATAAAACGGGCAGCTTAAACTTTTTCCTCATGATGTTCCTTCAAGCTCTGGTTTGGTGCACTTCGTGTAATGGACGAACCCTCCACTCGTCCTACTGCTCATCTGTATTTCTGAGGAAACAAGGACTCCGTGTATATGGACAGATTTCCACAGGCGGGAAAATATACAGAGAGAAGGAGAACAAACTCAAGGAAACACAGAGGGGTGTGTGTTTGTGTGTGTGTTTAAAAGAAGATGTGTGTGTGTGTGTGTGTGTGTGTGTGTGTGTGTGTGTTTAAAAGAAGCATCCCTTGCTCCCTCACATCTGGAAGTGGGAATATTAAGTTCTCTAAGCTGTAGTTACATGAGCCTTCACTCAACAGCTACACCTCATTATGTAGTGGGGTCAGATATTGCAAAAGCACTGGTGACCAACTTTTCCCTTTAAGTGACTGCTTTAAGATAGGAACTAAGAAATGATAACATTATGATTAATTCTTTTTGTTAAGAAAACTGATCAAACAAGTATTTCAGCAAGGTCTCTAAATTATTTCTACTTAGCTTCATAAGGTGATCCAGTTAGTAGATTAAAAAAATTTTTTTTCAAGAGTATTTTCTCAGTTAAGTACAGAAAAATCATCTCTCTCTTAATAAAATCACACATTGTGAACTAAGGAAATAAGAGAACTGTAAGCAAATATTTGGTTGGTTCACTTAAACAAGGTGGAAGTAGGCAAATCTTAATAAGGTAGAAGTAAGCCATACTTAAAAAAAAAATCCCCAAATAAGATATTAGAGAGAGAGAAGAAAAAAAAAACACCTTTAAGAAATAATTCCAGTGGAAAGGCATGCTCTAATAAATCAAATTTCAGGAAAACAATTTAAATAACATAAAGATGAGTTTCATGAAAATATGGATACTAATGTGTATGGGAGAATGTACATGCTAAGATCATATGCAAATACATATATTTAGAAAAGTGTCATTTGGTATAAAAGCAGGAATATTCCCCCAACCCTCAAGTTTCACTGTGAGCACCGGAAAAAAAGGTACCTTTCATTACCTCTTGAAAACCATCTGAGGAAAGATGTGGATTTTAATTAAAGCACTGCAAGAGGTAATGAAATAGGGATTGAGTTTTGTGCTTGGCTATGTAAATAACTGATGTAATCTGGGTAAGTCACAATCTAAGAAATGTATATAATGAAGTGAGAGGGTTGGACCAATTCATGGCTAAGATTCCTTTCAGCATTTGTTAAACTAAGGCAAACTTCGGAAGTCTACTCTAAATAGGACAGGTGCGTCCAGGCACCTACAGTATCCCAAGAAGACTGCTTTAACCTATCTTTACCTCCTGCAACACACAGAACCTCTAAGTACATTCTGAAAGTACATTAAAGTTTTCTGACTGCCAGAGAATCTCTGGCAGAAATCTGTGGAAACAGTTCACTGCAAAGGCATATCCTTATCGATTTGGGGAGGTAAGGATGGAGAAAGCATTTCTGGACAATTCTAACCTTTGCCCAAGGAGTAATTTCATGCTGACAAGTTTTTCTTAAGAAATTTCTTAATGATTTGGATGGTTAGACTAAGCTTGCATTCAGAAACAGATCATCTGGAGAGGTCTTAATAAAAGATTTCAAAGCTCAAAAACTTTTGGATTCTTTGTCAGTTAGATCACTTTGTCCACATTTTAAATAATATGTGACAAACCAATCACGATATAACAAGACAGTTTCAATAATGGATAATAATAATGACGTTAACATGGCTGAGAAAAATCAACAGATCCTATATGATAGTCAAACGTTTGTAAGAAGAGTCTAGGTTTCTAGTTATGCCACTCATTTCCCTCTAAACGGCTCTTAAGAAAAGAGACCCACCAGTTGTGGACCTTTTTGATAAAGCAGGGCCGGAAGCACTGAGTGCCTGGTTTCTTCTCTTTATCCCCACTCTTCACTGGCATCAGCTCCTTCCTCCCCTTTCACAGGGTAATGCTCTCTCAAAAGTATATAAAATAGGAAAACACATAGTTCAGAAAGCTTACTGCCATCTTAAATCAAAGCTCCAATGATCTAAAGAGGGATATGAAATGAGAAGAAAAGCGGAGAAGAGAGTTGGTATAAGCTAATGTTAACTATCCTGTTATTTATGTATGCACATGACACGACAGTAATAAAAGACTTTAAACCTGCTGATCATCTCGCAAATAAATCACTGATACACAGAACATCTGTGGGTATAGGGAAGGGAAAAGAATATGTCCAGTAGACTGACTCTAGCAATGTTCAGGAAACCCAAAGGCTTAGTTTTTGCACCCAGGGGCAAGCGCAGTGGCAGAGAAGCATGCTTGCATTCTTAAATATATAAATATATATATATATATATCCACAAGGAAAAAGAAAATAAAAATTAAACAAATTATATGTAAAACAAAACAAAACAAAAAACCAAACCAAACCAAAGAAACAGAAAAAAAAAGGCTGGCTTGTCAGGGAATGGGGTCGAGAAGGCCCCAGTGTGTGTACTTACATAGAGGTCAGCACCGTAAAATCCGTCCTGGTAAACCACACTGCAGAAAATCCACACAAAAACAAAAACAAAAAAACAAAAGAACAGAAACACATTCCGGTTATTGAGGACGGCAGCATGCACATGCGCTCTACACAGGCAGGTGATGTATGAATACATAACGGGGGCTGGGGGCCGCAGCGCGTGAGAGGACCGTGCAGGTGCACACGCACGTTATACAGCTCCAGGGCATGCGAGGAGGGGGAGGAGTGCAAAACTGGAATGGACACCTGGATACTTGGTCATTACAGGAAGATTACAACAATAAAAAGCATTCCCAGAGGGCCTAATAGAACTATCGGAAATCTGCTGGATGAGAAACATCAAGTTTTCATACTTGGGTTTTTTTGTTTTTTTTTAAAAGCTTGCCCTAGGAGGAAATTTTTCTTTAAAGAGTTTCAAAATGACTGCATGTGTATGCGGTGGGGGGAGAGGCACGGAAAGAGGTATCTAACGTGAAAAATAAACGAACCCAAAGAATTCCATCAGGGCAGGACCTGTATGTAGAGTATGTTTCAAAATTATGTTTAGTATTTTGTTTTCAGTTTCCTAGAAGTATGTACATTTTTTTTTCTGATATCCATACATCACCTGCTTTTTTACCCTGCACATTAGACATGCGATAAGATTTGGCTGATCACACAAGCATGCAGAGTATTATTATTCAGCATTTTAAGAACCAATGCAACACCTCAGAAAAACAAGTCAATCAATTCTGACCAAAGTAAACAGAGAAATGTAATTAAAAAAAAAAACACAACCAAAAATACCCACAATGCATTGCTTTCACAAGCAGAGATAATGAGCTAAAGGTTAAGGTGATTGGTCCAAGGTCCAAGAATTGAAAGGTGCAGTGGGGATCCCAGATAGTAACAATATAATCCAGAGCGGGAAGGAGGAACTGGAAGATTTTAAGGGTTCTTTTTTGACCATAAACATATTCCTGGAACTCTGAAAAACAGAATTGATAACTGACGTTCTGGGCATGACTAAGGATCATCCTGTTTTATTTAAAAGGATAAAACTGGGAAAGTAGCTGATTAGGAATAGAAGGGTTTATTTTCCTGTTTAGAAAAATAAATTTGTATCAAACAAAATACATGGATTTTTTTTTTTTTTTTAAATCCTGGGCAACACTAAACTATTATAATCATAGATTTCAAACCTTTTGAGGTATTTCTGTGCATACAGACTTCCCCCAAAACATTACTTTGGGACCAAAAGACATGAAACAGCAGTAGAGATACAAGATAAGACTTTCTTCTTCACATTTGTTAAATCAAGATTTGGATATTTTAAATGAGAAGATGTTTATTGTTTATTCAACTAAGCAAGCTGGAAATTTTCACCACTATCTTCTCTGTTATAATAAGCTAGTGAGGTCTTTAAATCATATTTTTTTACTTGAAAATGAAATAATTTATTTTTTGCAGGTAGCTGGAAAGTTTCTGAATTCTATTTACAATGGTATTTTGTTGGGTTTACAGGATAGTACGGTCACACTTTGCAATGCCCCAAATATGCTGCGCCTTTGTATTACACAACAGGCAGATTGAATTCATCTGTGATGCTCATTTAGCTACTATGTTCTATCCATTTTCATACTTTCCAACTGCAGTTAGAGATTGATATTAGAAAGTAATCTGCCTCTCAACTGCATTTTAGTAAAAAAGACACTTGTTCATAAGGAGAAGGCTGACCGAATGGAAAGCACTGAAGCCAAGTGGTGATTAATTAACCCTCAACTATTTCAGTAGGGGACACAGGCAAAGATGACAAACATCTCTTCGACAGAGAAGAGTGGTGGCATTAAAAACACGAATTAAGTTTACCCTAAGTTGCATCACTCACTGGGAATATTCACCTAAATTCTAGAAGAATTCTAATATTCCCTGTATCAAATGCCACAAGGAAGCTAGAACATAATGATTAATGATGAAATTAGTTTACTAAGCTGAAAAGCAATTTTAGGCCATTCCCCATATAATACTGGACTTATTCCTTGCCATCTTCCTTGTAAACCGGTGGTTTAGTTAATAAAAAAGAAAACATGGGAAATCAGTGTTCAATGTAATGCACAGAGATTGGTATGATTAGACATAAAGATAAAAATATCTTTGAGCGAACACAATCCTGACACAGACTTGGCAGAGAATGGGTTCTCAAGTTTGGCCAATATACTGAAATGAGCTACATCGAATAGGAACGAATCCAACCGTTTTTATAAAGTAACTCAGGAAGATTACAAAATAAAAAAGTCCCATGTTTCTGGTAAGTGGTATCGCTTTGCCAGCATGACGGTAAACTCTCTTGGATTGAAATGGAAGGCGCTTCATGAACAATTTTCCTGGTGTGCAGAACTTCCAAAAGGTTTGTTTTTATATTTTACTTGAGTATTTCTTGATGAAATAATACTGCATCTTTATTCACTTCTTTAAAGAGATGTCAGAGGTTGAAGGTCAAAGGTCAAGTTGAGAGAAGAAAGAATAAAATTAAAAGCAAGTAATGGCAGAAGATGGAGATGATGGAATGCATGGGATTTAAACATCTATAAACTGCAAACAAAAGTTTATTTCTAAAGCAGTTACCTTCCGGCAGCTTTTGGAGCCTGTCCAGTTCAACATGCATACTTGTCTAATAAAAATGCTTTAATTCTGTGCAACGGAGGACCTCTAATGGCATGTCCATTTGGTCTATGAATGAATGCTAAGTTAGTATACCTCAAAGCCAATTCTGCTGTCAGAAAAGGACCTACAGAGGAGGCTCTTTCCCTTTGGGTTTTAACTAAGTAGCAGTGAACAGGCTCCTCTGCCACTGCATTTCTTTCTCTGAGAGAATATGGAAAAAACCCTGTCATTGGCAGAGAAAAGATGCAGAACACAAATGTCGCCTCTTTGAAGAAAGAAAGTCCTTAGTACAGCTAACTTATTGAAGTCCACTCTTCATAAAAAGATACATTTTAGGCTAACACTGAAAAACAACAAAAAACAAAACCTGCCACCTTCACTCCTCCCCCGTTCAAACAGCAAAGGATTGATTTGTTGCTATGGAATCATTCCACTGCGTGAGACACCCTCCATACAAAAATCAAAGGGTGAGGGATGCTCAGCTACATTAGTTGTTTTACCATCATTCAGAAGCCAACTGTAGTTTAATTCTTCCTACTTCTCCCTTTCTCCCTGGATTCAATTGGACTTGGTTCATCTTTGAATTAACCTCTTTTAATCCGTTTCCTACAAAGAAAGCAAATCCATTGTGGGTAGCTAGCTCTGCTGCTCACCACCCAGGCAGTGAAACCAAAAGGGAGGGCGATGTGGTAGCCTCAGCCCCAACACAGGGTGGTGATAAGGGGGTGAGCACAGCAGATGCGGTCTTGGACTACAGTCTTGAGCTCCTATTTTGGTTCTCTGCAGTAGTGTTAATCCATATTCGTGCGATGCTGAGTGAACTCCATGCCAACACACTGCTAGTCAACACAAGACCGTTCTGGCTGCTGTCTTAAGCCACTACCACGAGGGCTTAAGGTGGCCAAAATGAAGATTTATATAACGAATCGATATTGTGTTACATTCTGATGATGGTCTATTTTGGTTCTTGCCATCTAATCCATTAATTTACAAATATTCATAGAATCTCTACGATGTGGCACGGCAACGTTCCAGAAGTTGTGAGAGGGCCATGGTATTCTTTTCCGTCCAGCTGCTTATTTTGGAATCTCGTGCTTACCCTGGATAGGCGGGAATGGCTGTTGGAGGTACCGCTCGGACCGCACCGTATACCGTCCGCCCTCTGCCCCTCAGATGGGCTCCTCTGAAAGCGGCCGCCGTGGTGGCTGCAGTCGGGTAAGGGAAGCCAGGAACTAAAGGGAGACCCAAAATATGACAGAAATGTCAACTTGCATTCAACAGCAGGGGGTACAATCCCAACTTGCTTTGAACCAATTCCAGGAAAGGTGGAAAGATATGTACCCCACCTTTTCTGAGAAAAAAATGGAGAGACCCAATATGCAAGGCTAACGATGCACGCTCTGTTCATCACCCATCTTGAGTGAGGTTACTCTGCTCCTTCTCAATTCTGGCATTTACAACGCACGCTTGGTGAGAAACAGGTCAAGAAGCTCTGAGAACTACTGCCATAATAAGAGATGAGACTTCATTTCTGCGGGCAGTTTACATGGATTGATATAAACTCTTTAGCTGGCCAATTATTAGTCTTGTTTTCCCATGTTACTATGCAATATAATAATTATTCTTCGTAAGAACAGTCTTTTGTGTTTGTACATGGTGCCAATCTCCAAGGCACACAATAATCTTTAGACATTTCATTAGTCCACTTTATTCTTTTATCTAAAATGTTTTAATCCAGAAATGTAAGGGGAGAGGGAAACGACTTCTCCCCTGTAATCTTGTGGCCTTTAGGGAGGCAGGCAGTTTCTAAAGGTCTATTTTAAGTGTGCTATCCTTTGGAAAGCACACAGAAACATTTATTTCGTGTTCACTGAACTCTTTTTAATTATACCTTTTGCTGGAGCAAAATGGCTCAGGTCAGAATGACTTTAGAGGTATCAACAGAGTGGAGAATAATCATTAATACTGGACGTACTTCTAAATGATACTCTACTAGAGGGCCCAGAGCTGACTTGCAGAGAACATAATATATTCCACAAGTACCAATTCTTTGGTTTTCTTTAATATCAAGTGCAGACTAAAATGTTCTACACATGTCCTCACCCCCCTCGACCTTTTCCAACTATTTATGCTTCGTGGCAATCTTAATATCTGGTCAGAAAGATTCTAACACAGGTTAAGCAGGACAGGGCACTGTGACAGCATTTAACTCTCTCGAGAAGGCCTCCTCTTCAGTTACATATTATACTCGAGGAAGAAAAAAAAGACTAGCACACATCACTGTTTACTCACAACAGTCAAAATCCACGCCAGGCCGACATAGGCTACTTACTGATTAAAGGAATGTAAGTGTTAATACCCCCTCTTCCTGATAGGGGCACTGCTGCATCATTGCCTAGGGACACGTCTGCTTGAAAGCTGGATGCTGATTGCATTTAAAAAAAAATTAAAAAAATGCAAAAAGATTACAAAGAATAGTAAATTGAACAACAACAGATGTGTTACAGTTAACGTGCTCACAAATGGAAAAATTAACGAAATACTACCTGCATATAACTCAGGGCCATATACAGCTCCAACTACGGGGCTTAATTTCCAACCTGAAATGGGAAGAGAGGACAGTGAACATTTAAGATTACGTGAGGAACATGGGGAAAAGGGGTGATGAGGGCATGTGCAAGCTGGCTCCAGATACCCCTGGGCTTATCTCCACCCATCACCATCTTCTCTGTAAATGCCAGCTGGGAGGTTTGGGGGCGGGGCAGGCATTTCCACAGCTGAGCATCTTTAAGCAGGAGGAGCACAGTGAGGGGAGGATAATGAGGAGCTGGACAGGGGTAAGTATGGGCGAAAACTGGAGGGAGAGAAAAACTGGGAGGGAAGTAGGAAGACGGAGAAGGAATGAGAGAAGGACAAAGAAATATCAGAAATATAAATAAACCCTGGGCTCTGGCATGGTCTCTCTCATAGAACTGCTCAGAATGTATTATTTTTAGAAAAAGGAGAAAGGCAGAATATGTCATTCTACACCACACTGTGATGCATTTTCTTATACATTATCTTCACACTATTCGCTACTCTCGCTGCTTTATAAAGGTATCCTCTGAATTCAAGTTTGAGCTGATCTTTGGCTCTGTGTTCAATCATACCATGCTGATGCAAATCTGGGTAAGCCAAAATCCCCTTTCTTTGGGATTTACCATTGGAATTTGGTTGATTAACCTCAGGCAGGTGAACAAGAAGAGACACGCAGTAATAAAATTCAAGGTACATCCCCAACTTCATGCATGTCTTGGGATTTTACTGGTAATGCACATACTTAACCAGTCGTTTTAGCTGAAGGATACTAGACTGCTGCTGAACATCAGCCTAAGCATTTATAAACTTTAAGTATTCCCAGACATTAGGTTTGATGTCAACTTTATTTCTTCATTCCCCCTTTTTATATTTATAGGAATGTAGCAGGAGTTACAAAAGAAAAATGTACTACTGCCCACTGATAGTTAAGGAGAATTCCAGATGAAAACTTTAATCAATAGACATTTATAAGAATTTTACACATAAGTAAGCAAACATGCTCCATTATTTTTCTGAAAGAATGGAGACAGTATTCAAGAGAAAACTCATTCATTCTGAACCAATCCAATCCCCCATTCATTATTTATTGTGCTCATAGATGGTGAGCACATTATTTTACATAGAAGTTGAGCAAATATCTCGGTTCAAATCCTACTGGAGTTGTAAGAACACAATGTTCTGCAATGTCAGACAAATCAAGTGATTCTAACCAACGTAAACTAAACTGCTGGCTGAGAATTCACCAGAAGGAACCTAGCACACTCTTCTCAGAAGCTTTAACCACAAGCAGCTATAGGTCTGTAAAGTTTGGCTCTGTTAGGCTTGAATATTAATTTAGAATAATATTCAAAAAATGACTTTTTTCCTTCCTGCCAATGGCATTATTCCTTAAGTATTCCCTTATGTAATAATATACATTTTAATAATGGTATATAATGGTATGCTGTCACTAATACTTGGAATGGGGGTGCCTGGGTGGCTCGGTTGTTAAGCATCTGCCTTCAGCTCAGGTCATGATCCCAGAGTCCTGGGATGGAGCCCTGTGTCGGGCTCTCTGCTCAGCAGGAAGCCTGCTTCTCCCTCTTCCCTTGCTTGTGTTCCTGCTCTCGCTTGCTCTCTGTCAAATAAATAAGATCTTAAAAAAAAAAAATACTTGGAATATGTTTAGTTTTGTACAATTTACAATGTATTTTGACCTTTACAAAACCCAAAGGGAGAATTAAGAAAGGTACCACAGCTGGGGCAAGTAAATACTGTACTTCTCTGGGCTTAATTTCCTAAATAATAAGCTAAGAGGGCTGGGTTTTGATGACTTCCACAGTGCCTTCAGGTGCTAAAATTCTGTGACTGCCAATTAATAGAGACAAAAACAGAATCAGGTTAAAAAAATTGGCCCAGGGGTGCCTGGGTGGCTCAGTTGGTTAAGTGACTGCCTTGGGCTCGGGTCACGATCTCCGAGTCCTGGGATCGAGCCCTGCATCAGGCTACCTGCTTGGCGGGAGGCCTGCTTCTCCCTCTCCCTGGCCCCGTCTCTCTGTCAAACAAACAAACAAATAAATAAAATCTTAAAAAAAAAAAATTGGCCCAATGACACAGAGCAAAATGAAGAATCAAATCTAGAAGTAGAATTTCTGTCTTCTAAATTCCAGTCAGTGACTCTTTCTACGACACCATTCTCCCTGGATCTAAAGGAAATTTGACATACTTTGCTTCTCCTTCCTATTTTGTTTACATTGGGGTTATTATCAAAATTGCAAACTTTTTTTTTAAAGATTTTACTTATTTGTCAGAGAGCAAGCGAGCACAGGCAGGGAGAGCAACAGGAAGCGGGAGAAGCACGCTCCCCACTGAGCAAGGAGCCGGATGTGGGACTCCCAGGGCCCTGGGATCATGACCCAAGCCGAAGGCACACGCTCAACCAACTGAGCCACTCAGGCATCCCAGAAAGTTGTTTTTGTGATGGTAGTGTAACAAAACAAAACAAAACAAAACAAAACAAACAAGAGGTAAAGGGGGAGGTGGTGGTATCACATGATATACCATTGATAAAATGGGTAGGGAAAATGTAAATTATGCTAATAAATGCAAATTATGCTGATTTATACCATCTGTTTGAAAAGGTGGCCTAAATGTATCTACTGAAGACATCACGGAATATACTGAGATACTTATATTTGAGTTAAGACATTACCTGCACAATCATACTCTAGCAGTAGATTCAAACTTTTAAAAGGCAGCAGCAAACATCCCATTCGATTCTAGATAAAATTTCATGCAGAACGCTAAAATGTATGACAGAGAAGGAGTTGCTGCAGGCCTTAAGACCCAGCCTGTGGGTTTCCTCCCCACCCCTCCCCCTAAGGCCCTGTAGAGCACAGCTGGCAAGACCACTGTTGCACTGCAGGTTCAAAGTCAGGTCTATCAATCAGATGACATGGGTCTAGACTAAACTGACAAATGATGTACAGGTTCTGCTTTTGTTAGGCAAAATATTCACAAGGTTTCTTTCTTAATGAGAAACATGTATGAAACCCACTCTATAACATGTAGTCCTGGGACAGAAGATGGAAAACACATGCACGCATGCGCACCATGGCTGTTCTCTCTAGGGCATACTTTTAACAGGAGAGCAGGGGTCAAGAATTATTCCACTCAAGCTCAGATGCGGGTAGGGATCAGCAGTAAAAGTGAACATTGGTGGGCACGTATTACGGACAAGCCTATCATATCACAAAGAACAGTAGCAGCTAAAAATGAGGGTGCCTTAGTGGGACCCCACTGGGTTAACAGGTAACCTCAAATGACGTGTTTACACTCTGTGTATGATGAACTTTACTGAGGTCATTACAGCTTAGTAACTGAAAAACTAAGCTTAATTCTAAGAAACAAGTTAGCTGTAAAAAGACAAAACTGTAAAAATACTCTCCTAGTAAAGAAAATAGTTCAATGTAAATGAAACAAACTGCCATAGGACTGAAATCAAGAGATTCTTTGATGATTACCCAAAGTTCACATATTAATACAAGAATAAATGACACCCTTCTGAGGATGATCTGTCATCTCTTACCATTTGCATATGGTGTGACCATCTTCTTATTGGTCATTACACGCGCTGTAGCATTATTCACCTAAAAACATAAAGGAAACAGAAGGGGCAGGGAGAAAGTAGACCATATTAGGGAACATGAAGTTGCTCATCCGGTAACACAGCACTCAGTTTAATAAAATGTAAATTTCAGAGAACATTGATTTTAAATAATTAATATAGCAATATAAAATATTAATATATAGTATTTTAATTAAAGTGTTTATAAAATGAGGCTAACAAGAGTAAAATGCAGTTTCTTGGTCTCCAAATGGAAAACGTGGGCTAAAGGTATCAAAAGGAAAGATACATTTGCAAGTTCTTTGGTGATCTCTTAAACAGAGAAGTCTCTGCATTATGGAAAATATGGGAAAAAGTAAATTGGGAACAACTCTGCGCATGAACTTTGAAGTTCATTGATAAAACAGAGGCTTGCCATATGGGTCAGGGAATAGGTTTACAGTAAGATAAGAAAATAAATCTATGGATTTCACCTGTTCTAATGTTCATCATTTTTGATGACTGTGTAAGATTTTACTGTTTGAGGAGTTAAAAAAATATCAAAACTTAGAATCCCATGTTGACCATCTTCAGGACCGGGCTGTATTTTCTAGAGTATGTGGTCTATCCACTTAAGACTAATGTTTTCAGAAGGCCTTTACATGAGGCACTTAATGGAAAAAATAAAGCTTCGGTTTCTTTTGTTTTATGGTTCTCTCCACCCTCATTACAGAAGTGCAGAATTTAGAGCATTCTCAGTGCTAGGGTAAGCAGATGTTACAAAGATGGTGCTGATGACAAAAAGATGAATGGAGCCTCAAAGCCAGAAGACTGCAGCCCAGGGTCAGAACCAGCCTAAAGCTCTTGCAAGGAGGGTGCAGCATCACCATAGAACCTGGCTGTATATCGTGTGGTCAAGTCAGAGAACAGGCCAGCTTTTAAAAGAATTATAAAACACACCAAATATAAATGTCTTATTTTGCCTCTGGGGATTTACATTAAAGTTAAATTTGTATGGTTATAAATCTGTGTTATGGAAAGACCAATTTTAGGTGGAACTGGAACCAAAAAATGTCTTAATAGGTCTTTTAGGATTGGCAGAGGAGAAATCTTCCTTTGTGAGGAAAAGAAACTCCATTTACTCTAGTTCGACCCACCAAATAATAGAAACATTTCACATTTAAAAAGAAAGAATGGGATACAACAATGATGAGACTGAGAGCATGCAGTTAACACACACACACACAAATAAAAGAAAGAAAAAACAATCGGTTTTGGAAAGAGGGGAGAGAGTGAAGAGCGAGGTTCTCACAGACAAGGATTAGAATGGGGTCAGAGCTTACACTAGCCACTAGAGCAGAATGCACCCAAGCGCTAAAAGGAAAATGGCCAGAACCAGTCAGAAACCACCAGTCAGCAAGAGACCAATTGCCGCAGGAAACAGAGAAAGGGTAGGAGAGACAGAGGGAAAAGAATGGGGACAGAACTTGGGGAAAGAGAGCAAGAAGGCAGGGGAAAGAAGAGAGGAAGTCAGGAGGGGTGCTGCGGGCAAGGAAAGAACAGTCAGAGCTACAGAGGTCTGGGGAAGGGGAAGGAAGCAGGGGCAGGAAGTGCATTACTAAAACCGGCCAAACTTGGAGCTCAGTAACTCTGAGTAAGATGTGCAAGGGGAAAAAAAATCACCATGATGTCAGTAATCAAACAGCTCAGACTGCTACAAACAATATGTACATCCAAAGTCCAGGCGGCATTACTCAAGAGCATTGAAAATAAAAGGGGGAAAGGAAAAGGAAGAGGAACAAGTCAAATCACATTTTGTAGTGTTAATGTGAGATGGCAGATGGACTTTTTCTTTCTTATTTAATTGTTTTGTAATTAACAATTGAAAAAGCTTCTTCTCTAGCGCTTTGTTTCACTTACCGCCAACGGGCACCATCGCCAGCATTGTGTATAGTTACCATGGAAAGAGTGAGTCAAGTGAAGGGCCCTAAATGCTAAACCATCGGAAAGGGAGGGAAAAAGCAAAATATGCAGACATCTTACTCAAAATGGTGGCTTTTATAGTTCATACTTTTAAAAACTGGGAAAGGGGAAAGGAGCCAGTTAACCTTCACTGCGTTCTTCAAAAGGGTTGGCGAACACCACGTGGCTGCCGTGAACACAGTCACAGCACATTTGCCAGGCAGCCGTCAAACCCTTGGTCTGAGGATTTTATCCATTAACTGGAGAAATTCTTGATATTAAATATACTTAAAAACTCCACGAGTTGTGGGTTCTTTCTTCCCTCCCCACCATCTCAGCAGGCTTGTACTCCTTGCTTATCACACGCACATGGAGGCGAACTGGCCGCCCGAGAGAGAGAGGATATTGGCTGGCTCCTTGATTAATTACAGGACACAATGTCACAAATTGGATAGTTTTTAGACATTTATAAAGTTAGTTTTATTTTGGCCTGATCACAGGTATTCATATGGAGTCTCGCAAACTGAAGCAAAGGAAAAAAATCAAAAGAGCAGAAGGATGAACATTTTGGAGGAAAAAAGTAAATAAGAAACATATATACATGTACACGCACACGAGTAAATCAAAATGAAACCCCCCCAGCAACCAAAAAATGGGGAAAGGAGGACAGAAGTGTTACTTTTACACATTTTAGTGCAAGAAGGTGAATGACACAGACACACACACATATGCGTGTGTGCACACACACACACAAGACAGGGCTCCAAATGTGAAATAAGTGAGGGAATACACAAAAAGAGAAATAAAAATATAAACCAGAAATTGAATTATTGAAGACATGCACCTCGATTTTACGGCCCTCTACCACGGTGCCGTGTAATTTCTCCCTGGCCCTGTCTGCATCAGCACTATTCTCGAAAGTTACGAACCCGAATCCCTGCATGCAGCGGGAGAAGGGGGGAAAACATGCACATCGTTATATTGAAATATTGATCTCTTGGTAAACAGAGAAAAAATATCACAGTATGAAACTGACATCAGCATCGACTCAGCAATACTCTCTCAAAGTCATATTTTTGGTCCATGCATATTTGGTAAAGGGAAATTAAATCCAATAACAGAATACAGAACTGTAGTAGTAGTAATAATAATAACAATAATAGCAACAACAATAATAATGATAATGTAATTAACAACAAGAACAATAATAAAATAAAACATAAAGCATGTGAGGCCAGACCAAAATTAAAGTACAGAGCTACTCGGGTCAAACTCTTCCACCAAGAATCTGAACATTTCTTTTAGATGTTCTTTCTCTTTCAATTCATGCTGTTAATTTACATGTCCCTTTATGTAATGCTAAAAATACTTAATTAAATCCATCATTCCCCAGTAACTTCCACATGAAGCCTTCCCTTTAGGAGTAATCACTGTATAATGGGGTTTTTAGGAGATACAATTTTAGCTCCACTCTGCCTGTTTGCTTGTATCACCATAATTCTTCTGGGAACAGAATAATTTAAAACATAGCCTCGATCTACAATTCTCTAGGTACTGGGTGCAGAAGAAGAAGAGCACCATGTTCATCTAAGCTAATGAAAATATCACTAAGTAGTGGCCAATTATGCCTTTTCTTCAATGAATTTTAAACCAGACTGGCACTCAGAGCAAAAATAGGTTCAGCTGAATTCCAGAAAATAGCTTATCCAAATGTGCCTAGATTACACATTTGTTGAAGCCTACATCTGCTACTAAATGTATTAGTAATTTTCCATGTAAAGGGAAAGAAGGAATAATCAAAAGGCAGTGCGAATGAGATGGGTTAGTGACATCAGTTGTATACTGTTCAACAGGAAAAGAACACCATAAAACAGCGATGCAGTGCTCCTCTGAGTTAGAATTAATTTATTTGTGCACTGTACACAAATAAGTTGTATGGAGCTTCAATTCACTAAGTGGATAAAGCAGGAACCAGGGAGTTAACCCACTTACTCCTATATTCACATTTATCTGAAAAGACTGTCTTGGTCACAATCATACCATCAATGCCAAAAGCAGCAGGATTTACTATATATTTACATGACTATTTCATCAAGCATTGTATCAGTTTCATCCTAGGTGCTTTGTCTTTCTCTTTCTACTTTGCAACTGTAACATTTTCTCAAGCTATTTACAAGTGTAGAGTAGTAAATTCTTAGGATTTTCTGGGAAAGACCTATTTCTCAATAGCTGCATTGTCCCTCTAGCATTCTTTGAACATTCCACTGTAGGATAACCTGGAACCCTTTGTTATTTTTATTGAAGTTCTGCTCTGCTGCCTTCCATGAGTCCTTCCATATATATATAAAACATGTTCTTAACTGAGATGGTCAATAGTGTGCATTGCTCAATAAGATTTTAGAAAAGCAATTCCATCATTTTGAAGGATCTTATTACCTTGCATTCTACAACCATGCATTCTCCATTCTACAACCATGACTATATGGTTGAGTGGCGATCCATGGAGGATCCCAATGGATTATCTCTACCTGTAATCTGGGTATCACCACAAATACCTTAGAAAGTGCAATGCTAAGCTGACAGAAAATTCTTAATGTATGCTGCGCTGCTTGAGGTGGACTACTACAGGTAATTTTAGTTAATATTTTCTTTAAAAATATATGTTGAAAATATCAAACATTTTCAGAAACAAATTTTGATACCAACATGTTACAGACACATCGACAACTTGAGGTATATGATCTCAAGTTACTAATTAATGACATCGTTTGTTTGTCATCTACACTAGCCATCTGCTGAAGACAGTAAACCAGCTCTCCAATCCTGGAGAATCCTCCAATAGAAAAGTTAAATGAACCTTTCAGGAAAGGTCACAGGTAGAAATGAGTTTTTATATCACACTGTAGAAGTATTATAAACTGTATTTCAGCTGATTCTCACAGCCTCATACTTATATGCCTTGGGTTAAATTAATAAACAGTAAGTTAGTAGCTGGATAACAGATGATGTGGAGACTAATACCAGAGGTTTTTAGTACTGGCATTAGGACTATCTAGATCTACACACCCATACACTCACATACTTGTTTGTCTTTTAAATACAACCATGGGGTACAGAAAGGATAAATCTGTTATTTTCACTTTTAAGACGAAGAAAGTAAATCAAACTGAGGTTAAACACCCAAGCACCAACAAGGCCTTCTTCCTTCCAGGTGGCTTCTTTCTACAGCTAATGGTGAGAAAATTAGAAATTAAGCTTTGAAACCTAAGTTCAGTATTCTATTAACTAAACTGCATTCATCCTAAAATCCTTCTAGTTTTCTTTTTCAAATCTAATTGCTAAATGTGTTCTGTGAGCCTCCGCTCTGTAATGGGCTGACAAGGGCATCTGTGACGTAGTAACTGCAGCCAAAAGAATTCAGGGTGGTATCATAAGCACTGACATTTTACAGCCAGCAGAAGTGCTTGTATTCCAAAGGAAATGCTAATCAAGACACCAAAGATACAAAATGAAGCAATCTTCACCTAGGGTAAAGGATGAAGAAGGTCTTGCTGATACTTTGGGACTTCCTGATGAGACAGAAGTAAGGAGATTTCCTTCTTTCCTTTGAAGATAAATAGACTTCGTGGCAGGCCGGATAACGGCCCCCCAAAGTTGTCCACATACTAAACCCTGGAACCTGTGAATGTTACTACCTTACCTGGCAAAAGAGATTTTGCAGACGTGATTAAATTAATGATCTTGAGATAGGGAGATTATCCTGGATTATCCAGGTGAGCCCAATGTAATCACAAGGCTGCTTATAAGTTAAAGAGGGAAACGGGAGAGTCCAAATCAAAGTGCACCAGCCTGAGAAAGACTGAACTGGCCATTTTTGGCTTTGAAGATGGAAGGGGGCTATAGGTCAAAGAATGTGGGCCGCCTCTAGACGCTGGAAAAGGCAAGGACGGGATTATCCCTTAGAGCCATCTGAAAGAATGCAGCCCTGAAACACTTTGGTTTTAGCTTGGTGAGACCCATTTTGGACTTCTGACCTCCAGAACTGTATGATAATAAATCTGTATTTTTGAGCCACCAACTTGGAAGATAATTTGTTCAGAAACAATAGGAAATTAACATATATCTCTCAGAAGTCTGTGATTAGAAAGGTGAGAAGTCTAGCCAGCATTTTTAGACTATTGTTCTTTAATACTTTCCTCTTGTGTTGAAACTTTAGCTTTTCCATCAACTTAACTACAATTTGGTTTCAAGAATATTAACTCAAGGGTGCCTGGGTGGCTCATTTGGTTAAGCTACTGCCTTTGGCTCAGGTCATGATCCGTGGTCCTGGGATCGAGTCCCACATCGGGCTCCCCCTGCTCTGTGGGGAGCCTGCTTCTCCCTCTCCCTGCCACTCCCCCTGCTTGTGCTCTATGTCAAATAAATAAAATTAAAAAAAAAAAGATTAATTAAAACTTGAAAAAAAGTTTAATGTACCATTCCTTCAATAAAATTTAGCATTTCTGAAAATGTGCCAGGAACTGAGCTGAGGATATTCAGATTATCCAGGCTTAAAAAGTTACTAGCAGGAAAATAATGCTTACATGAAATTATGTTTTTAATGTCCCTTCATTCTTGGAAATCTAATTCGCATTAAGTTTGGTCATTTGGATCTCTTGCTTTGAAAAGAAAAATTTAATAAAGTTATGTCTAAACTTAACACTTTTTCCTTAGAAGAGCTCCCCCCAAAATGATTACATAATATATCAGTCAGGAAAACAAAATAACCAGTTGGAAGAGCTACAAAGTCAAAGACTGAATCTCAAATTCTTAAGAAGAGTAAACATTTCAGGTATTTAAGAAGATAAAAAAGAGATAAAAAAGTAAACTTTTCTTTTTTAATAAAAAAAACCCGATGTTGATATGTTTGTCTATACCAGTGCTGTCTGACAGAAATAAAACACAAGCCACATATATAATTTTAAACATTCTACTAGCCACATTAAAAAAGTAAAAATATATTAAAGTAATTTCAATAATGTATTTTATTTAAAATAAAATATATGCAACATACTATCATTTCAACATGGCATCAATATAAAAAACATTAATGAGATATTCCTTTTTTCTGCTAAGTCTTTGAAATCATGTGTATTTTATACTGAAAGCACATCTGAATTTAGACTTGCCACATTTCAAGTGCTCAACGCTGACACTGTATTGGACAATGCAGGTCTCTATGCTTTATACTATAACCTACAGCTCTCAGTTCCCAAACTCCTCTGTGTTACCAGCGTTCCCTTAGTGATTTACCCCTATCTTAGCTGCCTTGTGAAAACTGAGGAATGGTGTGTCTATTGGGATTATGGTTGTGGTCAAAATTTCTACTGAGTGTGACAAACATTTTATCACCTGTCTTGACATTCATTTATCATCAAGGGCCTATAGGAACCGAATAACTGCCATCTTTTTAGTCTGGCCTCAGACTGCAATAAATAACAAGCAATAGGATGAACATTGTAAAAATATTCTTAAATTTGTATAATCTTTGAGTTTTTCCATCTCAGAAGAATGAGAAAGAAAATTTACCATGTAACTTTTAAGGGAGAAATCAAAAGCAGATGTTCTCCTGGGTATGGCCGGAACATAGAAATTAAAAAATAAAGAAAAGAAAAAGAAAACTAAAACCCATAAGATGATAACAAAGAAAATAAACTAAGCCCTTTGGAAACACATGCCCTGTTAATTCAGTTTTAAGTATAATGAAAAACATTTCAACTCAGCATTACCTATCAAATTTTACTGAAAAGCAAAGGCCTAGTTAGTGCAATTTCAAAGACAGCCTTTTGACAATATTTTGAAAGAAATAAATAATTTCCCTTTGCATGAAATCAAAATCCAGGGAAACAGGCAAGAAATTATAGCACATTACTTGTGTCTGAGGATGGGATTAGAGGCTTTATTTTCCCTAACTCCAGCCTAAACTGAAGTCTAACCCAAATTCAGATCCCCATCATTCCAGATATACACCTGTGAGAAGTAATGAGAACACGTGAGCTAAAAACTTGCTAGAAATCTCAATAATGGTTGCTGCGATCTGGTCTGTGGTCCTTTAGCGAACTTAACAGTTGGCACTGTTTGAAGATGTGAAGAGCTCCTACACATTCAGTATTTATGATACATGTCCCTTCGAGCAACAACCACACCAGAAGTAGGTTGACAAAGCTTTATGGAAAATATAAACATTAGAATGTGTACATCTTTACTTAATAAGATAATTATATGTGATAATTATCACAAACAAATTGTTATGGGGCTGGGTGATAGTGTACAGAATGGTGGAAAGTCTGAATAAGTCAGTCAGAGAAAGACATACTGTATGATTTCACTCATATGTGGAATTTAAGGAATAAAACAGATGAGCAAAAGGGAAAAAGAAAGAGAGAGAGGGGCAAATAAAAAAACAGAGACTTAACTACAGAGAACAAACTGATGGTTACCAGAGGGGAGGTGGGTGGGGGATGGGTGAAACAGGTGATGGGGGTTCAGGAGTGTACTTGTGATGAGCACCAGGTGATATATGGAGTGTTGAATCACTATATGGTACACCTGAAACTAATACTACACTGCACATTAACCAATTGGAATTTAAGTAAAACTTAAAATTTTGAAAAGCAATGAGTTCTCAGTCACTAAAAGTATCTAGCAGAGAATGCAAAGTCAAGTTGAACTAGGTAACCATTATTTAGAGTTCTGTTTAAGATTCTATGTGAGAAAAAAGACTGGAAGGAAATACAGGAGATTATTAGTGAATATGTTCTTTTAATCAACTATTTGGTCTGGACATTAAAAATAACGTTTTTCTTTTTTAAAGATTTTATTTATTTATTTATTTATTTGAGAGAGAGAGAATGAGAGAGATAGAGAGCATGAGAGGGAAGAGGGTCAGAGGGAGAAGCAGACTCCCTGCCGAGCAGGGAGCCCGATGTGGGACTCGATCCCGGGACTCCAGGATCATGACCTGAGCCGAAGGCAGTCGCTTAACCAACTGAGCCACCCAGGCGCCCCAAAAAAATCACGTTTTTCTAATTGTTTTGAAAAGGGTGCTTTTTAAAAGTTGTTATTCACAGAATCTATAAGGAGGGGGCAATACAATTTATCATTCAAACTGGAGTACCTTGAGGGAGGAAGGGGACACCAATAATCATGCTAAGACAATGGCTACAGACTGGGACTATTTTGGATAAACCAGGACATATGGTCACTCTGCCAATATATTATCTTTCTATTGTTTATAGTAATACTTTGTTGTGACTGGTGATATCTGGGGAATCAATAAAGTTATACATAAAAATATAATCATTTCTAGATTCTATTTGAGTATATTACTTCCATTTCTTGGCAGGGGTAGCATTTTTCATCATACGTCCTAATTGAACATTTTCAAAAGGATAGTCTACCTTTGTTTTAGTTAATCATAGAAAATTAAATGACTGACTTTATGCTTTTACAAAGGAGTATGGAGTAAAAAAAAAAAAGATTTTTAAAAAATCACACGAAATAATCTAAGTATATATTTTTGCTTGTGTATGAATGTAAATGATATACATTCATTCCATAATCTAGGAAAATCAAATCTAGAATATGAAGGTCAAAGACAAAAAAAGGAAGATACTCAACAACAACTTTTTCAGGCAAGCTGAGAAAGCAGAATGCCGACAAGCCGGACACTGGGGGGGGATGGGGACGGGCAAGGGAGCACAACAGTGTTCATCTATGTTTTTAGGTGGGTATGTTCTAAAACCGTACGCGGACAGTCTCATTATAAAAAAGAAGACATGGTAAAGAGTTGCTTTTTGTTTTGGAGTCATGTAGTTATTTAACTGTTTCACTGATAACTGTTTTACATGTAAGCATCACTTATCTCGGAATTATTTTGTGACTCGTTTTTCCATTACTGTTTCAAAAAAATTCAATAAAGCTAATTTCTGTACATTCAGTTAAAAGACTGAGCAACTCTAAAGAGAACAATAGGACCACTTAGGTCTCCTTATCTCTGGTTCCTTTCAAGACATGTTGTAATTTTATAGTCAACGATAAACATAAAAGAAATGAGAAAATAAACTTAATTTACAAAAAGAAAAGTACTCTTTAATTTATGTGAGGTGGATCCCAGAAGAGGTACCCAGGTTTTGACTCCAAAATAAACCTCTGTTAGCAAGTCTCCAGAACAGTTTCGGGGGAACCCATTCCAAGAAAGAACTTTAGTGACAGTTAAGAAGGACAAAGGATGAAGACAGATTTTGTATCAGTCCTTGAAGGCAGATCCAGGCCATTCTGAATTCTGTGCTTTGTTTTAAGAACAATGGCCAATGAGTACAGTCTGTCTATTCTTTAGCAGCCCCAAAGAGAAAGGGGCAGTGTGGATACAGCATTTTACTGAGAGGAGCAGCACAGGCTTTTAGATTCCCCAAAAAGAAAAGGAAGGCGTGTGTCATTTAACCATGAAAATTACAGGGAGAAGCAATCGAATCAGGTAAATTAAACAATTTTTGGTAGTAGGCAAACCTTTGAAGTCAATGAAAGAAGCCTTAAGAAAGATCAATTTCCTTTGCTTCACAAGAATTCAATCCAATTATTTTCTTGGTAAGGAGCAAGGTCCCATTGCCAGATGAAACCATACTGGGCTTCGGGTTGTTGGTCTAGTTAACAACTTAAGTGCCTACACTTAAAACTAAAAACGTTTAAACTATGACTTTGGATAAACAGTGTAGCAAAGAATTATCACATGATATGTTCATGCACTTCTCATCTCTAAACCACTGTTATTTTTCCACCTTGGATCTAAAAAGGTCACAAAAGATAAAAGCAAAGGGCCAGAAATCCACTGTGAAGAAACCACAAGCATAAATAGTTTTACTGGTTACAGGCTGAGCAGATTTCACTTTAAAAATACTTACCAAGTTAAGTGCTGGAGAAAGTTCTGTATAGGCATATTAATCTTTTTTGTTTAACTGAAAACTGGAAGCTTAGAGTATAATTACCTCTTTAATAATTAACAAAGAATTATTATAATCAGAATTAAACACTATCAGTGCATTCTATAAGGGAAGGGAATAATAATCAGGAGCGTTAGAACAGTACATACATTTGTGTCAGTTTAGATGGGGCAGGAGGTGTATATATAACTCTGTAGATATATGCTATTAATTCCCAGGGCATGGTGAATTTGGAGTAGGAAACTGAAGAGGTAAGTATTATCTCATTTATTCGCTTTACTTAGCTTTTCTCAAATTATATTCTTAGAGATTTAATCATAGCCAAGGGCTATTTCAAAGTTCAGGAGAGATGACCAAATGAAAAATTAACTCAAAAACTGTTCTAACCTAAAAAATGCAAGTAGAAGAAAACAGAGCAAGGAAATATTTCCAAGCTTGACCACAGCTGATTGTGTCTGTGGGGGGTATTTCATTTGTCGAGGAAGAAGAAAACTGTCAAATGAAACTTCTCGAAATTCAGTTCATTAAATATTTTTTCACATCACTGTAAGACTTCATCATTCCCTGACTCCTAAAATCACTGCTGCTTATTTTAGTGTATGGAAATTCTCAATCATATAGATTGGGAATTTAAAATAGTAAATTATTAGGGGGAAATAAGTTTTAATTAGAATGTTCAGGTCTCATACAGAACACATTTAGAAGAGAGTACATATACCGAATCGTGCAGTGTTACTACATTTATTCTGATGCAAAAAAACCCCAACTCACTATTTGTAATTGAAGGGATTCTACATCTTACCTCTCTGGGTAGAACTCAAAGGAGGAAATCAGCTTACAGTGAATTCCCAAGTCACTACTCCCTGTATTTATGCCTTGTCAAATTTATTCAAAAGAGAGAGCAAGTCTACTGAAGAAGTGAAATATTAAATTTGTTCCAAGTATGTCATTTCAAGTCTGATTTTTAAAAAGCTGAATTGTTCTGTTAGAATTCACAATAGAATTCTCATAGAATTTCACTTGAGTCCTCTCTTCCCTTTACAGTAAGCATGTGAGGGCAATTACAGTCCCCTCAAGGGCCGGGGTCTCCTGCCCCGACCCCCCCCTTGTCCTCTCCATCCTCACACTTCTGCTTTTACCCCCACGCCTTCACTCCCCCACCTGAATGATTAGGGTGAAGTCTGGCCATGTGGTAGCTTATTTTTAGAGATAATCTGATCCAAGCCAGGTAAGTCGGGATACTTTTTGCAGGCTTGAAAAACAGCTTTAAGTTTTCTGATTATTTAACTATTTAAAACAAAACTAAAAAGAAACCAGGCACACTTAATACTGAGATGGAGCTTACCTTAGAGCCACGTTCATTAAAGATTATTTCTACATCTAGGATTTTGCCAAACTGCTGCAGAGACAAAAATAAAAACATTTATTCATGGTCAGCTTTTTAACCACATACTTTATTTTCTCCTGAAAAAGGAAGAGTTGTTTTTTGTTTTTTTTTTCCAACTGCTTATTCAACTTCCATGTTTCTACTTGTTGGTAGGTCCCAACACCAGTTTCTGGTTTTCCCTCATCAATGAGATGATAATTTCTCCTTTTTTCACTCCTTTTTCAATTCACCCACTCATGCATTATCCACCTCTGTATGGTAGAAGCTGTTCTCAGAAGATATTCACAGTGTCACCCTCCTGCATATTTCTTCATGGACAAGAACTGGTGGTTTCCTAACTATGTGTTTAATGTTTTAAATGTCTCAGTTTTTTTTCCTCATTTATAATTTTAATTGAAGCACTGCTATTCATTTTTTTCTTAACTCTTTCTTATAAGCATCAAATTTTAATAGCTAAGTCAATTTTGGGGGAAAGAAACACAATCAAAGAACTTCCCTCCAGAACAAAACAATGATGTTCATTCCTCCAAACAACCAAATTCGAAGTCTACCAAAACAAAAACAAAAAGCCCACGCACTCACACACAAAAGTAACAAAAATCACATTCTAGGGGTTCAGTGCATTTGGCAGCCTTCGCTGTGCTGTCTAATCATCCTTCAGCTGACTTTCAAAAAAATTAACACCCTAGCGCATCAAAATATACATTTTCCATTTGCTTTGTTTAAATTAAAAATAATAATTAAAAAAAGAAAACTTGAAAGAAATCACCATCAATTGCCTGACTCATTTCGATGTCATGTACAGCATATGAAGGTCAGGAAGGTTATTTGCAGCACACATGATTAGGAGAAATAGGTCTTCAAGGCTTAGCTTTCTTCCAAACAGTGTAAAATACCCACAATTCCAAGTATGAAGGAACACAGACGATCTCCTTTGAGAATCCCACTGGACAACAGAGGCGCCTGAGCTGTTCTTCATAGAGCGACAAGGCTTCTGTCAAATTGACACAGTTACCCTGTGTAAAGTATTTTCCATCCTGTTTCAGTACTTTCATTGAGAGGTCAAGAATCAGTCTGAGAAACTCCCAAGTGGAATCTTCTTCTGGAGATGTGGAGACTGGAACGGCTGTCAAATCATTAATCACATGATCAAACTCTCTCCCTTCTTTGGCGTACCTCTTCAGTACTGGAATACAGTCTTCTATCAGAACCTGATAGCTGTCTCCTTTAAGACTGTCTAAAAGGTTGCCCCATGTTTTTCGCATTATTTCTTACATCCATCAATCACCATTTGGTCAATGTCTACCACAGTGACCATCTTTGGTTTCAGTTTGACTATTTCACATAATATGCCCCCGTCTCTACCCCTAAGAATCAGCATGGCTTTGCCACTGTAGTCTTCTTTTCCACTGCCCATGATGGCCTGGGTATATGCCAAATCACTCTCTGCCAGATTAAAGTCCCCACTAAGGATGAGAATATTTCCAAATTGCTTCGAGTGTAGAATTTTAATGTTCTGATAAGGTGAATCTTCATCATACACCACTTCATCGATGTCATACTCAACCAGGCGACCATCAGCAGTGGGTCAGTATCTGTCAAGAGCTCCTCCTCGAATTATGGGTGGTAATCACTTCACCCGCACAGCACTGTCCTGACTCAATTCTTTCATTCTTTCTTCTACTTTGTTCAAAAGACTGTCAACTTCTTGGCCTTGTGAATCACCATCATAACTCTGAAGATCCAACAACACCAATCCATGTGGGTAAATTCTCAAACTGGCAAAGCTGCCGTTTTTGTTGATGTAGGTCGCTAGATAACCGTGGTCTTGCCAGTTGTGCACCGACTCTGTCATCCCTTGCTCCTGGAAAATGGACTGGAGGCCTCTTAGAACGGTCTCGCCATCAGCTTTGGCGCCGAGCTTGAAGTCAAGCGTGCTGTACCGTGCTGCTGCCACAGTGAGGTGAGGCCCTGTGCCATGCCTGGGGGAGGTGGCTGCGGGAGACTGGGGGGCTGCACGGCGTGTCGGGCTGCCTTAAATGTCTCAGTTTTTAAGAAGCAAATCCTAAGGAAAAAGATACACTACTGAAGGCTGTTTTCCTTTTCCTTCTTTAATTTATAAAAGTAAACCATATTCACTGTAAAAGTCAGGAAATATAGATAAATAAAAAGGAAAAGAGGAAACAGAAAATGAAGATCCTCTGCACACCCACCATCTTACCATTCTGGTACACAGCCTTCTCCGCAAACGCAGGCATATATTGTTAAGGACATATTTCCAAGTATTACTTCTTTTTTTTTTTTAACTTAATATGCTATAAACAGCTTTCCAAGTCAATAAATACATATCTCTGTTCTCTTTTCTACAGACTACATCCTATTTTCCATCGTATTAAACATTCACGGACATTATACATGATTTCATTTATTTGCCAATTTAATATTTCAGCAATGAACACCATCAAGAACATTTTAAGTAGTAACTTTGTTTTATAATTAAATATTTTAACATTTGGGAAATAAACTAAAAACACCAAGCCTAAATAACTGTATTGGTAGGCAGCTTAATAGCTGACTGGAGGGGCATACTTAAAACACAGTGGTTATTTGGAGGAGGCGTGGAGAAGGGGTCAAACCAACCTATATGATTCAATGCTTGGATGAAATGAACTGAAGGGATGTGCAGGAAATCTCCTGGGATCTTTTTGGCCCTTCCAAAAAGATCTTTCCCTCTGAGTACTGGCCTCATAGACCCAAATTATCTCTTTCACTTGGATTTTAAATCAGAATTTGGGAAACATGAAAACACTAAAAAATGAAAAGAGCAAGACAAATCATGCTTTCTCACTGGGCTGAATCATTAGTATCTTTTTCAGAAAACATGTACTAAGAGCCCATGTTTTCTAGAGTAAGACTTCTGGGCTTGATTCCAGTTTCATCATTTAACAGAACATTAGGAAATTAAAGGAGAAAGGAAAATGTCTTATTTTAGGTAGGAGGGGATTTAATTTTATTTCTATGCCTATCCAAACAACTAAGATTGGAATGGTGTTTTAGAGTTTTCGTTTTACATTTTCTAATGTGTCCTTATACCGTCCTACTGGGGTAAGGATTGCCTTCCTTTAATGGTTAAGGAAAATGAGGCAGAAGGAAGCCATCCGTCAAGTTTACACAGCTAATAAAATGAAGCATGGAATCCTTGCTCTTTCCCACTGCTGATGTCCTTCCAAGGGATAGGTACTAACCATGCAGAAGACAGAGCAACCCTACCAGGTGTCCCCTGCAAGGAACATTTTATTTTCTTTCTTGCATTTAGCAGCCTTATAGGAAGGGCATAATACATTTCAAAAATCACTGATAACTGGCCTAGGCAGATCTTCAATGGACACAACTTTTCTGACCTGAGAGAAAACACACTTCTGGCAGATGAGAATATACTCCATTTTCACTGATCTCCAGAGATTAGGATTCCATATCATCTCTGATAATTCAGTAGAGAACCTAATAACTCATACTCCTGGGAAATTTCTTCTTAAATATAATATCAATTCTTTAAGCCGCCCTTTATATTTTCTGTTGTTTTCTCTTCTGGAGAGATGAACAGTTGGCTACCGTTTTCTGTGTAAAGGCTCTTTAAGTACTTCAAGAACATTATTAAATCTCCGTGCTGGCCTTGGCTTCGGTACACAAAATACTCCAGGTACTCAGCTGTCAGTGACAAAACTTTGCCTCAGGGTCTTGTCATCACGAAGCGGCCACGACCAGGACTTCAAGCAGGGTGCCTGCTTTCCTGACAAAGCACCATGCAGCAACAGCAACAAAGTTTTTTTAAACCATGATCTCTTGTTCCTAGTTCAAGTTAAGAGTTTGCTCAAATGAAATCTGGCAACAACACATAAGCCCAGAAAAAAGGTACGACTTCCAGCAATCACTCACTTTCCAATAACTTAAATCTTTGCTGTTACACTGTTTTCATGACGGTGATTTCGGGAGGAAGTGGAAGCCGGAAGAACACATCAGAGGTAGCAAACTAACCACGTCCACCGGGTTTTAGATATTGGTCTTGCAGAGTTACAAGCAGGAAAGTAAAAATGAAACACAGGTACTATCTGCTTCACAGACATTAGGTCACTGAACTCGTAACACTCTGAAAAGTAAGGATTACTACCTTTGTCCTGATTTGAGTACTGAAAGGCTCACGTCCCAAGAGACCCCTCGGTCCCAGGCAAACCAGATTGCATAGTCACCTTGTTATGTAAGAACCTGCAAGGCCCATGTCTAGAATGACAGGAATGACGGTGCTAGGTGACAGAAGTTCCTGAAGATTGATGAAAACACTGATTTACCTTAGGCTCTCTCTCAATCTATGTGCAGTCTTATCCTAAAGTCCTAATGACTTATTAAAATACATCGGGTTTAAATTGTTGGGATTAAATTACATTTTCACTGTAAAACCCACAAAAGGACTCCAGAGACTTACCCCAAACATCTGTCGGAGGTCGGGGTCCCGGAAGCGAAAGGGAATATTAGAGACATGCAGCCGTTTAGGGGTGGATTTGCTCTCTGAGTTCTCACTACTTTGTGTCTGTGACTGCTGGCCATCTGTCTGCGCTCCCCCTTCCGTCTGCTGAGCAAAGAAACAGACAACATTGAGCAAAAAATAAATATGATTACTTCACAAGAATTATGTGAAATAATTAAAGCCCCGCCCCCCCATTTTCACACAGTTCTCAAAAGCATCTTTAAGCAAAAATTAGAGTTGCCCTTCAAAGGGAAAAAAACAAAACCAAAAATGTTACCTGTGTTCAAATTGCTATCATTTATAAAGAAAGTTTAAGCCTTTTGAATATTTACAGTACGTTAGTGAAATGGAAGAAAACAAAAATACTAAGTGATCTGCCTAAGACCACGTGGAGATCCATTAGGTATGAAAGATATAAAAATTGAAGACATAAAAATTGTACCATTATTCTTAGATTCTTAGTGGAGTTTTCCATTTCTGAGATCTTTCTATTTTGAAAATGAAGAGTCTGTTGTACATGGTTGAGATCACTGCATTTTTGGTCTACCATTTTAGGAAATAAGGGAATATTTTCATGTTTCATTCCCTCTATTAGTTCCAGAGTTTATGAGTACTGGGTCACCGAAGTATCATAACACTGTTCCTGAAGAGGAGACACCTCATGACAACGGGCATTTGGCTTCAACCTGAACAGCCTCTACTTTGAAACCAATCGGCACTCTCCTCCCAATCCATGTTGATTCCAGGTGACATCATTACAGGGACCCCAGGCCCCATTTACAAAATCTGCTGGGAGAGGCTTTACAGACCCTGCATAGCCTACTGGACAACATGTAAACGGTAGGTCTGTGTAAACCCACAGTGAAATAGTACCTGTAAGCGTGGGGTGCACTATCAATCTATTTTGCAAAACTGCAAGAATTTTTTTCCCCCTGATAAATCCTCAAAAAAGTTGCAACACAGAGAAATACTTTTGACAAACATCTAACAGGTGTGATACATTCTAGGTATTTAAAACACATTTATTTTGAAGTATTCATCTGGCAGTTTAGGAACCTTAGGTTTTCACTATTCCCTATGAAGTGCATGCCAAACTGGAGGGCTCGCGGAGCTGATTAAACCAAGAGTGGAACTCACTGTTCTAAGTATCTCAAGTGAGTTACAACTGAGTCCCTAACAGATTCTTTTGCGTGACGCAGAACAGATCCCCTCCCTTTGACCCAATGTTCAAGTAAAAGAAACTGTGAGTCACAGATACTTTTGGCTCAGAAACGTTACCAACCATCTTGAAATGAAGTTCGAGACTTTAAAATATAAAGGATTATCAGGAATAAACTTGGAATGAGTGCTAGCTTTTCAAGTGTCAATCTAAGTGATGGCAGCTTTTATCTCATTCCATTCAGGCCTTGCAGATGGCTTAAATGTGCAATGATTCATATGATATAAAAATAGTAGAAAAGGGAAGAGCTATGAAGCAATGTTCTGCGAAAGTGTAAGATTTTCGATCATCAATCTGGGCACAATGCAGACTAAACAAAACAAATTCCATTCAAAGATGAAACTCACTAAGTTACTAAGACGGTGTCATGGACACCAAAGCAATAAGCAATAAGCATAAGTGTCGATTACAACTAATGCTCACTCAAGCACCTTCAAACTTGCCCTTTACATCTCACAGCTGGAGCCCATAAAACTACTTCTTCAGCCAAACTTTAAAACCACCAGATCTGATCTGTAGGATGTCAGTGCATCACACTCTGATAAAAGTTAAAAAGATTGATTCTAGCTCCAAACCGGTTTTTTATATAACTTACACATATAGTTCATGTAATCTGTAATATTATAATGAGGTGGCAAGATAAATGAAAACTAATTATTATTTTTATGGCCTTGAAGACACAATTTAAGAAGGACAGAAGCCAGATTGGATCATTTTCTGCCTTGTAGTGAAAACCTACATTTTCTTTTAGGTATTTTTTATTTATTTCTCTACACCCAATGTGGGGCTCGAACTTAACGACCCCGAGATCAAGAGTCGCATGCTCTTCCGACCAAGTCAGCCAGGTGCCCCCAAACACCTATATTCTTTAAAAGTACTAAGTCTTTAATTCTAGGGACACTTGGCAAGTTGGAAAAGTAAATTATCATTTCCAAAATTCTCAAGTCTTCTGACTTAATATATATTTTAAAACGGCAGTTTAACATACATAGATACAAATGCAGAAATCAGAAGCATGAATGAATTTTCACAAAGAAAATACACCCATGTAACTATCGAATTAGATGGAGCAACAGAACTTCAGGAACACTCTAGTAAAACCATCCCCTTGTGAAAGGGGCCCCACTACCCCGACTTCTAACTCCATAGACTAGTTGGGCTGTTTTTGAACTAAAAAAAAAGGAAAGAAAAGCAATTATACAGTATGTACTCTTCTGTGTTTGTCTTCTTTTAGACATTCTGTGTAATACACATACACACGTTGTTATAATTCATCCATTCTTCTTTCATTTTATAAACATACAGGACTTATTGGAGCTGCTTCCAGTTTCTGGCTATTAAGGATACTGGCCACTTTACTGACTGCATAAGGATAATGTTCCTATGAATATTCTTGCTACATTCTTGTCTTTTGGTGCAAACAGCCATTTCTGTTGGGTACATATGCACGTAGGAGTGATTTGCTGGCTTAAGAACACGCATTAAGTTCAGCCTTAACAGATACCACCAGTTTTCCCAAGTGGCTGTACTAACTTACACCCAACTATGGATAGCTGTGAGAGTTCTCTTGGCTCTGAGTATTGTCATTTTCATTGTAACTATCCTGGCGGGGGGCAGTGGCACCATATTGTGGCTTTAATTTGCTTTCTTCTCTTTAAACCTCAGATCCTTTCTGCTTTCCACTTAGAGAATTTTGTTGGAAAGGGGGAAATCCTTGTTAAATAGCAACTATTTCTTGAGTGCATACTATATCATGGACCATTCCGTAAGCCTAATAACAGTTAATATTTACATAGTGTTTACTATTTGCCAGACACTGGCCTACACATTTTATGTATTTTAATTAATGTAATTCTTACAACAAACCCTAACAGTAGGCACTTTTTTTTTTAAACATGAGACTGTAGGAGGTATTATTTTTTACCTCATTTTTCAGATGAGGACTCTGAAAACCAGAAAGATTGCCTAAGTTGCCTAAGTACTGGATCAGGGTTGTTCAAACACAGGCAGTTTGGCCCCAGAGTACATGCTCTTAATCATTATGTTATGTTGTAATGTACATGTATTATCTTTTCTAATACAATAATCTACGAGGGGGCACTATTATTACCCCAATTGACAGAGGCAGAAAGTAAGGCACAGGAGGTGCCCAAGGTCACATATTCAGTGGCAGAGCAGAAACTGAAAACCAGTTGGCTGAATTTCATGTGCTAGGGCTCCTGCCCAGCATGGCAGCCACGCTTCCTCCTTCTCATTAGAAGGGAGAACACGTGGGGTGCCTGGGTGGCTCAGTCGTTAAGCGTCTGCCTTCGGCTCAGGTCATGATCCCAGGGTCCTGGGATCGAGCCCCACACCAGGCTCCCTGCTCAGAAGAAAGCTTGCTACTCCCTCTCCCACTCCCCCTGCTTGTGTTCCCTCTCCCGTTGTCTCTCTCTGTCAAATAAATAAAACCTTAAAAAAAATGTTTAAAAAAAAAAAAGGGAGAACACGTGTGGATCCCACTCTTTCTCAGGACCGTCACAGGGAGGAGCAAGACCTCCCCCCTGGGCTGGAGGCAGCCATGGGGGTAAGAGAGGGAAAGCTATACAAGAATGACATGTATCCTATACCTTGAGGGAAGAGAAGCAGGTCAGGCCACAAAGGGAGGAAAAGCAAGAATTAGAAAACTGGCAAAGGCACACTGGTGCTCACAGGAAAATAGCCAGACAACTACTAAACTGATATTCAAAGGGGCTGAGGAGCAGATTTCTGTACACAGTGGACATAGGAACATAAAATACACACTGGGAGCACCTGGGTGGCTCAGTCAGTTGAGCGTCTGCCTTTGGCTCAGGTCATGATCCCAGGGTGCTGGGATGGAGCCCTGCATCGGGCTCCCTGCTGAGCTCTTCCTTCTCCTCCCCACTCGTGCTCTCTCTCATTATCTGTCTCTCTCTCTCAAATAAATAAAATCTTAAAAACAAAAGGAAATACACATCGAATGTAATTAAATGAGATACTTTCCCATCTGACATCCCCAACTTTAAGTGTACCTCAATATCAACTACTAATTGTTGAAATAGATCAGACAGAAAAAGTAAAAGTTTTTCGGCTGTATCTTTGTGAAAAGTGGACAGAACTGTTTGTTCTGAGAAAAATCTCAGTGTACACTATCGGTTTGCTTTATTTTCTACTGTTAGCTACTGAGCCACTTTACTGACTGCATAAACAACCTCCCAAGGTTCTGTTCTTCCCTTCTGTGGTCATTTTCTGACCTAATTTACTCACTGGGCAAGGGATGAAACAGAAGAGGCTGGAGTCTGTGCACTGAGAGTTTATGGCAAGGGCTGGCTGTGGCACCGCTGATGCAATCCTGGGACTAGTGTCTATATATCTACTCTTTAAACAACCCGCTGCCCCAGTGAGGTCTAGCTGTCTGTCCAAACTGCAGAGAAGCCCAGGGCTTTTTACACTGAAAAGCAAATCAGACTTACAGTCTCAAAGCCTCATTCTAAGAAACAAGGACTAAAAATGTTTTGTTTGAGCTCAAACTTTTAAAATTCCTATAACTGTGAAATGGATTAATTTTCTGACTTCTCCATGAAACAGTGGAAATAATTTCACTATGGACTGTGAACAAATGTGCTGTTTTGGTCTGAAAGAGAGTTCTGGGCAATATGAAATGAAGTATTACTTTCCAAGTCTCTATCATAATAACACTTAACACGTAATCTGAAACAGTAAGGAATCTCTTAATAAATTCAGAAATAATATATTTTGATTAATGAATTATGGGTTTTCTTCAATATTTATTTTTCCTTTTGTTTTCTGAGACAACTTCTTTTCTTAGTTTCACCTCTGTGAGGTTGAAGGGGAAGAAGAAATTTAATTCAGCACAGCAAATTTCTTGAGAATCTGATTCATGTCTGAAAACATCTACTAAATTAACCCATTTTAATGATAGTTTGGGTATAGAATTCTAGGTTGAAAAGAATTCCTTTAGAATTTTGAAGGCAACTTCAAAAGTGTGTCTAGTTCCCCTGCCACTGTTCAGAAGCCTGAAGGCATTCCTTTCCATCATTCTCTCTGGTTTGGAGACTGTCCAGTGTGTCTAGTGTTCTAAAACTTCATAGTGCTATGCCTTAATGTGGGTCTGTTTTATTTTAATCTATTTTGCTGGTAATTCTGTAGTCTCTTTTAAGTTGAAAATTAATGTCCTTCAGTCCTGGGAAGTTTTCTTGGACTATTTTGCTGATGATTCCCACCTACACACATTTGGTCTTTCTCTCTGGAACTTGTATTCTTGGACACTGGATGTTTTGGACTGGTCCCCTAATTTTCTTATCTCTTTATTTTATTTGCTCTCTGGCTTTTGGCTCTATTTTTGGGGATAATAGGTGTTTAATTCCTTATCTGAAAACTTTGGAGCCAATGTATATCAGAATTCAGAATTTTTAGGATTTTAGAAAGGTAATATTGGGTATATAACTCATAATGTAACTCAATCAGACTTGGGACAGTGGTATTTCTTTATGTGCATTCATATAAAGGCAACAAAGATATATACAGGTTATGAGTTTTGCTGCTAACTTATGAAAAATCACCTGATTTTCAGAACATTTTTGGATTTTAGAATTGTGGATAAGAGACCATAGACCTCTACACTTCTTCAATCTTATCTTCCAGCCCTCCCACAAAGTTTTTACATTTTTTTGCCTTTTTTTTTTTTAGATTTTATTTATTTATTTGACAGAGACAGAGAGACAGAGAGAGAGAGAGAGAGAGAAGCAGGCTCCCCACTAAGCAGGGAACCCCATGCGGGGCTTGATCCCAGGACCCCGGGATCATGACCTGAGCCAAATGCAGACAGACACCTAACGGACTGAGCCACCCAGGTGCCCTTGTTGCCATGTTTTTAATTTCAAGGGTTTGTTTTTCTTCTCTGAATTCCGCAGTCTACATCCCTTTTAAACTTCATTCTTGTTTAGTAGATGCAGTATCTTCTCTTTATCTCTCTAAAGCTATAGATTATTGCTTTGGTTGTTTTTTGGAAGTAAAAGTTTCCTTTTATTCACAATTTCTTTTTTGTTTGCTTCTTTTTGTTCTCTATCTTGCACGTTGTAGGTTTCCCTCAGGAATCTAGCTATCTTTCGTTGTCTGCTTAGAATTAAGAATTGAGTGGGGGAAGACAGCTAAAAACCTGATAGTTCTAAATGGGTGGGGTAGAGGGGCTTTGACTCATTCCAGGTCTGTTAGGTTGGCAATTTGTTGGGGAAACCCCGATATGTTCAATTCTTTCCTCGAGTTAGTCAGGCTCTCAGAGAAGAGTTTTCCAATCTTCTATCTAGAGCTGTCAGTTTCTGCAACTTCTAAAATTTTTGTGGTGTAAACAGAATTATTTCTCAGATTTCTCCCACAACTGGCTTAGAAATAAGTTCCTGTGGGTCTGCTAAGCTTGTCACTAACTGGGACATCTGCTTTCTAGCTTCCACAGTTATTAATTCTCCTGTTCTTATTGGTTTATAGCCCTAAAACCACATAAACACAAAAACCATTTACTGCATTCTTGGAGGAAGCAAAATTAGACTGGTATATTCAAAAGTAACCTGGAGCTAATTTGTGTTTGATAAAACCTTGTAATACTGTATGTACATGTGCAACACAGCTTATGTGTGTTTTGAGCTGACACGTATAAAACATTTTGGCAAATACTGCTTGCTTTCAAAATAACCTTTGTATCTCAAGAAGGAGAGCCTGCATCACAGCCCTTCACCAATGCACACATAAAAGGCTGCAGGAGAATAAGCAGAGACCTCAAAAATGAGACATGGTTCTCAGCTAACAGCAAGCCTATAAATACAAAGTTTTTTCCTTTCTCTTTCTTCAGAGACTGGAACTACTCCAGATATAAGCTGAGTATGATTAAAATATTTTGGAATAAGGAGACATGACAACTAACTGCAACGTGGGATCCTGAATTGGATTTAGAACAGAAAAAAAGGACATTAGTGGAAAAACCGATAAAATTTGAATAAAGTCTGTATTTTGCCTTACTAGTATTGTAACAACACTTTTTACTGCCTGGTTTTGAAAACTGTACTGTATCTAAGGTAATGACATTAGGGGAAGTTAGGTAAAGGATTATGCAGAAATTTTTTGTACTATTTTTGCCACTTTCCTGTAAGTCTATTTCAAAATAAATAGTTAAAAAGAAGAGAAAAGGTATTTTGGGATGTCAGATTCTAAACCCTAGAGAATATTAAAACACAAAGAATGCCTAGTTGGTTTAACGACTATACACAGGCACAACTGTAGATAAATACTTGTATTTGTATTCTGTATGTGGGCTGGACCACTTATAAAAGTCAGAAAGGGGCTGAAAAGTCTATTCATTTCAAATTACTGGCATGGTGAAGAAAGAAACCCACTTAATCTGATACCACTATTATGTATCCCCAAATTAGAAACAGTTTAATTTATAAGTCTTTCTTACTTACAGAAGGTAAGCCACATAGAGTGTCATATCCTGCAGCATCTTCCCTGAAGATCTGATTGTTTTAAGAACAAAAGTATGATTACTAGTTGGGTTCAATTTCTTTGGGATAGGGACTGGTCTTCAGTTAAAGTTTAAGTGGATCCTCCTCATAGGATGAATCAGGTATTTTTGCAATGTTACAGTCAGTCACATATGTTATAAGGGACATGGTTCTGAAAACCGCAAAATTCAAGATTAAATTTCTCAAAAGGTAGCAGATATTTCTCTTAACTGCTAAAGTACAGCTGTCTTGTCAATCACCTTGTAATTCAGACAGCTTTGAAATTAGGCAATTATTAACAAAGGTTTCACTTGGGAATATTCACATTGGTTCTGTAAAAGGAACCAGACTGTGTCCAAGAGGGAGTGACTCATGCCGATAAGCCCCAGTTTAGCAAACCCAAACTGAACTCCATTTCTTTGCTGGGCTCTCCCAGAAAAGCAAGGCCCAGGTCAACCAATCAGTACTTGCTTGCTCAGCACAAGTTACCTGACCTGGCTCTGAGACTTGCCTCTGTTCCATGTAAAGAAAGTGACCTTGCTTTAACCAATCAGCAAATGCCCAGTATAACTTCCTTGTTCCTGTTCCCTTCTGCCTATAAAATCTCTTGCTTTGTACAGCTCTTCCAAGCTCCTTTCTATCTGCTTAGACTGGACGCAACCCAATTCATGAATCACTGAATACAGCCAATAAGACCTGTGTAATTTACTCAGCTGAATTTTGTTAACGGTTAAAAATTTACACAAAAGTGAAATTTCATTAATTTTTCTGTATTACATCATTTCAAATTTGAATGATTCAAATTTATATAAAATAAGGCTGTGATGTATTTTATACCCAAGAAAATCTAATGGAAAGATCATTCCCAAAAGAGTTTTAAGCGCATCTAAAGGTTATGTGTGCGTGCGCGCTTCAAAAATCATGGAGCAATACCTCCCAATGGGTAGAATGTCAGTTCTACAGAATGTTAACTGGCATTCTGTAGAAAATGGATTTCATTGTCAAATAAATTTGGGAAATACTGGACTAAACAAAGTCAACAGGTTTCCTGTGAATTCTGAAGAGAGAGAATTCACCCTTCTCCCCAAACATGTTTTACATAAATAATTCATTCATTTATTTTTGTAGAGCCGGCTATAAAATTCACTGATAAAGGTATGGCTCTTAGTGCACTAGTTCCTATGCAGGTGAGGGAAGAAAGATTCTCTCAGAAGAGAGAATTGGATGGCCCATTCATTTCTATCGTTTCATAAATCAAGGTCACCTAGGACACCCTCTTTGAAATAATTATATAATAACAGTATTGTAGCTAATGTTTACTGACATCTACTATGTGCCAGGCATTATCCTAAGTACTTGCTATTCATTTTCTCATTTAATCCAAAAACCCTATCAGGTAGGAACTGTTACCACCATTTTTACAGATGAGGAAAATGAGCATTAGAGTTAAAATTTTCAGATGGTTAGAGGAAATGGAAGGAGCTGGGAGCTAAACCCAACTCAATCTGATTTCCAGGGCTCAAGCTCCCTAACCACAATCACAATATTATATAATTAAGTTTTTTCTAAAACAACTTTAAAAAACAAATTTCAGTTTTTCTTGATAATATTTTAAAAAGTGGGTTGGGATACTTTTCATTAGGTCATTTTACATTGCCTTAAAAAAAGGGGGGGAGGGACTACAACCCATGTTGATCCACCAACTAGATTTGTTAGCATTTGAAACATTTTTATAAATGTTTATAATAGAGTATATGATGGGTTAAAACCTGGTGGAATTAGATCATATGAATTCCTTCTTAAAGAGTAAAAATGCCCTAATATGATCAAATAACTTTCTAAAAAGTGAAATCTTGGCCCATATGCTTATTTACTGAAAATCAAGGTATTTCACATAGCTAAAACTTGTGACAGAACACTTGTGATATACTGAACATAAAATTATTTTATCTAATGCCACCACCAGACACAATTTTTGGGGCATGGAAAATTGAACTTCTCTCTGCAGAGCAATTCACTAGTCAAGAAAAATTACCTTTAGATTTAGTTATTTTAAAAAGAAATGTTTATGTATTTCCTTTGTGTATCTGAATACTGCTACAACAACCCAAATTCTGAGAATCTAGTCTTGTCTGGGCATTTAAATGTAAGTGAACATTTTTTTCCCCCCAATTAACTAGTAATTCAATTTTCTTCAGAAAATGTCTAGTTCCATTTTCTCAGCAGGTCAAAGTGCTGTTAAGAGGAATTACAAAGGCATCGTGTGCATATGTAGCAGCATCATAAACTGGTATCACACTGTGAAACAAAAACCATAGCAAGTCACTTATTTTTTTAAACCAGGAGTGAGAATCATAGAAAAATTAGATATAATATAAAATACTGAAACACACACACAGAAGATCACCTCAATTAACAACTTTATCCTTAACTGAATGCTTCTCTAATATTTTAATGCACATTTTAGAATGAAAGAAATCTGTTTGTATGTTCTAGGTGGAGTTCTTAGGTTTGAAGTCAAAGAATCAGTGGAAGCTAAGAAGACCATCCCCTGTGGATGCCTTTTATTTTTTATTAATTTGCATGGGGAAGCAGAAAGAAAGCACTTGGCTGACGGCAGATCTCCTGAGTCCCACTCCGTTACAAGCTATAGCTGTAACCTTCCGGGCTCAAGTCACTTAGAACCTGCTGACCTCTGTTGTAAAATTAAGGCACAAAATAATTTCTAAAATCCATTTTAGCTTTAAAACTCAATGACTCTAATCAGTTTACTGACTTCAAAAAATAGTACAAAATATTTATGAAAAATGTACAACTCTTTAGACAAGTTTAAGAAAAACCATGCCTCCAAATGAATCATTAGTGCTTCTTTATTCTGGCCCTAACACACAAGAGCAGGAAGGGGCAGCAGAGTGCAGAATTACCACTTCCAGCACTGTTTAGTTCTAGTTGCTTTTGGCAGGGGAGGGCGGTGGTGGGGTGGGTAAGTAAAAGTAAAAGTAAATAAATGAATGAAGACATGCAAGGGAAAAGCAGCAATAATCATGAGGCTAACAATATTAACAATATGTTGAAAGGTGTCTTGAGTGTCATGAACCAAAGGGCAATTTTCTCTATTCAAAAATATCCATGTCTGGGGCGCCTGGGTGGCTCAGTTGGTTGAGCGTCCAACTCTTGATTTCGGCTCAGGTCATGATCTCGGGGTTAGGATTAGGTGGGATCAAGCCCTGCATCAGGCTCCATGCTTAGCAGGGAATCTGCTTCTCTCCTTTTCCTTCTGACCCTCCCTCCTGCTCTCTCGTGCACTCTAATAAATAAATAAATAAATCTAAAACAAAAATATCCATGCCTGGCTCTGAGTGTGGTTTTCTGTAGCAACTCTTGCACTTTCAGACCAGCCTACAGTTTGCTCATGGATCCAGCTTTGAAACTGCCAAGATGATCATAGGCATCGTAACTCTGATAAATCGATAACAATTGTGGATGGTTTGTGTCGGCTCAACATCTTCTCCCTTTTACTAGTCTGGAGGGAAAATGAGGGACTCTCTTGGAACAGTGGATAGTCAGATGAGTAAATTCCTCTGTGGTCCCAGGCCTTCTAATTCTAGCCTGGAAAAAGACATGCTAACGTGAATGCCTACGCTGCAGGCTGAGGGTAATATGGCCCACGACACATCATGTGAGAGAAAGATTTGGGCCCCATCTTTCCCATTATGTTCTAGAAATCCTCACTTGGGCAAATGGACCCATGTTAAGGGCTAGCACTTCTTGGCTATTTTTTAGTGGGATACCAATCCACAAGGCACTTTTAAGTAAGGGAGTCGGTGGGTAATTCCATGGTAATTCCATATTTGTATTAAGGAAAAGAACTTGCCCTGTACCCTGCCATTAGAAACCTAGATGGTTAGACCGTTCTAATAGGGAAGTGAGAGAAAAGCTGGCTTCAACTCCAGAGAAAGGGCATGCAACAAAGCAAAGAAACAGGATGGTGGACAGCATGGAGTTCCAGTTATCTTTCATACAGAGGTGTGCTTGAATGCCACCACTGAGGAGGGCTGTGAGGTCTACAGCTCACCAACAGAGTAAAGGCGGGCCCCTCAGCTGTGCCTTCAAATCTCTGCTTTAGAGCCATCAACAACTCTGTTCAAATACTTCAAAAGATGTTATTAACATTTCCTAACCAATCACAGAAGATGCTGGACCTTTATAAGCTTCTTTTTTCTTCCCTCAAAAAACTTACCAAACATCCATTATATGCCAATGTGAGTGATAAGAGGGCAAGTAGTAACTCCTGCCCTCAAGGAAAGTATAATCTACTAGGTGGGTAGAATATGCATACAAACACAAACCTCATCTGAAGATTACTCACCAAAGCTTGTCTACCTCAAATACTTTAGTCACTTATGCCTGCCAGCATTTAGAAGAGTATCTAAACATATAACAACTGAGGACCTTTCTTCTCTGCAGGAAGGTACAGGGGTAATCAGGACCCCTGACTGTTATCTCTTCGCTAATGCACAGCATGGGACAAACTGAGTGTCAAAACAGGCTCTTGTCTTAAGGGCACAAGAAGCTTCTAGCCCAATGTGAAAATCAATTTCTGAAATACGTTTTAGAAATAAAATTCCAAATTTCATTGCTTATTTCTCATTTCTGTAGAAGTTTTTTTTTTTTTTTTTTTTTTGGTTCCCTCACACAAGATGAGACTATTCAACATAAACAAAATCTCTATTACAGTACAGCTGTGGCTCACAATAATAAAAAACACAAACCAAGGACATCAAAGGACAAATGGTTTTAAAAGATGGTTTTAAAAAGGCAATTAAAGGGGCTCCTAGGTGGCTCAGTTGGTTCCAAGTGTCCAAATCTTGGTTTCGACTTAGGTCATGATCTCAGGGACCTGAGACTGAGCCCGAGTTGGGCTCCGTGCTCAGTGGAGAGTCTGCTTGAGATTCTCTCTCCCTCTCCCTCTGCCCCTCCCCCTGCTGTGTGCACACTCTATCTCTAAATAAATAAAATCTTTTTTTAAAAAAAGCAAATTAAATAACTATTTAAGCCAGTAATTTCCCAAACATTTCTATTTCTTTTCAATACAATCCTGTCAGGTAGGCACTGCTGGCTTCATGTAATAGATGAGGAATCTGAAGTTTGGGAGGTGAAATAATTTATTCCTGATACAGTTCTTGCACTGAGGAGGACACAATCTTTGTGCTCTCCTTGTTTTACTCATTTAATCAGCTATCCTGTGCATCCTACTGTGGCAACTTCTCTTCCATTCATCCCTCTTCTACAGAACCGCTGCAGCCCCCTGGGCCAGAACCTCAGAAGACTCTTTCCTAACTGGTCCCCGTTTCTCCGCTCATCTGGTATATGCAACACATAGGTCTTCTGGAAACACAGCTCTGCTCACTTCCATTTCCTTCCTCAAAAACCTTCGATAAAGTCATTTCTCAGCCAGGCATTCAAATACTCTTCCCAATTTGTACTCAAGCGACTTTTCCCCCCACCTTATTTCCCTCTGTCTGTAACCACCAAACACCCCAAACTTCAGCCTATTGGAAACACATGCTTTTATTCAAAGACATTTTGATCTTGCCCATCTCTCTAACTCTGCTTTGAGAAATGACTTTCCTAATTCTTCCCATCATGTTCTAATTCTGTGCATGTTCCAATTCTAATCACTCTTAATATGAGGACCAGATCAATGCCACCTGCATCTAGAAGCCTTAGCTTCTCCCTCCTCAGACCTCCTACGGCACACCTTATCTCCTTTAACTACTTTTGATAACCCGAGAAACAGTTACTGAGTAACTATTAAGTGCCAGGCACTGTGATAAATCAGAGAATGCAAAGATGAACTAGAAGAACTTTTTTTTTTTTTTTTTTTTTTAAAGCTTACAGTTTTAATTACGGAGACAGAAGGGAACAAAAAACAACATCTTGTAAGTTCCACAAAAAGTGGTCAGCTCAGGAAGTCTACCTGAGCCTAAATGAAGGATAAGCTTGGCTTTGCCTAGGAAAATCAAAGCTTCCCGGCAGAGCTGACACTTGGGCTGAGTGGGAAAAGATGCACAGGTGCCTGCTCTCAGGACCAGCGCATATACATACACTACCTCCTGTCGCTGAGCTGGAGTCAGGGAATCCAAGCAGCAGAATGGAGAGAACAGACTCTGAAATCCCCGACTGTAAAACCCTCACATACACTAGGACTAGTTTATGAACTACAATAATACAGTGTTTGTGGAAGCAATTTTTAAACAAAGTGTTACAGAAATTTAAGGTATCATTTCTTTGTAAATAATAAAGCTTCCTATCTACCTTTTGGATTTAATTGGCTACAGGAATACCGGATCCATTTTAAGAAACATGTTAGTAGACAGTAAAAGTTTAACAGAATAATCTATAATGTTGTCAAATCTAAGTTTTATGATGTACTGCTCTACTGCTCAGTCTCTCCCTCCAAACACACATCCCCCCAGAACACCCACACATATACAACTTACAAAGCAAATGTCTTAAGAGCAGTGAATTCACACTCCCATTTTTAAATGTACACTTAAATATGTAAGAAGCATCTTCAACCAGAGCCTCCTAATAATTTCCCACTTTATTGTTAGCAATTTTCCTAATATTATAGAACCTGTGCCATCTCTGTTTGTAGACACAGCTCAAAGGATTTTCCATTTCCTCCTCAGCACCAATAAATTCCCAGTCCATACACATGGCTTCCTAATTTTATTTCAGTATTTCTTTAGGAACTCAAATTGGTCGACAAAATGCAAAATTATGTAGTGAAGAGTTTCGAATAGGGATGGGGAACAGAAGTCTTCACTGTATATATTTGTATTAAGGAAAAGAACTTGCCCTGTACCCTGCCATTAGAAACCTAGAACCTGGGCATCTGAAACAATGGGAGATGGTGGCAGGAAGGGACAACAAGCAGGAAGAGAAGTGGGCCGTGGGGAGGAGAGGCACAGGGAGGAACTGTACAGCCAGCACCAGGACAGGACTTGGGGAGGGCACTGTTGACTCTGACGGCCTTAACAGGCCAGTGACTCCTCCCCAAAACAAGACAACGGTAAGGAAGCTGGACAAAAACTGTCCCACAGTCATTTCACATTCTGGAAATCAAAGGCGGATGATAAAGAAATTTCTTGAAAAATTGCTAGAGCTTAGGGTAAGACCAGCAAGAGGCCACACACATTGCCTGTGGCGATTCCAACCCGCCACGCCATCCCTGCCCCAACACCACCACCGATCCCTCAGTTCTGTGGGAGAGCACTTCGTTTTTATCAGGACAGGGCCAGGGCCATGAGAACTAGCAGCTGTGCTATCAGAAGGGGTAAACTCAACTTGGGGCATTTGGGGCAGGGGTGGAATGAGTGCTGGGGGCAAGGGGTGGGCAGTAGAAAACCCACAGCTCTGTCGGCTAAAAGTGGCAAGTTTGGTAGGCCCTAACAGGGGAAATTTAGTTCTTCTATCTTGAGCTTGTGGTCTGACTGAGGTGAGTGGTGGAGCAGCCAGCAATAAGAAGGGGAGATCCTGGAAAAAATGAGAGAATTATAGAGGAGCTAGATATGCTCTCCTCATATCTGTGACCAATGGTGAAACGAGAAGCATGAGGAGGGGAGACATGAGAGCCCAACAGACAGAAAAGGCCAGGCAGACCTGAGAACTGGCTGAACTCTGAACTCACTTCCCAACCCACAAACAGATGGATCGACAGAGTTCGGCAGAAGCATTACAAGCTGGAGCTGCTTCAACACAACCTCTGCCCAAATCCCTGGCTGACCACTGAGCTAGGGAGACACAGGGATGACGCCTAGCCAGGCAAACAAGTAAAAATGAGAGGGAAAATCGCTAAGATTTTGTGCAGAAACAGCAGTGGCTGCACACCATCGAGAAGTCACAGACCACAGTTTAAGTTCAAGCAAATTACTTAAAACATACACACATACACACACCTATACCTCTAAAAAAAATAACACTTCAGAGCTGCTGCAATATATTACTAAAATGTCCAGTTTAATAAAAAATTACAAGACCTGTATAGAAACAGGAGAGTATGGCCCGGATTCAAGAAAACAAGCAGAAACTAGAAAAGGACCCTTGAGTGGGCCTGGATGTTGGACTCAGCAGGTGACTTCAAAGTGGCAGTTACATACGTATTCAGAGAATTGAAGGAAATATGATGACAAGGAATCTCAACAGAGAAGCAGAAATCACAAATGAGAATTCTGGAGTTGGAAAGTACAGTAACTGAAATAAAAAATTCACTAGATGGGGTCACAAGCTGGTGCAATGTGGCAGAACAAGAGTGAGTGGACTGAAAGAGACATTAACAGAAATTCTCCAATCTAGTGAACAGAAAGAAAAAACATCAAAGAAAAATGAACAGAACGTTAGATTCTGTTTCGATTCAACTCAAAAACAAACAAAAAACTAGAACTTGAACCTGTGGGTGACTGACATCAGGTTCCCAACATATTTGTGGTGAAAGTCCCAGGAAGAGAGGAGAAAGAGAAAGAACAAATAGTTGAAGAAATATTCAAAGAGTTCCCAAATTTGATAAAAATAGTAATCTACAGATCCAAAAATCTCAATAGATTCCAAGTATGATAAAAACAAAGAGATCCACCCTAAACACATCAGAGTCAAACTGCTCAAAGCCAAAGATAAAATAAAAATCTTGAAAGCAGCAAGAGAAAAACAACTCATCACAGAAAGGGGAACAGCAGGATTAATAGCTGACTCCTGAGAATCAGCTCGTTCTTGTCAGAGGCCAGAGGGCAGTGGGATGACAGGTTTAAAGTGCTGGGGAGTAGTGAAAAACGGTCAACTAAGAATTGTACAGTGAGCAAAACTATCCTTCAAAAATGAAGAAAAAAATAAAGACATAGTTCCTAGATACCCAAAAACAGAAAATTTGTTTCAAACAGACCTAGTCTACAGAAAATACTGAAAGACATCCTACAGGCTGAAAGGAAATGATATCAGAATACAACTCAAATCCACAGGAAGATACGAAGATTACCGAAAATGGTAAGTTTCTTTGAAAATATAAGATCTTTTAAAGTAATAATTACAATACTGTATTGTTGCATTTCTTGTCTCCATCCATCTTCTTGTTTTATCTATTTTGTCTGATATTAGTATAATCACTTCAGGTCTCTTATGATTACTGTTCGTATGACATCTTTTTCCTTCATTTTGTCTCAAACTCTTTGAATCTACGGTGTGTCTCTGGTAAAAAAAACATACAACTGGATCTTATATGTATAATATAGATGACAATAATAGTACAAAGGATGGTGAGGAATGAAGCTATATGAGACCAAAGCTGCAATATTTTACCAGAATAAGACACACACACACGTGTGTGTGTGCACCCACAAGTAAGCAAGCATGTACACACATCAGTAAATTATGCTAAGTCGAAGATGTAATCCTTGATCAAGAACTAAGAAAATATAAAAATAACAACACAAATAACTAATTAAAAAAATCACAAAGGGATTTAAAAGGTACAATTAAGAATTTAACAGAAATCAGTAAAGAAGGAATAGAGGAACAATAAAAGATAGGAGACATAAAACAAGTAGTTAAATGGCAGCCATAAATCCACCCATATTAACAATTACTTTAAATGTAAATAGACTAAATACTCTGATAAAAAGGCAGTCATTTTCAGATTGGCTAAAGTAAGATTCAGTTGTATGGTTTTGGTTTTTGTTTTTTTACCAGAGACACACCTTAGATTCAGAGTTTGAGACAAAAATGAAGGGAAAAGATGTCATACAAATAGTAATGATAAGAGACCTGAAGTGATTATATTAATATTAGACAAAACAGACTTAAGAAATAATGATAGAAAAAGAGGGAGGGACATTTCATATTGAGAAAAGGCCAACTGGTTAGGAATAGTCTGTAGGAAAGACCATCTACTAAGCCTTAAAACAAGTCTCAATCAATTTTAAAAAATTGAATCATACAAAGTATGTTCTCTCTCCACAATGGTATTAAATTATAAATCAAGAAAAGAAAGTTGGGAAATCCTCAAACATTTGGAAATTAAGAAACACATGTCTATGTAACCCAGGATCACAGAAGAAATCATAAAGAGAAATTTAAAAATATCTTGAATGAAAACAAAAACACAATGTATCACATTGTATGGGAAACTTAAAGGGGAAATGTATAGCTTTAAACACCTATCAGACAGGGAAAAAAATCTAAAATCAATGATCTGGGGTCATAATCCCAGGCTCCTGGGATTGAGCCCCACATGGGGCTCCCTGTTCAGGGGGAGTCTGCTTCCCCCCTTCCTCCTCCCCTGCAACTCAAGAGACTTAAAAAAAACAAAAACAAAAACCTAAGACCAAATCAAACTCAAAGCTAGCAGAAGGAAGGAAATAATAAAGGTCAGAATGGAAATCAATGAAATATAAAACAGAAAAACAACAGATTTTTAAAAAAAATCAATGAAATCAAAAGCTGGTTTTCTGGAAAGATCTGCAAAATTAATAAACCTTAGCTAGACCGACCAACAAAAAAAGAAGGCACAATTACCAAAATCAAGAATCAAAGAGGGGATATCACTACAGATGCTATAGAAATTTAAAAAAGGATTATATGGGATTATTATTATAATTAACTTTACACGAACAAAACAGACAATTTAGATGAAAAAGAAAAATTCCTAGAAAGTCACAAATTACCAAGATTGATTTGATGTGAAACAGAACATAGAAATAAAAATAGAAAAAGGACAGATAACTAGTAAAGAAATAGACGTAGTAATTAAAATACTTGATAAAGCCTCAGATTTGTATTTTATTCCTGCTTTGCACAGTAGTTCTGGTAAGACTGTGAATTCATAATCATTTGAAACTGATTTGGAAATGCAGCCAAGATAGCAGCCAATATATTCATGATTCCAGAACAAATGCTACAGAATCCTCACCTGTTACCCATCATGGGCTTACATCTTCCTAATAAACTGTCTACTGTAGCCCATTACTTATGAAGTATAAAATTATGTGCTTATATTTAACTGATCAACCCTGAAAAGATAACATGTTTTCAAGGAAAGAATGGATTTCTTTGTGGTCTAATAACTAATAAAAGAAAATGGAAAGTATTTGAAGGTTAAATCCATCCTTATGCAACAAAAGCTTCCACTGTAAGGCTCTTTATTGGGAAGTAAATCATATCAAGTGGTTTAAAGGCTGAATAAGGTTCTCCTGATAATCTGAAACAGGAAGGGCAAAAAGAAATCTAAAAACCAGACACAGATCTTTCTATCCAGAATACAGAACATGTTTATCTTTGGAGATAAACCAGCAATCCCACAGACAATATGACTTCCTGTGTATTGATATATATGTGATATATACCTACTGGATGATTTTTGACATTTCTTTTACTTTAGCAAGTTAGTAGCAAGAGGCAAAGCCACAGAGGTCGGCTAGGGACCGGGATTAGTAAACCAAGTACAGAGTTTGGATTTTATTGTAAGTATGTGAGGGAACTGTTAGAGTTAAGCAGGAAAGTAACATTTGCGTGAGAAAACAGAGCACTATGTTGGCTGCCGTGTGGAGAAGGGATAGTCAGGCAGGCAGCAATAACACAGGAAATAAGCCATGAGGCCTGGACGAGCATGGGGATGACAGTGATGATACCATACATGACTTCAACTCTTTTAAATCCCCTAGCGGCCAGCAGAGGCAGGTACTGCTGTCTTCCTTTTCTAGGTACAGGTATGTATTTGTCCTCACTGAGCACGCCAACACAGAAAGAGGTTAATAAAGTCATGCTGCTAAGCAGGGCCCAACTCAAACCCAAGAAATCTGGCAGAAGAGCGGAGCTGTTAATCATGTACACTATCCAGTTAGAGTATTAAGATAAAGAGAAGAGCTGAAGAGAATGCTTCGAGTTATAGTTACTGGACTTGCAAATGTACTGGATGTGGAGACGAAGGAAAGAGAGAAGGCTCCTAGGTTTTGCTGGAGCAGCAAGGTGAATTTAGTAGTATAATTATAGAGAGAGAGGACATAAAATAAGAGGAAGAGGGTGGTCCTAGGACACAGGCCTGGAATGCTGCAACATTTAAAAACTGAACAGAGGTGGCCATGAGTGGCTCAGTCTGCCTTTGGCTGGGGCCATGATTCCAGGGTCCTGGGACTGAGCTCCACATGAGGCTCCCTGCTCAGCGGGGAGTTTGTTTCCCCCCTTACTGCTCCCCTGCAAACTCTCTCTCCCAAATAAATAAATCTTTTAAAAATAAATACATAAAAATTTAAAAAATTTAGGGGTACCTGGGGGGCTTAGTCGGTTAAGCGTCTGCCTTTGGCTCAGGTCATGATCCCAGGGTCCTGGGATCAAGCACTGCATCGGGCTCCCTGCTCAGCAGGAAGCCTGCTTCTCCCTCCCCCACTCCCCCTGCTTGTGTTCCCTCTCTCACTGTGTCTCTCTCTGTCAAATAAATAAATAAAATCCTAAAAAAAATTTTTTTTAATTAAAAAAATAAAAACTGAACAGAGAGATAGGAACCAGCAAAGGGGACTAAGAGAGAACTTCCAGTGCACAGGAGGGAAACAGGGGGTGTGCCAAGAGCAAGAGACTATGTCCAGGAGGAGGGAGGAAGCAATGTGCAGAACACTGCTGAGAGGTTGTATACAGTGACAACACAGGAGGGACCACAAGGTGTGGCGAAATGAAGCTTCCTGGTGAAACTGACCTAAGTGTACCCTCACCTGGTGTTGTCTGCTCTGTTTTTAGACCCTAAGCTCCTGGGCAGTGACTGTGATCTCAGATTCTAAATACTTACCTTCTAATTTCAACGCAGGGGGTAGAAATGAAATTACACACATGCTATGTAGTGTCATGTAGATGCTAAATTAATTCAAAGGGTTTTCTGGCTGATGATTCTGGTGAAGATTTCAATATGATGGCAGGCACTCTTCCATTTCCCACCTCATAGTTCACATACCGTGAGAGATCCGTTTTGTGTGCTGGGTGAGTTGCTACTCTGCTCCCCGTGGGATTGCGTACTTCCGTAGAGTGTCAGGTTATGCTCACTGGTCTGGCCGGCATAGTCCTGAGTGTGTGGCACTCCATATTCTGTGGGAATTCCATTCTGTGGAGGTGGTGGAAACGGGATAGTAGTAAAAGGCTGAACCATTGCGTCAGGAGTTGTTGTTGGCTCCTGGTTACCCTAAAACAAATAGTGGAAGAGAAAATAAGGAGAAAAAGTGACTTTAAGTTCTCATTACATGACTATTTTTGAGTATATAAAATTCTCTGAGTATTCTCTCTTCGTTCTGGTAAAATAGAAGGCTTAGTGCCTCAGGACTGGGGCAAACACTGCCATATACAGAGATGTATATATGTAGCCATGCAAACACACACCCAACTTTGGTCAATTTGTGGTTCTTAAACAGGTCCACGACCATATTAAAATTGATTAGTTACCAAAGAGGCAAAAATTTTCCTTTAAACTAAGTTTTAAAAAAATGCCAGGAAATTTCTCACACAAGAAGAGTTGTGGCTTTTTTTGTTTTTTTTTTTTTAAGATTTTATTTATTTGACAGAGAGACACAGTGAGAGAGGGAACACAAGCAGGGGGAGTGGAAGAGGGAGAAGCAGGCTTCCTGCCGAGCAGGGAGCCCAATGCAGGGCTCAATCCCAGGACCCTGGGAATCATGACCTGAGCCAAAGGCAGACGCTTAACGACTGAGCCACCCAGGCGCCCCACAAGAAGAGTTTTAAGAGTTGAAATTAGTATTTTCTTCAGGACACTCTTTATCCTCTTACAGAGATTCTCAGGGAAAAACAAAGCAATTTCATTAAATTACAATTCATAACAATAGGTAGGGCGACATTATAAATTAAGTTCTCAAAACGAGACAACACAGATCTCTAGATTTTAAGAGCACAGAGTTCAGAAGAAAGTATATTATTAAAAAGTTAATGTTTGGATTTCAAGATAGAGATTTATTTAAGTCTTGGCTACTAGGTTAACAGTTAAAAAAAAATAGGTTCCTTAAATTATAAATATTAGAGACAGACCAAAAAAATCCCCAGATAAAAAAATTTAAGAGTTCTTCACAATCACTGTGAGCTTTATAAGGCTAACTGCACAGCAGGATACCTCTCCATGTGATAACCATTCCCAGATGCTTACCTGGAATTCACTGTGATATCTGAAATATCAATAAAGAGTACGCAGGAACTACAGGGAATTGTTAGAAGGAGCCATTGTGGCTCCAGAGCCCCTCTCTCACTTCTGTCCTAAGTTCAGATACAAAAGAGTTTGAATCTTGCACTCCCTCCCCTGGCCTCCATTTTATTCCATAAAAAGCAAAGCCATTATTTTACTGAAGATACACAAGTCTGCAAAGTCTTGGGCCACTGTCCTTCTGTAAGTAGTTGGCAGAGATGGGCAAATGCTTCAAAATGTCTGCACTTTGATAGGCTCCTCCCACTCCTATTTTAGACATCGTATCAGTAGGTAATCAAAGAAAATTTGGGTTTATGTCACTTGGTTTCCTCCTACTCATGAGCACACTTCCATCAGGCGAGGGAATAATTATTCCTCTTTCTCTCTCAGTCCCAATTATCCTTTCCCCTCAGTTCAAGAGGGGATTCTCTATCCAGAGAGCTGCAGGAAACAGAACTCTCAGCAGCATTTTCTAGACATCATCCCAGGCTTTTGACACTAACTTGATGGCCATTAAACTTATATATATCTCAAACAAAATAAATCCAAAGCTGCAGAAAGATCTTACACTATTTTTAAAGAAAGGTTCTGCCATCATTGCTACAATAAGTGCTTCTGCATAAAATGAAACAGAACATATGTACAAAGGCTGTTATAAATGGAGAAATATACATGATCATGGATTGGAAAGCTTGGTATTCTTAAGATGGCCATGCACCCCAAATCCCACAAACTCAATAAAAATCTCAGATATTTTTGCAGAAACTGACAAGGTGTTATTAAAATTTATATGGAAATGCAAAGAGCCTAGAAAAGCCAAAGCGATTTTGAAAAAGAACACAAGTTGGAGGACTTATACTACCTGATTTCAAGACTTATTACAAAGCTGCAGTATTCACAACAGTATGGAACCAGCTTAAAGACACACAAATCAATCAATGAATGAGCAGAAAATATCCAGATAGACACATGCATATACAGTCAGTATTAAGTCATCAAGTCAATTCAGTAGGAGAAAGGAAAGCCTTTTTAACAGTTAAAAAACTGAATACCTACTGGGGAAAGAAAAAAACCTAAACTCATCCCACATATGCAAAAGTTAACTGGAAAGAGGTAACAGACCTAAACCTAAGAGTGTTTTTAAAACTCTAAAACATCTAGAAAAAAAGAGGATAATTGTCAAAATTTTACAATAAACAAAGAATTCTTTGGTCATAAAAAACAAGAACCTTTGAAGAAAAACTTGATAAACCGAACTCCATCAAAATTTAAACATTTCTTACTCTTTGAAAGGTACCACCAAGATAATGAAAAGACAAGATGGAGCATGGAGGCAGCATTCACGGCACACTATCTGGCAAAGAACCGTTACAAATCAAAATGAGAAGAACAAAGCATCTTTTTTTAAGATGGGTTAATGACTTTATATATTTATTTATTTTTAAAGATTTTATTTATTTGACAGAGAAATAGAGAGAGAGCACAAGTAGGCAGAGCGGCAGGCAGAGGGGGAGAGAGAAGCAGGCTCTCCACCGAGCAGGGAGCCCATTCCCAGGACCCCGGGTTCATGACCTGAGCGGAAGGCAGACGCTTAACCCACTGAGCCACCCAGGTGCCCTGGGTTAATGACTTTAACAGAAAAACTCCCACAAAAAGATAAGCCAAAAAAAAAAAGATAAGCCAATGAGCAGGAAATACACGAATGTGTGGCTCAACAACATTAGCCATCAAGAGTATGAAATTAAAACGAAACGAGCTACCATTTCACACCAATTAAAAGGGCCACAAGACTGAAAACACCGAATGTTGACAAGGATGTGGAACAACAAGAACTTTCATATACTGCTTGGCAAAGTGTAAAACAGTATATTCATGTGGAAGAACTGTTCTGCAGTTTTACCTTTTTATATAGTTAAAATACTCCTTATATTCAACCCAAAGAAATAAAAGCATATGTATACAGAGACACTTGTACAAGTATGTTCATGGAAGCTTTATTCATAATAGCCCCAAACTGAAAACGACTGTACTGAAATCAACAAAAAAATGGATAAACTGTGGTTTATTCACAAAATGGAATGTTACATAGCTTAAAAAAGAGAGAAAAAAATAATAAACTACCAACAACACAGATGAATCTTAAAGCTGTGCTAAATGAGATACAAATCTATTGTAACAGAAGTGAGAAAGCAGTTGTTTCTTTTTTGGGGGGCAGGGAGTGATGATGGAGATCTGGAACATTCTTGGATGGAACATTCTAGGATGACAGAAATGTTAAATTTCTTGTTAAGGATGATGGTACCAAATTGTTAAAATTCATTAAACTGAACACTTGATGTCACTACATGTTAATTACAACAAGGGAAAAATAAGGCAATTAAAAAAACACTGGCAAACATATCAAGCTGTGAAATACCTGTCATCATTAAGAATCACCCATCCCTATGACTCATTCTACACACAATAAGGCGACAAACATGCACTGGAGACAAAGAGAACGCAGAGGCAACTATAGCTATGTACTTAGAAAAGCCCAAGAAATTAACTACAAATGAGTAGACCTAATAATAAAATTTTGTCATATTTATACACTAACTATTTTACAACCAGCAATAACCAGTTATTCAAAAGGGCAACAAAATGTATAGGATAAAACACATGATATATGGGCGCCTGGGTGGCTCAGTTGGTTAAGCGACTGCCTTCGGCTCAGGTCATGATCCTGGAGTCTCCGGATCGAGTCCCACATAGGGCTCCCTGCTTGGCAGGGAGTCTCCTTCTCCCTCTGACCCACCCGCTCTCATGCTCTCTCTCTCATTCTAATAAATAAAATCTTAAAACACACACACACACACACACACACACACACACACACACACACACACGACGTAGGATATAAAACAAGGCCTGAATAAACAGAGAGATGTACTTTGTTTCTGGAGGAATGCTGCATACAGAAATGTTAATCCTTGCTAAAATAAAATGTATACCTAATGTCATTTTGTTAAGACTTTATTTATGTAGAGAGTGCGTGAGGAGGGGGGCAGAGGTGAAGGGAGAGAGAATCTTAAGCAGACTCCCTGCTGAGCGTGGAGCCTGCCATGGGGCTCAGTCTCATGACCCGGAGATCATGACCTGAGCCAAAACCAAGAGTCTGATGCTCAACTGACTGAGCCACCCAAGCTCCCCTACCTAATGTCATTTTCAGTCAGAAGCAAATAGAGCCTGGAGAAGAAAACAGGACTATATATAATTCTAATTGGTATGTGAAAAACTACTATGAAAGTTTGGAAAGGGAAAAGCTATGAAGTGGGGCATGCTCTATCGTACAGTAAGATTTGCCATAAAGCTACTGTGATTAAACACTAAGCATATACACAGTGATTAACAGAACACTGATTATCCTAAAATAATTTCAAGTTTATATAGAAAATTAATTGAAGATAAAAGCAGCATTTCACTTCAGTGGGGAGAAATTGTTTATTTACCACAGAGGATTTGTAAAGTTGGCTACCCACCAGAAAGAAAATAAATGAGCCCCTCACAGTGTATACTCCAAAAGAGAAAATTTCAAGAAGGAATAAAATCTAAGACAACAATGGAAACTAAGAAAATATAAGAAAACTTGGGAACATAACTGGGGTTGGGGGACTCACATAAGATAGGAAGATAGGAAACCTAAAAACCAGGAAGGAGAAAAAGGACAGATATGGCTGCAAAAGTTAGGAAGGAGAGGAGAGCAAGGGGAAGAGGGAAGGCAAGAGAAGGGGGAGAAATGGCCTTTCAAGTCAAAAGAAAAACCAACTGGGGCAAAGAATTGCAACAGATAAGACAGACACTGTCATCACTAATATAAGAGTAGGTTATACAAATTGATAAGAAACACACACAACAGAAAAAGGCAAACAATGTAACTGAACAATTCACAGATGATGAAATACCATCAAAATGTTCAATCTCACTAACATATGGAAAAACATATTAACAGCAAAACAAGTCCAATTTTTTAGTCATCTAATTAATAAAATTTACTAAAAAAGTTTTATTGAGATATAACTGACCTACACAACAAACTGCATCTACTTATTTATAGTGTAAGCACTGACACATATACGTGTACATGCATGAAATTATCACTGCAAACTAGTGGGCATATCTACTCCAAATCCCTGAAAGTCTCCTCATGCTCCTAATAATAAACATGTGTTACTTTTGTAATAAAGCCTACCAAGTATTGAGCAAGAAAAATGTAATCAATAAGAGGAAGCCGATATGCTGAAGCACTGAAATATTATTGTGCTATCCTTATGAAAATGGTAGTGACGGGGCGCCTGGGTGGCTCACAGGGAGCCCGCTTCTCCCTCTCCCACTCCCCCTGCTTGTGTTCCCTCTCTCGAGGTGTCTCTTTCTGTCAAATAAACAAATAAAATCTTAAAAAACAAACAAACAAAAAAAGAAAATGGTAGTGACATTACCTAGAGACAAAATTAATAACTGTCTTTCATTTTCAAGTTACACCGCATCAAAATTCAGCTGTCTCCTGTGTCCAAGAATCACCTCTAAGTGGTATTAAGGACTGCTTTATATAAAAATTTTTCCTTTGCTTAGTTTTTAGAAATTAGGCTATGAAAATCTTAAAATTTTGCCCATAATTTTTCAGGAAAAAGGGTTATCTTTGTCACCCATCACCATGTAAGTTCTTTTCATGATCTCCAGGCTGGGGTATTGTCTATGACTTCTTAGCTATCCTGGGTGTCCTGAGAGAGAAATAAAACAACACTCTCCCTTCTTCAAGTTACACAGGACTGTATCCATATCCACCGACCTGCCTGCCTACCCTCTGCATGAAGCACACTGCTTCAGAAGCCCTCACACGATTTACTGGCCTGAAATCAGATATGAAAGAGAAAATTCAAATTCAGGTGGATTGGTGAACGCAGGAGAGCAAGAGCACCAAAGGTCTCTGTAGATCTACACTCCCAACTCCAGGCATAAATATAATCTTACAGTATACAAGAAGGGTCTACTAAATAATCAGTAAGGCTAAAAGACACTACTTCCCAGTTACGATTAACACAGCAAAGGGACTTGCTTTCCATACTCCAACTCGGCTCCTTGCAGACTCATTCCTGCTCTGGCCTCCCTTCGCCCCCAACCCAACCATGCTGGGAGTGAGGCGCTGGCACAGGAGTTCACAGTACTGCCTCTCCCACAGGGGTAGTCTTGACAAAGCTGGCTCAGTCAACTGAATCAACACATCAATTAGCAGTGGGGGTTAGGGGGAGAAAGGTAAAAACATTTTATAGGATCTACTTGTAGCCTCGACACTATGTGTTTCAAAGAAATACGAGGCAGGCAGGGGCTGAACTATTTCCTGAAAAAAGGGAAATGTAAACCTTTGCTATGAGGCCAAAATGAAATTCTTAGCAGATTATTTTACTCCTTATAGGAATTTTTAAATTTTTGTTTAAAAAATATGTTTATATACTAAGGGAATGAAACTGGAACAGGAGTGATTTTGCATTTTGTTTCATACACTCTATAATGTCTGAAAATATCCCCAATAATCTATGATGATGGCAATGATTATAAATGCTAAATGGTTTCAGATTTCTATAAACTTCCAGGATATATTCCAAAGTTTTAAGTTCAGAAAAGAAAATCTGATAGCCCCCAGGCAAACTATGAATAATAGTTCACATGATCATTTCTAGGCAAGATTTTACCTCTATGTTTAATATGAAAATGTTTTGTTTTTAAAATCATAGGCTAAGCAGCTTAGGTATATATCACTTGAGAAAATGAGTTATTAACTTTTTTCCTGTAGTCCACAAAACTAGACATAAATTCTCTTTTACCGAATTTAGCAGTCTATAAATTTTCCCTCCCATGAGATGAACAGACAATAAGGAGTACTATATGCAAATAAAGTTTCTATCTCACTTAACAAGAATCTAATGAAGATTTAACTCCTTTAACTCCTTTCTTCCCTAGAATATAAATTGTGATTTTATGTGAAAGATGAGAAGAAAAACAAACTGCATTTCCTGTTAGTTCTTATCAGTATATCCCAGGAAAATGAAGGTTCTCTGAAAGCCGGACTACCTGCCTACCACACGAAGCACCTAGCTCCAGAAGAAACCCTCACAGCGTTGACCGTTCTGCGCCACAGGTATTCCAATGTCTGACTTCACACCTCCCTCACAACTATGCCAAAATGCCAGCTTCCCTGACCACTCAAACTCTCAGCCCCTATTTCTCTCTGTCCTCTCATCTATAATGATACTGCATTTATTTCATCTCCTCTATTAGAACATAAGCAAGAGGTTTTACCTGTTTGGCCCACTGACACAACCCCAGGACTAAGAACTACACCTGGCATAGAGTCACATAGCACAACTCTTCCTTAAGGGTTTGCATGAGCAGAATAATGAAGCAGAACACCTAAGGTGAAGAATGGTCCCCATCTTGTACAAAGCTAACTGTTAAGACGGAGAGGGTTGTATCTAATCCTCCTAAGATCCACATGAATTTACTACAGGAATTGGCAGGGAATTATAAACAGAGTAATTCTTTGGTTAACTGCCTTCTCATCAGCAACATAATTTACAACACTACTAAACAGTCACATCTCCCAAATTTCCAAAAAAGCTACCTACATTTCTAACACTCTGGTTTAAAAAGTAAGAAGATGTGGCACACTCATAAATGAGTGGCAAAGCTGCTTTTCTAAAGTTATTTTTAAACAGAAGAAGGAGAAGGAAGAGAAGAAAAAGAAAAACCCTGGAGAGACCTACATGAAACAGATATATGTGGGATATAGCATTATTTGATATTTCAATAATTACTCAACAAATCAATTCGATGTCCTGCCATCTCACTGTTGTTTTATTACCTACACAAAAGTTCAAGAAGAGAAATATTAACAGGACAAAAAATAGTATTTTATTTCACACAGAATGCAGGCCACTGCGACTTAATTTTTAGGATGCCATTCCGATGAAAACTCAAGATGATGCCTGCATAGGAAAGGAATGTGGGGATATAATGACTGAGGATCAGTTTTTCAATGTATTATTCCCTAATACAAACAAATTTGTTTATTACATGACTTAGACACTACCTAAAGATTATCAAATCCACCTGAGACCCAATAAATTCCATATTTCACCAAGGGCAATGCTGAAGTACATGGTTAGAACATAATTTGAATCTCAGCTTTGTCATTACTGTAGTTGTAAACAGTTATGTTATTACCTACCTTTCCTGTGCTTCAGTTTCTTCCTCTTTATAAAACAGCAATGTTAACGCCACACATTGTTACAAAAATTGTAAGATAAAATGTGAAGTGACTAAAATGCTACACTCCCAATAAAAGTCGCTCTCAACCACTGCAAGCACCAGGTAGATTGTGGGACCAAACTTCCACAACTTAGCAAATGTTAAAATTCTACTAGATGCCACTGTTGTGGATGTTACATGAAATTTTAAAAAACCCTTAAAGACTGTATTTATGGGAACAACATTGAAGAAACAAACTACAGATATACAAAACTAACCATAGCATAAGGGAAAACAACTCCCCCCCCCCAAAAAAAAAGAACAGAAAAGAGAAGAAAAAAATCTACCAAAAGTAGTTTTTAAAATGATCACTAGCTGAAAAGGTAGTGGGGAGAGATATTTGAAATTCTATTTCAATTCTAAGACATACTAATACCTGCTATGGGTCCACAACTCGTGGGCACTGAAAACATCATTATACAAGTTAGAAATCTGCCTTCCAAAAGTTTACAATCACATTAAGGAGCCTACCATAAACTTCAATACAAGTCAGAGTGCTACATATGAGCACCAAATTGTTGACACAAAGGTTCACCATCATCTACTAAATACATTCTAACATCCTCTAGGCCCTCCCTCAATGGTACATACTAAATGCTTACACTTAATGAATGCTTATTAAGTATCTGGCAATACACTAAGCACTTTGTATGTATAAACACCCAACATATATAAACTGATTTGATTCTTACAGCTGTAAAAGGTAGATATTTCCATTATTCTCCTTTTACAGATAAGGAAACTACCATTTAAAAGGGTTAAGTATTTTATTGAAAAACCATTTGGCTAATAACTGGCACAAGCAGACTCAAATCCAAATCTAAACCATTTCCCAAGCTGGTGTTGCTAGTCCCTACTCCACATGGCATCTCCAGCAGGGTCCACAACCATTTTCCCCCCAGGGCATATCATACACAACTCCCAACCATTAATTCTGTGTTGCAGTGAGTCTAGGACTTCTACATTCCCTACATCTGGTGCTTTCCCAAATCACAGCCGGTCCGCTATAGCACAGATCAGTTTTGCTCCCCATGCTGTATCCTCTATCAAGAATATTCATGCATAATGAAAACTTAGCTGGACATAAAGAATCAACTCAAATAATCCCTTCTCCATGAAGCTATCCCTAGAAAGGAAGTATGGCATAAAGCAGGGGTCAGCAGGCTTTCCCTGTAAAAGGCCAGATAATATTTTAGGCCTTGCAGGCAGTCTGATTTCTGATGCAACGACTGGCCTCTGCTGTTATAATATGAAAGCAGCCACAGACAATATGTAAACGAATAAGCATGGCTGTGTTCCAGGACAACTTTATTCATGGGCATCGACACATAAATTTCATCGAATTTTCACATCTCAAAATCATCTTCTTCTGATCTTTTTCTAACCATTTAAAAATGTAAAAATCATTCTTAGTTCACGTGCCTTACAAAAACAGGCAGTGGGCCAGATATGGCCTGTAGGCCATAGTTTTTTGACCCTGGTGTATAGGAAAGAGGTTAAGGTTTAGAGCCAAATAAGTCTGGGGTCGAATCCTGACTTAATAACCTGTTAGTTCTGTGACACTGAACAAGAAACTAAGTCTCAGTTTTGTCAACTGGAACACACACAGGACAGCTCTCTGCTGGTGAGGCTAATGTGAGAAGAAGAATCAAAAGTCCGCACATCAGGGTCTAATAGAGTAGACTTGACAGCAAGTGTTGCATTCCCATTTCCTGTTAGAAGAAACTTCTTCCTCTCCTGTATTTCCATAGCACTTAGCCTGCACTCTGAATGTGGATAAGATCTATAAATTCAAAACTTATCTAGATAAGTATCTTATCTTTCCTATTAAATATTCTTTATGGGCACCTGGTCGGCTCAGTTGGTTAAGCGTCTGCCTTTGGCGCAGGTCATGATCCTGGGGTCCTGGGATCAAGTCCCACATGGCATCAGGCTCCCTGCTCAGTGGGGAGTCTGCTTCTCCCCCTGCTTGTGCTCTCTCTCTCTCTCTCAAATAAAATCTTTTTTAAAAAAAGCTTCTTTAAGAGAGGACTGTTTTGTACACTGTAGAATCCCATACAGTGCATAATAAATATTAAGCATTAAGTAAAAATTTTTTAAAAAGGAGGACTGAGAGAGTCACGTGTACGCACACTATAGCAAACTGCTTTGTTTGGTTAGAGTAGAGAGCGCGACTAGTGAAGGATAATACGTGCTGAAACAAATGTTGTCTCGGGCTGATACCGTATGGAGAAGAATGTCGGCGTAAGTAAGTGAGAATTGGTAGAGTACCATGAGGAGAGAAAAGACTCAACATTCATGTGCTTGTGCTTTAGATCCACAATTTCCTTCAATCTCACAAACACAAAAGTTAAGAATGACGTCTTTCTCCTTTAAACAACATGTAGTAACAGAGGCGATGCGTTACCACGTATGTATGGTCTTCTGGTATACAATGTGAACTCCGCTAAATATTTTAATTCTAAATTCAAATACACAAGCACAGTAAACAGTTCCCATCATACAGGAAAAATGTATAACCCAAAGACCGAGTCTCAACCCTTTATCGGTCAATCCCCGATTGCAATCTCAGAGCTCCAACCATTACCTACCTATGGGTGATTTCCAAATATTTTTTAGGTCCAACCATGTCCTTTCTCCCATGCTTTCATGGGAGGGACAGCAAAAACAAAAAAGAGCATGAGCTTGAAAGACAGACCTGAGTTAAAACCTCAATTGTACCTCTTACAGATATATGATGAGTTACGTAAGCCTTTCGAGCCTGCTTCTTCCATCTGCAAAATGGACGGTTTACTGCGGAGGCTGTTGCAATGAACGCAGTGAAAGCAAGTGAAACTATTACTACGGCACCAGGCGCCCGACCCCATTAGGTCTCTCGTCCGCTTCTGGTTCTTCCAGCGGCGCATGTCCACCTTGGATCTGATCCCTCCACCCTCAGTGTTTCACTTACACTACAAACTGCGGGTCTAAAAAGTGAGTTTATTACCGTCTTTTCGTACTTCTGCTGAGTTAATTACCTTTCCAGTCAAACAGACGTACTTGGAACCCTGCCCTTATCCTTTGCGTCATTTCGCTCTATGTAGTGAGTATCCCAATATCCAAACCCACTGGATAGTGATGGTTTTAACCAGTATTTCCTGGTAATAAAGAACCTTCAAAATAGGAGAATAACAGACTCCTGGCTTACGTAATGTTAGCAGCATGCGGGATATACTTTGGGGGTGGCAATGAGAACGCAGCAACAGGAGCATACTGGAGAAGACATGTGGGCCTATGAAAGGGGAATGGGGCAAAGGGAACGGAGTCAAGAGATGCTGTGGGGGGAATTTATGGAATGTGGCAACCAACCAGTTATAGGCAACGGGCAGAACAAGATGATTTTTTAAGATTTATAGTTGCAGACTCACTATTCAGGACTTATTAACCCACTCACTTTCATCGATACTTTTTATTTATTTATTTAAAGATTTTATTTATTTAATTGACAGAGAGAGAGAGAGAGACAGCGAGAGAGGGAACATAAGCAGGGGGAGCGGGAGAGGGAGAAGCAGACTCCCCGCTGAGCAGGGAGCCTGACATGGGGCTCGATCCCAGGACCCTGGGATCATGACCTGAGCCGAAGGCAGTCGCTTAACCGACTGAGCCACCCAGGCACCCCCATCGATACTTTTTAAAGAAAAGTTTTCTCATTATTTACAAGTCACACTGCTTGGGGTAAATGAGTCTATATTGTTATTGTTTCTTAAGTATATTCTCTGTTATACTGAATTATTCTGAGTATTACTTTAATCCTTTTTTACTGACATTTAAACGGCTACAACATGCTAGTCTTTAACATTAGGGAGAGGGAAGGCACATGGGAAAAAATAAGATTTGCTTTTGTAGGACCAAAATTAAAAGGTGAGAAAGGCATGTAAACTAATAATTATATGAATATTATTTGTGCTATAAATAAAGCTAAGCATAAAGTACAATAGGAGAACACAGGAAGAATGGCCAAATGGAATTGCCTTAATTGTTCCAGGATAATTAAAGTCTATGTAATCTTGGAGAGAGAAGAGTATTTTTGTTTATATCTTCCCATTTATTTTTCAACTTCTTTCTAATTTTTTCAGTTTGGTAATCCTGAGTCCCATTTATACACTCGATCTGCTATCGTTCTTCTTCTCCTCAACAGACTGCAAATTCTATCTCAAGAGAAAGTTTCCTAATTCCTGTATTACATCTGTGATCAGAATGAATCACTGATAAAAAGGGATCAATATGAACTTTCTAACAATAATCATTTTGTTATTTAGGTAGAGCGTCTTCTCACCAGTTTATTACCAGGGCCAGAGTCACTTAGCATTTTCGTCATGCTATAGGAAAATGGAAATTAATTCTCTAGCTTTGCAACAAAAAGAAAATATTTTGCCTTTAAGTCTTTTACGAATTAGATCATTTGTATCCCCTGGGATTTCCCTACATAGGCACAAATTTCAAACTCTGCCTGCCTTTGTAAGAAAGAGTTTTACAAAAAGTACTCAGCTGACAGAGCCTAAGTTCTTCTCAGACTTTGTCCTGAAAGCAATGGCGTCTGCCTGATGTATGTGACACTATCACAGAAAGACAGAACACTGGATTGAAGATCATCAAGAAGCAATTAAATTAATTTTTTAAAAGCTCTGGGGCGCCTGGGTGGCACAGAGGGTTGAGCATCTGCCTTCAGCTCAGATCATAATCCCAGGGTCCTGGGATCGAGCCTCACATCGGGCTTCCTGCTCAGTGGGGAGTGCTTCTCCCTCTCTCTCTGCCCACACCCAGGCTTGTGTTCTCTCTCTCACTCTTTCTCTCCCAAATAAATAAGAGCTTAAAAAAAAAAAAAGGTCTGTAGAAGAATAACAGACCAAGAGGATGACCTAGAGAAAAAAAATGGACAGATATGCACAAAGACAAAACAATGTACATTTACCAGACATACAGTGAAATTCATTCTAGAGTCTCCATTTACTTACACACTTAAAACAGGGCCACCCCAAATCTCTGTTCTATTGTATTTGAAATACTCTGTATTGAAAACAAATGTCCCCTCTGTCAGTCTAAAAATAGTCAGGTTCTCTATTATAATCTACTGGTGTCTCCTTTTGTTCTTCAAACCACCGTAAGGACCTGGAGGGAGGGCTGTAAAATAAAAGTGTTTCCATTTCTCATCTCAACCGAGTTCCACCCTCTGAACACCTAGAGCTGAAAGTGTTAGTATCTAATAGTCCTGAAAATATTTCTGGTAGCAAAGATAAGTTAGATAAAAGTCATGTGCTTTCTCTTTAACACTGAATTATAAATCATACCCAGAGCCATAAGATGTCAGACAATCTGCAGGTAAATAAAAACTGGAAGGAAAAGCCTATACATGGAGTCTCCCTGTAGCCTCCAGTTTTCGTGTTCAGATTCAATCTGAACAGTTTATTCTTTATTTGGTTGTCTGTGACTTAGGAGATGGCTGGGATTCCGAGGAAATTCACTACAACAGATTTAATGATTGTATGATAATGATTATGGTAATAAAAAGCCCATCACCAACTAAAATATTAAATTTAAGCAAAAGTATTATCTGATTTCAAGAAAGGAGTCTAGGGACACATCTATTCCTGCTACAGTCTCAACAAGATCACTCACCCCACGCGGTACCCACTTCCACTACACCATGCCTCGCACACCCACAAATTCATCTTTTACCTGGCTCCTTGAGAGCAGAGATTCCCATATTTAATTGTGCATAACAGTCACCCTGGGAACATGTCTTAAAAAAAATCAAGATCCTTTCCCCACAGATTATTATTCAGTGCGTTGGGAGTAGGGCCCTGGTACTCCAGGTATAGGTGGTTTGGGAAACATGGAGAAACACTGAGAGGCTTTGCTGGCATAATGAGAGCGCATTATGGTGGCGATACGTACCTCCAGAAAATGCCCTGCAGCATCTATACTTCTAGAAGAAGGGCAGAGATTATGGAGGGAAGAAATTATGAGAGGAAGGTAGTAGTGGCCAGAAATGTAAGTTACCTGAAAGCAGACAGGCCTTCTTATATGGAACAACGGACAAAAGAACCAACACTAGTTGTTTTGTTTGTTTTTTTAAATGCAAACCTACTGAAGTACAAGCCTAACAATGGTCCTTCTTTTAGAGTAGCTGTAACTGAAGCACCAGGACCCAAAGCATGAGTGTGCTATGGCCACATGAAGGGGAGATGGAGTGCAGGAGGGGACCAAGTACAATCCTGAGCTCTTGCAAACAAGAATAAATAAAACAGGAAATACTTCATGCTTAGAATAAAAATAATAGATACAGGCTTGGTCAACAAGTCTACTACACACTTGTCTCCAAATCACTTGTCTTCAACACGCACACACACACACACACACACACACACACCAGTGTGCGCATCTTTCAAATTACTCAGAAAAAAGTCAGCCTGACCTCTCCCCTGAGGCTGAGTTCTGCCATCTCAAAGCAATGAATATTTAAACAGAAAAATAAATATTTCAGAACAAAGTCATTCAAACCAATAGTCTATTAGGTTAAAAATGAGAAACCCTGTTAATAGTCTTAATGTCTCCAACCTCCTGAAAGCTCTCTCTTCCATATATCTTCTGTAAGGAGTATTTAGAACCTCAAACATCATGAATCATATCTTCCACCCACAAGAGACAACAAGAAATACTCCGGTCCAGCTACGTGCTTCCTTGGAAACGTTAGGTCCCTATATCCAACATGGTTGGTTGTCTATTCTAGTCAATATCATTGATTTATACAATTCATGGGTGATTATACTTTTTTGTAACTAAATTTTCAATACAATTTAACTTATTTTTTATTTTTGTCTTCATGGGCAATTAAGTTTGCATCCTCTGTATGTTAAGCTGCAATATCCTTTAAAAAAGCCATAGTTCAGAATAAAACATGAGTAAGATTTTTGTAGTGCCTCCTGAATCAGAAAATATTTAATTGTTCTTTAGAAATACTGCATTGGATGTCCTATTATAGTTAGTTCACTTCTTCAAAATGAGTAAGTCATAGAACATATACAGTAACAGACAGAATTTTCCCCCATACCCTTCCCCAAACAAAACTGCATTCTGTCTGCAACCACAATCACATGATGGTTTGTATTTCCTCTATTGGTTTCACAAGTAAAGCCCTAAGTAGATCAGGGGCTGAGTCACATGTGCTTTGTCATAGCTTCCTCACCAAATGACAAGTGCACAGCAGGTGATATTTACAAAGTGTCTGCTAATTGAAGCGACCAGGTAGTTGAGTATCTGCTTCTGAGGCTGTAAGAACCTTTCTCTTCCTAGATTTAGGAAGTCTGCAGAAAGCTCACCACGGTATTAAGAATTGTTCCTAAATATTTACCACAGGCCTCTTTTTTTTTTTTTTTTTTAAGATTTTATCTATTTGACAGAGAGAGACACAGCGAGAGAGAGAACACAAGTGGGGGAGAGGGAGAAACAGGCTTCCCGTGGAGCAGGGAGCCCGATGCGGGGGCTCGATCCCAGCACCCTGAGATCATGACCTGAGCCGAAGGCAGACGCTTAACGACTGAGCCACCCCAGGTGCCCCTAACCACAGGCCTTTTAAATGCACACGTTGACGGGAAGGCTGTGGGAAAATCTGTGCTCTGTGTGCAGGAGAAGGCGATAAGCAAGCGTCTCTGCTCTCAGCAACTCCCATCCAGGCTATTCCGGGAATCCCTCTTCTAGGAATTCTCCTGTCTTGACAACCTCAACCTGATCAATTTTCAAGCAGCTCCCAAAACGATCCCTCTAAAATAAAATCTGAATCAGATACTGTTAACTAATTCTCTTCTGAAAGTCCTAGGCTCCTCAATGCCCATGGTCTCAAGTCCAAACACCTTTGTATGGAAGTCATACCCCCAGCATCCTTTACCCATTCAGCTTCGATTCTAGGCACTGAGTATTTACTGAGTACTTCTGCGGGGCCACACACTGGCTTCTAGATGCTGGGAAACAAGAGTGACTAAAGAGACAAGGTTCCTACCCTTAGGGAGTTTACATTCTAGAAAGGAAAGACAAATAAGCAACAGGCAAGCCAAACAAGAAACAGCTGGTGAGCCGTGGCGGAGAATAAAGCAAGAAAAGGGGTACGGGAGCACTGGGCTGGAGGGACAGAGGGCTGCTTTTTGATACCAGGTAGTCAAGGAAGGTACTGACTGAGCAGACACCAGAAGAAATCCAGAGAGCAGGCCGTGTGCCTGTCCGGGGGGAGAGCACTCCGGACAATGGGAACACAGATGCGAAGACTCAGCCGTGAAAACGTGCCCAGCTTATTCTAGGAACTAGGAACAAGCGGGCCCCATGTGACGGAACTGGAACAAGCAGCAAGGAACAGAGCGGCAGGAGATGAAGGGAGAAAGGTGGCAGTGGGCAAGGAGAGATGCTGGGTAGACATCTTACAAAGCTTAAGGGCACTACAGGGATTTTGACTCTTATTCTCCAGCAAGGGTTTTGAGCAAAGTGGCATGGTCAGGTTTAGGTTTTACAGGGACAACTAGCAAAAGGCAGAAGCAGGCAGACCAGTTAGGAGGTTATCTAATAACCCAGCTGAGAGATGACAGTGGCCTGGCTCAGGTGGTGCTCTTATGTGTACTACATCCTGGAAGATACCTTGTGCTGTCTCACCTCCAGTTTCTTTGCACCTGCTATTCCTTCTGCTTAGAAAGCCTTTCTCCTTCCTACCCATCTGGCTTAACTGTACACACTCTTTAATATTTAGTTCGGTCATCCACTGTTCTCTGATTCACTCAAATAGGGGGAAAAAAATTCCCTCCCCTTATCCCCCCTGAAGCTAATACTTACATTCTATTACAGTTATCTGTTTACATAAATACTGCTTCTACAGAACGTGGACTCTTTAAGAGCATGTAACTGTCCAAGCCTAATTAATCTTTGCATCCCCAGTGACTGCTTTAAAAATGTTCAGTAAGTCCTTTTTTTTTTTTTAGATTTTATTTATTTGATAGAGAGAGAGGGAGAGAGCACACAAGCAGGGGGAGCGGCAGGTAGAGGGAGAGGGAGAAGCAGGTTCCCCACTGAGCAGGGGACGCAGGGCTCCCCCTGATGCGGGGCTCGATTCCAGGACCCTGGGATCATAACCTGAGTTGAAGGCAGGCATTTAACCGACTGAGCCACCTAGGCAACCCCCCCCATAAATCCTTATTAAAGGAAAAAAACAAATACATCAAAGCTATTATAGTATAAATAGCTACAGACTTTTGTTAATTTTTGAGACAATGAAATTAGTACAGGAAGAGACCCAAACCCATCCAGCATGGGGAAACATGGGTGACATGAGGAAGGGAAGACAGATCTGTGAGGGACACCACAAACTCTGAAGGAGCTTACAACAGGCCTATAAGCCATGGCAGAGGCAGAGGGAAGCACATCAGGGGACAAGTACTGGGGGGAATCGGGGCGGTGGGGGGCTCAGAGTCTGGCAATGGGCATGGGGGAGGGCAAGGGGCTCCTAGACCTCAGTCCATGGGGCTGTATGAGAACAGGCAGTGAGGTGGGTGTGCAAGGAGAAAGGACCAATTCTAGAAGTCCCATTTTCTTAAAAAAGATTATTCTGATATAAACGACTAATTAGATTTTACCTTTCAGTATTTGAAGTTCATTTCTTTTTTCACATGCATTCTAAAAGATCTTTCATAGTTATTTTGAGGGTGTTTGGGGCAATTTATTTTCCCTTTTTAAATTACTTTTTTTCTCAGATTAATGCATGTACATGATAGCAAATCTAATGGGTGCAGAAGAGCTCATCAGAAAAAGCAGCAGTGTCCTGTCTTTCCCTTTGCCAACCCTCTTGTGAGTAATCCTCTTAACAGTTTCTTAAAAGGCAGCAGTTTCGAGGCCAGAGGCTGCTGTGAGGGGTACCGACTCCTCTTACCTCTCCAGGCTGAGAGGACAAATCAATCTAGATCTGTGCACATAGGATGGAGGACCTGGCCTCCTCCCCCTTGAGGCCACTGAAGGGGGTCAGGTGAGCTAACTGTTCATATAGCAAACTTTGACCAAAAGAGGGAGGAACAGATGAGAGGAAAAAAGTAGATAAAAGACCTCTCCACACTCCCTTTGGAAGGACCGGCCAGAGGAACAACTGTTCTACAGAACCCATCTGAAGACTCCTAGAATCAAGTACAGATGATCCCCAACTTAACGATGGTTTGACTTATGATTCTTCAACTTTACAATGGTGTTAAAGAGATACGTATTCAGTAGAAACCATGCTTCAAATTTTGAATTTGGATCTTTTCCCAGGCTCGTGATATGCAGTACGATCCTCTCTCCTGCTGTTGGGCAGAGGGAGCCACAGCTCCCAGTTGGCCATGTGATCACGAGGTCAACAACCTGCACGCAGACAACCCTTCTGCAGCCAGCCAGCCACTCTGTCTCTCACTTTCAGTACAGTATTCGGTAAACTACATGAGCTAGTCAACACCTTATTAAAAATAGGCTTTGTGTTAGGTGATTTTGCTAACTATAGCTACTTTAAGTGTTCTGAGCTTGTTAAAGGTAGGCTGACTTACTATGTTTGGTAGCATTAAATGCATTTAAATGCATTCTGACTTACCACATTTTCAGCTTTCGCTGAGTTTATCGGGGCATAATCCCACAATAAGTCAAGGAAAATCTGTAATCAGCAACACCTGTTACAAAGCCTTGGCCAGACCGCCTTCCTTATTTCACTCCCCCTTCCTCACCCCTGCTTTCCTAGGACTCCAGTAAAATGTGAATAAGGTTTTTTCTGTTTTGGCATTTTCAATGGAGGTAAAACTGGTATATAACATTATGTTAGTTTCAGGCGTGCAACATAATAATTCGTATTTGTATACACTACAAAGTGATCACCACAGTAAGTCTAATTATCACCTGTCACCATACAACTGACCCTCTTCTCCTCTGATAAGCACCAATCTGTTCTCTGGATCTATGAGCTTTGTTTTGTTCATTTTTTTTTTGTTGTTTTTTAGATTCCACATATAAGTGAAATCATATGGTATTTGTCTTTCTCTGACTTATACTATTTAGCACGATACCTTCAAAGTCCGTCCATGTGGTTGCAAACGGCAAGATTTCCTTCTTTTTATGGCTGAATAGCATTCCACCGTGTATATGTGTAAATGTGTGTGTATCTCACATCTTCTTTATCCATTCATCTGCTGGTGGACTCTTAGGTTGTTTCTGTATCTTGGCCATTGTGAATAATTAAGCAGGTAAGGTTCTGTCTTGGTCTTTGCTTTCTAAAGAACACTGACTGAGGATATCATCTGCCTTACCTCTTGTATTTTCCATCTTTGTGTCTTAAAGCTCTACATTTTGGGAGGTATCTTCGATTCTATTTTCTATTTGTCTGAGGCATGTTTTCTTTTGACAATCACATTCACAGTCTATCTAACTCTCTTGTGCATTTTCAAATTGCTCCCTTTCCATTACACCCACTAATGGTTTTATGAATGTATTATCTTCCTAAATCTGACTATATTAGTTGGAATTCTGCTTTAAATTTTCCTCTATTCCTTGGATTGTCTGTTTCCCTGAGGGTCAACTTTTCTTTTTGTTTCTTCTGGTCTCTTTCATACTGAAAGTTCTTCTCATATGGCCAATGGTCTTCATGCACTAATGATCCAGGTCATAAGGACTTGGTTAGCTGGTATGGGTTTTCTCTGCTATTGTATAAGTAAATCTGTTTTCTGATTAGTTCTCTCCCTAGAATTAAAGTTCTAACTGGGAACTCAGTATGAGACCAAAAAAAGAGCATGTCAACCAGCAGGCTTCATTTTGGCGTAAGCTGCTAGGAAAGTGTGGAATGATCTCCTCCCCAAATGTAAGACTAAAGGAAGGGTTGCCAATACCTAATGTGAAAAGAATTAAATTTCCCCAAGCATTTTGATCAACTTCTTTACAGCCAAACCATCTGGTGTTTTTGTTTTTCCTTTTTTTGATGCTGGAGAAAGGGGGCAGTGCAATACTTGCTGGCCACTTCCACTGGGAAAGCATTGGAAATGCCGCACAGGTCAGTTATCCCTACATAATACACACGGAATCCCTGTTTGCTATTCCTTCTTCACTCTGCTCTGAGTCCAGAGCCTCTCTGGGGTTCCTGCTGGGCAGACTGGCTTCCATACCCCTAGCAGCCTCCTTGTCCTCATTGTTAGGCTTTAGCTTCCATTCCATGTATCCATCAGTTGGTTCCCATCTGCTTTAATTTTTCCAGAAATTTGTTTAACTCTCTTCTTAATTAGTAATACCACTCTTTGCCCTTTTCTCTTTGCTGTTACTGGTTTACTTCTTTCTGCACTTTCATATTGTCAGTGGGGTCTCACAAAGAGTTGAGAGGCTGTGAAAGTATCCCATAACTTGACGAAGTCATGATTTATTTTCTGCAAAAGATTTCAACCACAAGTAAGCTGTAGAATTCAGGTTCCTTTTTTTTAATTTTGCAAAAGGACATGGGTTCGTGAACCCATGAATAACCCCTTTAAGAACACTAAGATTCCTTAAAAGTGAACTAGAGAAGCTTAAAGGAAAACGAAAAGTATTTACTACAATTCCTGAAACAGCCCTTGTATTTATGCTTTTGTAAATCAGATGCATTTGGATTATAGGAAGCAAAGCAACTCAGGAAGTATCAAAACTAAACACGTACTATAAGTCACAGTCCAAACATCACCTACAAGCTCACTCAGCACTATGTGCTAAATCCTGACAAATACAAAACTTTCACAGGTCTAATCACTCTCAGAAAACAAAGCAAAACAAAACAAAAATCAAGTATTTACCGATTAGAATGCCTAACTCTTCACCTACCTCCTTCACAGAATGTACAATCTGCCAAGATCAGATGGCAGTCTAAAGGGAGAAAAACATTTCCCAACACCCTACTGATCTCTACCACACGGATCAATAAGGCATGCCATAGACTCTGACCCTTCAGTCAGGAATGGAATGGCAATGAAATATAAACTAGTGACTGCAATATTTAAACCTTTATCACAGCGAGACAAATAAACCTAGAGAAGAAATTAGAGTCCTATGTTGGAAAAGTTCACCCAAAAAATGATCATAAGTAAGCTGTTATACTAAAACAGAAAAACCTGTCCCAGAGTAAGACAGAATATTCAACTTAAGAAAGAAAGTATGCAGAAAACACAGAATGGAGATCCAAAATCAGTTCCTAAGAATACGAAAAAGAAGCTGTCTAAACGTCAATGGTGGCTTAGTAACACAACACTTCCAGATTTCACTCTACACTTCTTTCCCTGTGAAACCAAATGCTCCAAAACAAAAACAAACAAAAAAATCTTTAAGCATCTTTAAAAAACAAAAAAATCAAAGGACATATCTCTTTCTTCTTCCTACTTACCATCTTCCTTACCTATAACTATGTTATCATTATCCCATCAATTGGACTCATTCAAGAATAATTTTTCAGCAAAGAATGCCCAAAATACAGGAGTTGCACTTTTTTACTTATTCTAGGATTTTCCCCTTCGGGAAAGAGGAGCATAAGGACTTGATATTTTAGCCTTTACAGACTAAACATCTTTTGTTAAAGGTCTGAACTTCTCAGGAGGATGTTCTGACAGCAGAAAGAACACCAGACAGAGACTATGTAAAAATGAATTCTAGCTCCAGTTCTGCCATTACTTTGCCATATGACCTTGGATAATCCACCTCCCCTTGGGATCCACATCCTGACTGTAAAATAAAATTCACTTTAGTTCTAAGAATCGATTCTGTGATAAAGAAGCCCTACCCAATGGGCCAAATGCACTAAAAAGGAAGAAACATTAGGTGTATTACCACGTGAAGCTAAGTATTTTCTCTGGAACAGAGAGAGTCAACAAAGTGCCATTAAGTAGTTTATCTGCTCCCAGGCCCAAAGTGGCTAAGAGCTACTGTAACGAGCCGATACCTTGATTTCTCTCTTATCCTGCACAAACGCTCCCATATGATTACTAAACCATCAAACTGCAAAAACTCTGTGAGGAGATAAAATTTCAGGAAGCTAATGATGTGTATAGAATTGTTAAATTGATCAATTCTGCACTTTCCCATAGGAACCTAAGGCTCCAAGAAAATTAGCAGACATTTCTCAAGGTTTTGGCCAAAGATGAGTTACAGAGATTTTTCTTATGTAAAGAAAAAGTTAGGGGCACCTGTCTGGTTCAGTCATTGGAGTGTACGACTCTTGATCTCGGGGTTGGGAGTTCAAGCCCCACGTTGGGTGCAGAGACTACTTAAAAAAATAAAATCTTAAAAAAAAAGAGAGAAAAAGTTAAATAAATATTAAGGGCCTATATTCATCATATTATACTTAATGCAATGGCTATCATCAAAAAAAGGGTACAAATAGCATAAATTTTGGAATAAGATAAACATGGGTTCAAACCCAGGCTTTGCCATGTACAGCTGTGTGACTTTGGAGAAGTCATTTAATCTCTCAATGCCTTAATATATTTATTTGTAAAACGAGAGAGAGGATGGCAATCTAATGGGGGTATCTGTAAGAATTAACTGACAACGTGTATTCTTTGCTTTTTGGCTTTAAAAAACACAAATGGGGGTGTCTGGGTGGCTCAGTAGGTTGAATGTTCTACTCTTGATTTCAGCTCAGGTCATGATTTCAGGGTTGTGAGATCAGGCTGCACCCAGGGCATTAAGCCTGCTTAAGATTCCCATTCTCCCTCTACCCCTCCCCCCTCTAAATAAACAAACCACCACACACGGTATAGATAATAACCACTATTTGAGAAGGAAGAAGACAAAGGGAAAGAGAATATAGTCCACAACGTAAGACCCAACAGCTGAGCTCTAACCTTAAAGATCTTCACGCTCTTTTTCACATAAACAGTTACATCAACATAAACGGGGAAAACAACCACATTCTTCTTACTAAAGGCTTTATATAAAAACACAGGTGAGGGGCGCCTGGGTGGCTCAGTCGTTAAGCATCTGCCTTCGGCTCAGGTCATGATCCCAGGGTTCTGGGATTGGGCCCCGCATAGGGCTCCCTGCTCAGCAGGAAGCCTGCTTCTCCCTCTCCCACTCCCCCCTGCTTGTGTTCCCTCTCTCGCTGAGTCTCTCTCTGTCAAATAAATAAAATCTTAAAAACAACAACACACACGTGAACTGAAATTAACCCAAACAAAGCACATACGTTCCCAGTTTCTCAAAACCCTCCTGGTTCCTCAAGAGAGAAGACTTGAAAGCATATATGTAGGTGAATTCTTGCTCTGTTGCTCTCTGCTAGCAAATGACTGACAATCATGTCACCTGAAATTAAGAAAACTCTAAGCAGTGCCATCTACATTCTTTAATATGTGCAATGCATTACACAGCACCCTCTCCCCACTGAAATTTCCAGAGAACGTGAAAACCGGTGAAAGAGCAATGGCTAAAAGTCTAACTACTGCTTTACTGAGGGTTTCTAAAGTTCCATACATTTTAGAACAATAATCATCATTTCCACAGTCCAAAGTACCCTATCTTCTACACTGAGTGAACAAATGGTACTTTGATTTTTCTCCCTCCCTATTCTGCAAGAATTGCAGTTAATTGGTAATACACAGGAGAAAAGAATCTTTTTCCTTTTCCACAACAAACCACAAAGCATGCTAAACTATAAAAACATAGAAACCCTATTTCTCCTGTGATCTTGTCCATATATTTTTGTTAAAGAACTATTTTTACCTTTAATTAAATCAGTCCTAGACTCCCTCTGAATCTCATTCAGTACTCAAGAATTTGGTTCTAGATTCATATAAACATCTTGCATAACACACACACACACACACACACACACACACACACCCCTTTCCTCTCACCCAAAGCTGCTGCCAAACTTCCCAAACTAATTCTTTCCTCATCTGAACTTATAATGGTAGTTTACTGACATCGTATTCATGGAATTTACCATGTTCCACCTTGTATTTTAATTATTTATACATATATGCATTCTCCAATACTCCTGGTATTTACTGTTCAACTGAGTTTTCATTCATAAATTAGGAATATATTAAATGAGATAACACTTAGTTTTCATTTAAAAATAACTGGTCTCACTTCTGCTTCCAGTCAAGATGGAGTAATAAGAACCGGACTTACCTTGCTGCCTCAAAACAAAAGAAACAAAACCCAGAAAAAAAAAAAATACATGAAACAACAGCACTCAAGACACTGTATGTTAGGCAAAAAAGGACACTGATCCCCGAGACAGGAAAAACCAAGGTGATTTGTAACTGCCCAGCTTACTGCTTAGAGAAAGCTTCCAGGCTGTGGCACGGACAGAGGGGAAGGAGGGTGGGAGCAGGGGGTTGCCATGAGTTGAAGACTCGGAGCTGGAAGTCTAGGGGAGCTAGAGTTCCCAGGGAAGAGTGCCACAGAAGAGAAACCTGCACAAAGAGAGAACTCTGAAGAGGTACAGAGGGTTGCCCTGAAATACTCAGTTAAGTCATGATCACTGCATGTGTGTGAGGAGCTACTTGAGGCTGGAGAAACGACCACCTGAAGGAGTTGGAGGGACTAATGACAGGAGATCACACAGTGCTAGGAATAGAGCCTGTTCCCAATGATGACAGTGGAAAACCTGATAATTTAAGAAACATCAGGTAGAGTACTAAGTGTCTTGTGCCTCAACAGTGAAGAAAAATTAGGCAGAAACTAAACACAGCTCTGAACCTTTCTAATAAAACTTAAAAATAAGACCTGAAAGGAGTACACCATTTCTAAGAAACTCAGCTGTGCTGCAGACAATGCTCAAGAACATATATAAAAATATAAATATCTAGCTTCCAGCAAGGTAAAAAATTCAGTGTCTGGTATCCAATCAAAAATTACCAGGCATGCAAACAAGCAGAAAAATACAATCCATAATGATGAGAAAAATCAATAATAAATGATCCAGAACTAATACAGATGTTAGAATTACCAGATGAGAATATTAAAACATTTGTATTCCACACGTTCAAGAAAAACTGTATGTAAAAGAAAAATTGAGCATGTTAAGAAACATGGAAGATATATATATATAAAAGACCCACATCAAATTCCAGAGACAGAAACTATAATGTCTGAGATTAAAAACCAACCAACCAACCAACCACCCAGTGGCTTGGATTAATGGCAGATTAGACATTTCAGAAGAAAAAATTAGCACACTTGGTAATACCATAAAAGAAACTATCCAAAAGGAAATATACAGAGGAAGAAAGACTATAAAACAATGAACAGTGAGCCTTGAAGATGACATGGAATGGTCATGGTCTAATATATATTTGTATTGACAGCTTTTCCAAAGTAGTATGCAAAGAATCTAACTCTTGGTCATCTTGAGTAGAAGGAAAAGGAGACGGCACTACTGAATATACTCACATTTAATATACTTATAACGGTTTGCCAAACCCTAAAATTTCACTCTCACCTTCCTGCTTCTCTTTGCCCTTCCCACTGGTTGGGGCCATGCTCTTCTTCCCCCTTTCCTGGCTTCCCTGGAGACTGGAGCTCCTATGCCACTTATCTGCATGCTATCTTTTAGATATATACTGCCTTCCACTAGAACATCTATAAAAGATTTGTGTATTCCCCAAATAACTGTTTACTCCCAAATCCTCCTTTCCTCTAGCCAAATAAAGCATCCATATCTAAAATGACACTTATATTTTAAGTGTTAACTGATTTAATAAGCACTAGGATGTGTGTGATTACCCAATTTAACTCTCTTATTTTTCATTTCAAAAGAGAACCCTGTTAATGAATTAACAAGTTAAAATCCATCAATTCAATCACAAAGTATCTACTAGATACCAGATTGAACCAGATTGAACCAGATACGATAATGAACATTGGCGGATAGTGGCAATCCTGAAAGAAACTAGTCTGATGGAAAAAAACAGATAAATATACTCACAACAACAACACTGCATAGCATGGGCTAAGAGAGCAATATATACACAATGCCAATGAAGCACAAAAAAGGGACAACCCTATGAGACAGGGCAAGGTAAAGCTGAACTTTTAAGGCAAGAAATTAACCATGCTGGGGCGCCTGGGTGGCTCAGTGGGTTAAGCGTCTGCCTTTGGCTCAGGTCATGATCCCAGAGTCCTGGGATCCAGCCCGCCATCAGGCTCCCTGCTCCGCAGGAAGCCTGCTTCTCCCTCTCCCACTCCCCCTGCTTGTATTCCCTCTCTCGCTGTCTCTCTCTGTCAAATAAATAAAATCTTAAAAAAAAAGAAAACTAGAGACCAATATCCTAAAAAAAGAAATTAACCATGTTGGAGAGAAAGGTATTCTGGCTCAAAGTAATTGTATATGAAAAACTATGAAAAATAGGAAGGTATAAAATATGACACATTTGGGGACCGCAAATGGCTCAGATTTGGGGGTAGAATGGAAGGAAAAAGGGGGAAGAATTTTCATATTTTCTGGGGGAAAATGAGAGAGCAAGTCAAGGGTTTCACTTTAACAGGGACCCAAGATGGCACGTCAAAACCGCTAGGAACTGTGTCCCTGCCCCTGTTCATCAACCTCTGTGAGAAAACCTTCCCGCTATTAGTAAAGGAGGGAAGACCCGCATCCCTCTAAGTCAGGGGTTGGCAAACTATGACTCTGGTCTAAAGGCAGACCACCACCTGTTTTTGTACGATCTAAATGCCAAGCATGGTTTTTATATTTTTAAATAGCGAAAAAAATTCTAAAGAAGAATATTTTGTGACACATGGAAATTATATGAAATTCACATTTCAGTGTCTATAAATAAAGTTTTACTGGAACACGGCCACACTCATTCATTTATGTATCGTCTAGAACTTCTTTCATGTTTCAACAGCAGAGCTGAATAGTTGTGACAGAAACACCATGGCCCGCAAAACCAAAAATATTTACTATCAAGCCATTAGCAGAAAGTTTGTGGGTTCTGATCTTTCAGAAAATTTCATCTCCTTCACTTATGCCTCAGTTTGTCTCTTCAGAACTTTTTACAAGGAATCTCAGAATCAGTATCAGATAAAAATATAGTTCTCTTATTTATGGATATAAAGCATTATTTTATAATTTCATAAAACAATTATTGATTTCCATTTTCATATTTTCTACTTAAACATTCCTTTATATACGAAATATCAAAATCTGATTACTTTATCCTATAATTATGAAAGAATTAAATATCAAAGTTACAATTTTAAAAACTGCATTTCCTTTTGTTTACAGTAAGACTAGCCATACTTATTTCCTGAGCCTTAATTAAATAAGAAATATTCTAATGTTCTGAAACTGATAGTGCTTTGAAAGAATTCAAGAGGCAGGATGAAAAGAATATGCCAAAGGAAGGGAATCTAAGATTATTGCTATGATATGTGATTTATAGTAAGTATTATTACAGAATATTTTTCAAGGGTTGAAGTCATCTTTTGGTTGTATTTTACCTCTATTCTCAACAGAAAAACAAGATAGTGTTTTACTGTTGCTATCAAGTGAAAAGGCTCTTATTATTCCTAATTTTGTTTTTTCAACATATTTTGATACAATTTCAACATCTCAAGGGAAGTTATATTTACTTTTGCTGATTTTCAGTATGTTATTTGTCAGTCCAACTGTCATCTTTGAAACAGTATTTCTAAAAAATAATTTTAAAAAGTGAAAATTTCATTGTTAGTTAACCTTTGAGGGATCTGAGCAAGACCTAAGAAGATGGGTAGATTCTTGCCGAACAGCTGACAGCCTGCATAGCTTTACTATGGAGAAGAAAAATAATATTCTACTTAAGAGATCCCCTCATTTTTGAAATTATAAATTGCTGATAACACTACATGATCAATAAGCTATGAAAACTGAGTAAAATCAAAACACATCAAAAAACAAAATTTATAATAAAGATATGATCTTTAATACTCAACTGATATTATACTTAGTAATTAGATATAAATGGTAAATCATTCACAGAAATTGAAAAAATCAGTCCAAGACAGTCAAGTCTCTGGAAACTGTATGTTTTCTATCTGTGAGGACTAATGCGAGGAAGTAGGTAAGAAATGCAAAAAGGACAGAAGATGAAAGGGAACACTTAGCAGTTATCTTCAGATATTTAGCTTTCATGAAGGGAGATTAAATCTCTCTATGTGACTCTGGATGACAGAGGTGAGGTGAGAAAACCCTAATGAAAACAGCTTGCTGTAAGGAAAACTCTTCTACCTTTTAATGGCCAACAATGGAACTATTTATCTTTTTTTTTTTTAAAGATTTTATTTATTTATTTGAGAGAGAGAGAATGAGAGAGAGCATGAGAGGGAAGAGGGTCAGAGGGAGAAGCAGACTCCCTGCCGAGCAGGGAGCCCGATGTGGGACTCGATCCCGGGACTCCAGGATCATGACCTGAGCCGAAGGCAGTCGCTTAACCAACTGAGCCACCCAGGCGCCCCGGAACTATTTATCTTATGAGGCTGTTCTAGTACAACGGAAGAGTATGCAGATACAGAATTAAACAGATTGAAGTTTGAAACCTATCGCTGTACCTAGAGCCACCCAGGTGCCTGATCTCTCAAATCTCGAAGTGTAATGTATGGGAAAAAATACCACCTATCTCCAAAAGAGACTGACAAGGGGCACCTGGGTGGCTCAGTCGGTTAAGTGTCTGCCTTAGGCTCAGGTCACAGTCTCAGGGTCTTGGGATCAAGCCCCGCATCAAGTTCCCTCCTCAGCAGGAAGTCTGCTTGTCCCTTTCCCTCTGCCCCTCCCCCTGCTTGCTCTGTCTCTGTGTCTCTCTCTCAAATAAATAAAATCTTTTTAAAAAAGAGATTGACAGTGATGTATGATATGATGACAATGATGTATATGACCACAATAATGATTATGTATGTAAATTATGTTGTTGTTGTGTTACCGCGAGTATGTATGTTATTGTGCATGTAAGGTATGCATTGTATGTACATTATTGCATGTACAGTTGACCCTTGAACAATGTGGAGGTTGGGATGCCTACCCTGCCTCTGCCCCCACAACTGTCAAAAATCTGCGTATTTTTTGACTCTCCAAAAACTTTACTGATGGTTTACTGTTGACAGAAGCTTTACCATTAACAGTCAATTAACACATATATTGTATGTTATATGTACTATGTGCTGTATTCTTATAATCAAGTAAGCCAGAGAAAAGAAATTAGGAAAACCTTAAGGAGGAGAAAATAGATTTACAATATACTGTACTTATTGAAAAAATCCGCATTAAGTAGGTGTGTGCAGTTCAAACCTGTGTTGTTCAAGGCTCAACTATATTCTATCAAAGCCTTGAGTAAGTCAGAGATGGAAATTCCAGAAGTGAATCAGAGAGTCTCAACTAAATTAATTCATTCACACATTCAACAAACATGTACTGAATATGTAATACCTACAAGAGGCACTGGGGTACTATGGTTTAGAGTGTGGATTCCCAAGCCAGTCTATGGATATGAATCTTCACATCTCTTAGCAGCTGTCTAAACTTGGGCAAGTTACCTAACCATTTTATGTCTCGGTTTCCTCTTCTATACCAAAGGGATAATGATAGGGTTGTGGAGAGGATTTTAATGAGTTAATGTAGATAAAGGGTTTAGCACAGTACCTGATAGTACCACATCCTATATATAAGGATTAGCTGATTAGCTATATTATGACTACATTATGACTACATGCCAGACACTGAGTATACAGCAGACTGCTGACAAGGTCCCTGACCTCGCAGGGCTTATAGTCTTTGAAGGGGTTGGTGGCACAGAAAATGAACAAGCATAGTAATGATAAGCACTACAATCAGTGTTAAGTGAAGAAAAAGCAGCCTATGGGTATAGGGGAGTTCAGCTGAGATGGGCCTGTCAAGGGAGTGCTCTCCCATGAGAAGCCCTGTGGTTATCTGGGGGAAGAGCATTTCAGGCTGAGAGAAAAGGCCCAGAGCAGGAGGATACAGGGTGTGTTGAGACTAGCAAAGAAGCCAGCGTCACTGGCCCCTGGAGAGAAGTCTGGGGAGACAGGAAGGTTCCTGACCACGCAGAGCCTCAGAGACCAGAGTAAGGACACTGGATTTTATTCTGAGTCTGGAGGGCAACAGCTGGGAAGGTTTAAAGCACAGGAGTGACAAAATCAGACTTGCACTTTAAATAATTCACTCTGTCAATGACCTCTAACGAATTATTCTAAGGTTTCCTGAATGTCATCCTTCTAATAGAAACAGAAGCACATTTAAGCATCCGGGAAACAGCAACACTACAGCATGGCAGACCGCAGCGTTCCTAACACTTAGCCTGGCCACTGAGTACCGATGCCCAATCATAAAGTCGCTGCATTCAACACAGCACAGCATGTACAGCAGGGGTGCGTCCCGTTTGGGTTTGTTGGATTTCACAGACCAAGCGCTGTGAAGGAAGCTTAAAAGAAAGATTGGACAGTGGTTCTGGAATGATGAAACAGAAAGAGCGAGGGATTATGGCTGCAGAAGGGAATGCCTTGGGACACCAACAATGTCAGGTTCCAGAGAGGAACAGTACACCAGAAAGAGGCCTCTGGGCAGAGCGGCGGTATCAGCTCTGTGACTGGTTCCTGGCGATGACCCGAGTGTCATCTAGCGAAGCCCAAGAAACAACCCGAGGTAAGGAATTATACAAAGATGTTAAAACGTGACTGATCCACAAAACAGAAGTCAAAAGAGAGATGAAACTGTTTTCACATGGCCATCTGTGTAGATATATGAGTTTGAAAATTTTCAGGCAAAAACAGTAAACTAGAGGAACAAAACCAGGCCTTTCCGCCATGCCCTATCACGGAGACAGGGATGAGTGTCCTTTACCTTGCAACATGGAGATGTCCTCGATGGCCATAAAAACTTATTGAATAGTAGATTATCAAACACTAAGCTTACTGAGCCTCAACTGTAAAACTAAGGAGAAAGGTGAAGTTAAAAAAAAGAGAAGGGGCAAAGAAGGGGTGGTGGGGGTGGGGGCACGGGGATGACTGGGAAGAAAAATCATCTAACGAGTCAAAATTGCTCAGATTTAATCACATTTACGCAATTCTGGGTATCTTTTCAGGAAAGCTTAGTAATTTTAAGCATAGCAATATTTTTCAAGAGTCCATTTTGGCTCTGGCAAGGCAATGGTTGTAACTGAAGATATGGAGCAGTGTAGAAAAATTCAGAGAGAAACCAAATCTCTGGAAAAAGTGAGGCTTTTTTTGGTTCATTGTAAAGTAACATAAATTAGTCTCCAACCCACAATCTGCACCTACCCCCAACTTCCCAGCGTCCTGTGCAGCCCATAGAAAGTGGAAAGTGTGCCAAAACAAACAGTGTGGGCTGAAGCTCTGTGGATGAAGGGTGGGATGAGGTTTGGTGGAATTGGCAGGCAAGCGAATGGAATCACTTTAAAGCAATGCCACAAAATGGAGACTAAATAATCACGAGCACTTTCAAAATCCACAGAAAAATGGAATATGCTTAAGCTAGATCACAGAACTGATTCCCTACTCCAACTCATTTCAAAAAAACAAACACAGAAAGGATAGGGGAAAATGAAACAAAGCAAAACATACCTGCTCTGTTATCTGTCTTTAATTAAAGCATAAAATACCCTCCCTCTTCTTTTCTCCCAACCACCCTGGAACAGAAGAGCGAAGGGGCAGCAACTCAGGTGAAAGGCTTCAGCCTTGCAGCTACAGAGAGGGGAGATAGCAGACAATGGAACTGGTGATTCATTACAAAAGAATACACTCCAGAGCCGGCCTGCTGCCACATGGGCTCACTGCACTATTTAAAGGAACAGCAACCCCCTTTCCAACCTCCCTTATTCTTAACACCTTCCCTCCTCTCAGTCCTGATGGAAAACAGATTTTGAAGAAAATGCCAGCAAAGCACTGAGCTGTCCAAGAAAGGGAGGGCTTTGTGTTCCACAGAAACTGGCAGTCTTACACTATAGGAGTACAAAAATTTTCTTTCACATCCATACTGTAAGATCTTTTCCTCTCTGCCTGGTATACTTTTCCTTTCAACAACAAACAGTATAACTGAGTCTGAGTCTGGCTAAACATTTTTTTTTATTAATTGAAGTCATTTGCAATTTTGTTTTTCTAATTTTACACATATTACAAGAATAACTTCTCTTTTCCTTCCTTTTATTCTACATTGTTTTTATAGATGTGAAGAGATGCAATAATTTCGTTCACATACTCAGAAATAACAAAGTATCTCAGTGAAAAACTCCTACGACATTTACATGAACAACGGATACACCTAAAGTTGTATTTTAAAAAGTCACAAGAGCATGTCTGTCTAGAATATTAGAATTTTTTAAAAGATTTTATTTATTTATTTATTTATTTATTTATTTATTTATTTATTTATTCATTCATGAGAGTGAGAGAGAGAGAGAGAGACAGAGGGAGAAGCAGGCTCCCAAGGAGCAGGGAGCCCAACGCGGGACTCGATCCCAGGACCCTGGGATCATGACCTGAGCCGAAGGCAGACACTTAACCATCTGAGCCACCCAGGCGCCCCTAGAATATTAGAATTTTGTGATTAAATTGTCATTTGCTTTTTTTTTAAAGCAAAACACTGATTACCTATTGTAAATGACAGAGCAGTTCGCTAATTACCCCGAGAACTGGCCTTATAAAACTAGAGCCAATAAAATAATAAGGTGCAACTATTGATATGGGTCTAATATTGTCATCCACTTCGCCCTTCTTCCATCAAAGTGAGCAACTAATTTAAAATAAAGGGATACAGAAATGTCAGGATCCAATATGCAAAGAACCTAGGTGACCAAATGATAAAAATATATCCAAATACCTTTCTTAATATACTAGTCAAGGCACTAAACACCATAATTAGCCATTTAACTTTGATAACCAAACCCTGAACAGCACAGACATTTTATATTCAGAAAGTTTATCTGACAAATCATTATCAAATATTGGGATTAGGTGTCTAGCTTGAAAAACAAAAACCAAAACAAACAAATAAAAAAACCCAAAACCTTATTGTAAGGACAAAGATTTGGCCCATCCAGTTACTTCCTTTGATTTTTTTTTCTAGATTACTAAGAACCATGTATGTTATATTACACAGAAAGAATATGTACCAAAACAAATATGCTGGCATACATACTGAAAATCCACAAATCTGATACTCTGTACTTCCCAGTTATAGAAATTCGGGATGGGAAAAATGAGCAACTTCCTTCTCTCAGCATCCAGCACATCCTGAGACAACCACAGTGATTTTAATTTATCCCTTAGAATTCTTAACCACCAAGAAATCCTTCTTTCCAATTCTTATTTCTCTCTTCTGCTTTGCTGCTAAGACCACAGTTCTCTTAAATACCAGTTCTTCAGACTGCAATATGAAGTGTGCATGAGCATGTGCATTCTAACTTGTGCTTACACATGCTCACCCAGCTCCTCCAGAAACGAAGGGCACACATTCCAAGAGGCCACAGAAACCCTCTGATTAGAAAAAGTACTAGTTTAGAGAACTCTTTCACTGATTTAAAAATATATATAATGAAAAGTCAAGTAGTTGGAAAGCCCTCCCAGTAACAGCTGAGAAAGAAGAGAGCTGTCGTCCTGTAATAGTGCCAGTTAATGAAAATTGAATGAGGGCTCCAAGGTTAAGAAGTATCATCTCCCAAGCAACAAAGAGAATCCAGAAATAGGTCTTCTCTTTTATGGAAATTTTTAAAAAGTAAAGCAGTATTTCTAAAGAGTTAATTAGGCTAACAACAAAGGGATAAGAAACGGAAGAGAAAATATTTCAAAGGTTTCTCCCTTTTCCAAAAGGAGGGTTTCTTGATAATCTCCAAACTCAGATCTGGTGAAAAATCACTTTGGAAACATATATTCTTTGGAACTTCCCTTCCTTCTAGGTCACGTCGGCAGAATCGCCCTAGTGCTTTCCCTCCTTCCAAACAGCACTGCAGGGCATTATATAACATTTAACGGAACAGTGTTCCTGCTCCTAAAATGATGCCTCTATCCAGATAGCTAGCCGACTCTCTCGCCCTCCGGTGGTGACTCGGAGAGGAAATGAGAAGAGAGAATACAAAAAAAAAAGGGCAAACTCCTTAAAAGGAAAGCACTGTCCAGTGATGAAATTTCCCTACAGAGCATAAAAGCCTGGAGTGACACTGATCCTAAGTCTGAGCCTAAAGGACAGGAACGCTCCCCCGTGCAAATGATTTCACTGATCAATTGCAGTCTCATCATTCCCTCTCAACCTATGTGTAAAGATAAAGGGTAAAAGGAACATGCAGAGGGTGCCAACGAGAAAAAGAGCACGGCCGGGGGAACCGTGGTAGAGTATTCACCTTTCCATTTGTCAGGAATGACTTGCTAAAATGCAGATTAGATATTGCCTGGCATAACCAAAGACAGGCAGAAGAGAGAGAGCGAGCGAGAGAGAGAAAGAGATCTTCCATTTCCTACTCCCTCTCCTTCAAATGCCTTTTACTGCCCGTGTGGTTGTCATTTATACATTCAGATTTGTTCTCCTCTCACAGAGGGCTCTACCTGCCTCTGCTACACCTGGATATTCCCATGGTTCCCACTGAAAACATTCTTTGCCAGTAACAAAGCCATGAAGATGAAGCCTATTTTTCTAGCCTTCATTTTTAATAAGCCATTTACAGAGAAGGCAGCAGAACGGCAATTCCATAGCCAATCCTGAGAAACCACAGTGAATCAGGAATCAGATTTCCCTAGAACACAAATTCTTCTGCAATTCTTAAAAGGAAGTCAATCCCTTTCCCCTCTTTTTGGCAGTCTGTAAGAATCTCTTCCTACCTCTGCAGCTTCTCTCCCTCCCTCTTCTCAGAACCAAGACAAAGAGGTAGACAAATCCCCACAGGGTCTTTCCTGAGCTACAGCTGCACAGTACAGGAAACAGGAATCTGCTATGGAGCTGAGGGAGGGGGAGAGAAAAAAGGATATGGATCCAGCACACGCACAGGCACACACTCACACACACACAGGCACACACTCACACGCGCGTGCACACGCGCACACAGGCACACACACACAGGCACACACTCAGCAGACACAGACTAACACTTTTCAGTTGATAACAATAAATCTGGCCTTCTCTGCGAAGGCAATCATTATTAAAACTCTGCCTACTACGCCCGACCCCCAGGTCTTTATTTAGATCCCAGAAACCAGAAAAGAGGCACGCGGAGGAAACACAAATCTTACCTGAGTGACCATTTTCTTTTCCTCCATAAACCAAACGGCACGGAGGATGAGCCCTTCAGGGCAGTCCTGCTGGGGCGCACCTCCACAGCTCCCCCCGCCCCCCCCAGGCTAGCTATTTTGGGGCAGGCTACTGATCTCCCTTTATCCCGTTCCCCTTCCTTTTTCTTTCTAGCGTTTCTTCCTTTCTTTTCTCTTCCTCTCTGGCAGCCTCTCCCCCTCCTTCTCTCTCCAGCTCCCTCCCATATCTCAGGCAGATGGCTGAAGGAAGCCCCACCCCTGAATGCCTAAGGTAATTAATCAGAGTGGAGCCCCACCTCTTCCTCCTCCCCCCACCCCTCCCGGACGGCTGACATCTCCCAACTCCAGAAAACAGGCCTGCTGGAGAATGGCAGTTTGGTGTGTGCTTTGCGCACGCGTGTGTGTGTGTGTGTGTGTGTGTGTGTAGAAGGGAAGGAGGGGGAGAGAGAGAGGGAGGGAGGGGCAGGCGCCATGTGCAGGCATATTTTAAGGAATGAATATCTGCTATGGGGGCATTAATTATATAGCACTGGAAGCATTCATAGCAGCTCAGCATAGTTAATACAGGTTTAAAGTATTCCACCCGTGAATATCTAATCATAAATAAGAAATGAAACAAAAATTATTTTTAAAAAAACATTTCCACTGATGTACAGTTTACAGATGTAGGAGATTTAATGAAAGATGTGAAAAGCTGCTGAATGACCACTTACAGGAGGGTTTTCAAAGGAATGAGAAAGGGCAAGAACCTGCCTGTCCTAAATCAGTCTAATGACCGCAAAGGACGAAAAGAGAGGAAGAAGGTGATCTAAGTGCTTATTTTTTCTACTGTAAAAAACCTGGGGATTCTGGAAAAGGTGTCTATAAACATGTCTGTTTAAGGAACTGAAGCTGTATACAAAAGTACATACAGATTTGACTGCTGAAGGCTTCCAGTTTCATTGTAAATTCTGGTTAACAGAAGCCACCCTTTGTGTTTCCCCAGGGCTTCTGGATTTCAGCCTCTCCTGAAAATCATAACCCTTTCCTATATACACACTGGGCACCTGTGTCATTACTGTAAAGAGTAATTGTTACTACAGAGCACTATAGATATAAAAGATTTGTAAGAACATTTACTGAACATAAGAGTTTAACATTCTCTTATTAAAATGACATAATGAAAAAAGCATAAAGGGGTGATTCAGTCTGGAAGTCTTGGTCTAAGTCCTGATTCTGCCCTTTACAACTGATCTTAAGTCTTTAACTTCCAAATACAAATTCCATAATCTCCCTACTTTAAATTAGTAAATTTTCAAATAAAATAATCTGTGTAGATGATGTTTATGGTGTTTATCATTTATCTCATAAAAACGAAGATTTCCCATTTTTTAGTATTCTAATAAACAAGATCCTATTCTAAAGGATTTTATTTATATTTTCATTTTGGTATTTATTGTTATAATCTCTAAGAGATTACCCAAAGGCAAAGAGATTAATTCTAAAATTAAGCTTCCTATATTTAAGATAAACACACTAAAGAAATCAAGATTTAAAATCACAAATCAAAAAAAAAGTAAAGTAAAATCACAAATCACACTGAGAATACACCGTGTTTTGCTATCGTTATGAGGATCTGACAAAATGCATAACCAACCTTTTTAAAATGTACTGTATAATAATGTGGGTTGGCACATTGCCAATATAACATCATCATGCTCCTACCCAAATTAATAATCATTTTAACAAAAATTCTAAAAAGAATACAAAAACTACCAATCTGGAGAACCTGCAGAAACTGGCATAATCATAGCTATTTACTGAATACTTACAATAAGTCAGGCACTATTCTGGGCATTTTACAGATATCTGCATACTTCTGGTATAATCCACAATGCATAAAGAAATATGTACCAAAGAATGGGATCTTTAAACATTAGGGGAAAAAAATATCACTCTGAGAAAAGGAATGGATCAGTACTAGGCTTGTTCTTATTTAACATTTTTAGAAATGATCTAGAAGATAGGACATACTGCATTTCTGAGTTTGCGACTGAAAAGCCAATTAGGAGATAAAACCACAGTCAAATTTTTTAAAAATACAGAGTAAGCAGAAAAGAGGTAGGTGAGTTTCACCGGAAGCAAAGGCAACCCAGTGTACTTTTCAAAAAAATCTAAATCACATTTATGGGATAATTATTTATGTTTTCAGTTCTAATATAAGAAATTAAATCTGCGAATCACTGTATACCATTCTCTGAATCCACTAGTCCATCTAGTGCTAGGGGCAGAAAACCCTGAGCAAGACGGACTCCCCCACTCCCCATCTCTCTCTCTCTCTCTCTCTCTCTCTCTCACACACACACACACACACCACACACACACACACTACACACACACACACACACACACACACTACCGTTATGAAAGCTGTGGTTATCTTGAAGCTTGTGTGTGACTGCAGCCTCCATACATAAAGGCAGACAACAAGGCCCCAAGGAAAAAAATTTTTTTTTTTTTTTTTTTTTTAATAAAGAGGCAGATGAGGAATCTCTACATGCAAAAAGCCCAGGACTAGCGCCAGGACACAAGTTTCCTTTGGCCTGGTATTCATGCGTCCTTTGCACATGCAGGACCAACATTTTACACTGCAAATAATAAGCTTACAATAGTCACAACCACAAGAAAGAGTTAGTATGAGCTAATGTCAAAATAAAAATTACAATGATTTTCATAAACTCACCGAATAACAGGACATACTCAAGGATATTTTGAAGTGTGTCCCTGACTTTCAAGGCTGGCATTATAGAAGACAATTTGCTCCCCGATGCCCAAGAAGAGAGAAGAGCAATTGAACAGCCTTGCATCTGACCCAGCAAAACAACTGGAGTCCCCTAGTGGCTGAATGTGCCCTGTAGTGTACCAATGAACAACTCATTCCAGGGTATTTTCTGGGATGGAATTTCTGGGATCCTTCCAAGATCCTCCTTCTCACTCAACACCACACCAAACCAGAAGCAAGTCCTTTTGAGTTCTGTGAAATCTGCCCTTTCTTTCTGTCCCTAGCACCACAAACTCAGTTCTGGCCATATTATTTTGTATCTAGCCTCCTACTTGTCCCTCTGCCTCCAGTCTACCACTCTTGCTATCTGCGCTGCTCATCACTGCCAGGGACCTCCTTCCAAGTGTAAATCCCATCATGCCATTTCCCTGATTAAAATCCTCAACTATTCCCCACAGGCTAAAAGAGGGGAAAGTCCTAACTCTTAAGTAGGTGCCTACCACATAACCTAGCCTCACTGTCCCGAATCGGAGTCCCTGCTTCCCCTCCTGCTGCCACCACTCCTCTGCTCCTAGCACACTGAGCCACATTCCTCAACGATACCATGTTTCTGTTCTTTTCTGTTTCATGTTCTTACTCCCTTGAACAGGGCCTTCTATCTGGCTAATTGGTGAATTCTTCCTGCAAAGCTCACTTCAGGGATCCCCTGCCCTAGAGCTTGTCCTGACCCTACCTGCTCCCACATCTGGGTTAGGTCCCCCTTTTCCCTATGCCTTAGTGCCTAGCCCACGGTTCTTAACTGTTGGGGGTATGACTTGATGATGAGCAGTCTGACAGTAGGAACTGTGTGTTGCATACCATCTCCCCAGTTCCTAATGCAATGCCTAAAATACACAGTAGTGAAGAAATGTTTGCTGAAATCAAGCTATAATGCCTTGATTTCTATCTCTATTCATTTATTTTAGATACATGGGTACCTAAGAATGAAGAGCATCCATGTGGTTATCAAAACATTAGAAAAGTGTTCTTTTCTTCCAAAAAGGTACTTGGAAATATGTTTGAATTTATAAATTCACTTCAGTATCTTAGAAATTTGAGGCTGAAAGGAAGATGTACAGAGAGTAGGAGAAAGGCCTTATTTTCAACTTGATTAGAATAGTTCAGATTCTAGACAAAATAATACTCACTGATTTAAAAAAAAAAACACACAACTTTAGGTGCTTTTGCTCTTCACAATTTTACATTAGATGTGACTCAACTTCCGTAACTTCCACCCACGCACCAGCAATGCTATAAAAGCAGATCCAACAGTCCCTGGCTGGAAGGCAGGTTTTGCTCATACTTTCCCAGGCTGCCTCTGACACCCAAGTGAAAAGCAACATTAAAGGGACAGCATTTCCTGCAATAATAAAAACTTGTCAGTATAAAAGCTTTTCACAGCACACCCCCACACAATAACCCGAAGTGTAAATAACAATTTACACCTAATAGATATTAAATACCTTCCCAGAAGCATCTCTGACACAATGCCACTTTAATATCCTTTGCCCCCACATTCCCATTGGTAGAAATGAAGCCAAATTAAGGCTAACTCTATTATTTCCTCGCTTCTTTTCTCTAGTTTAGGCAGGGATCAGTTTTATAGAACTCATTCTTGAAAAAAAAAAGAAAAGGTGAGAGCAGCATTTGAAATGACTGCTTTAGACCTTGTATGTTCATAAAACCCAAATAACCCTCACATTTATTTCTTGTCCCTAAAAATCAAACCTTTAGAACAAGACCCCCAAAAACATACTCTAAGACATAGGTGAGGCCAGAGAAATTAGAAAACATTACTTCATAAATTATCTAGATTTGGGTAACATACTCTTGTATCATTAAAATATCCCAAAGTCTAGACAACTAGAGTTACATATACAATTGAAATTATGTGTACACTCTCTGTATTCTCTGAGATTAAGGAAATATTAAATATCGAAAGGGATGGGATGTAAACAAATTTATCAATAACCAGATTATCGAGACAGTAATACCTGATGAGCCTATGAAAACTGCAGTGTGTTGTTTCTTCAATACTAAAATATGCTGTCTCTATTACTAAATAAATTACTGAAGACTCTCCTGTCTTCTTCACCTCCAAATTCCTGTGCACAGTGTCTGGCACACAGTAGGTACTCAAAAAAAAAAAAAACTCCTCAGAATGAGAAATCAAAGAACACATATATCCCTCTACATCAAGGTCGCCTTCCCACAAAGAAGTGGAGAGTCTATGGGCTGATTCAGTCCGCAGCATTCTGCAGACCCGAGCACGCGCTAGGCAAGGGATCTTTCAGATAGGCAACTTTCTTTCTCCCAATCTTCCAGATGCCGAATATCCTTAAGCTGTACTTGGCTGTCCTAAATTCTCAAATACGGACACTTAGCTCCCCCCTCCCCATAACGTATGGCCTCGCTTCTTCCTCCAACTGCCCATTCACCTCAAAATGATGATCAGTGTCAATGTGTTCAGCGGATGACAGACAGTTAAGTAAAACTGCCTCAGGAAAAACTGGGATAAAAGACAAACCCTTAACTTGCAACAACAGCTACATTTTCCCCTCCAATATTTTTTGTTGTGGTAAAATACACATAAAATTTACTCTCTTAGCCATTTTCAAGTACAACTGACCCTTGAACAACACAAAGGTTAGGGGACCTGACCCCCAAGGTGGTCAAAAACCCATGTATAATTTTTGAATCCCCCAAAACTTAAGTACTAATAGCCTACTACTGACTGGAAGATTTACTGATAACATAAACAGTCACTGAACACATATTTTATAGATAGTATTATACACTGTATTCTTATCATAAGCTAGAGGGGGGGAAGTTATTAAGAACATCATGAGAGAGAGAAAAAACATCCACAGTACCGTACTGTAAAAACCTCACATAGAAATGGACCCAAGCAGTTCAAACTGGTGTTGTTCAAGGGTCAACTGAATACAGTTCAGTAATATCATATATTCATAATGTGCTACCACTGCCACCATCCATCGCCAGAACGCTCTTCATTTTTTAAAACTGAAACTCTGTACGCACTGAACAATAACTCTCCATTCTCCTTGTCCTCAGGAGCCCCTGGCAACTACCACTCTACTTTCTGTCTTTATGAATTTGACAACCCTGGGTGCCTCACAGAAGTGGCATCATATGGTATTTGTCTTTGTGACTGGCTTACTTCACTGAGTGTAACTATCCTCATGGTTCATCCATGTTACAGATTCTGTAGGAATTTTCCTTTCTTTAAGACTGAGTAGGGGCGCCTAGGTGGCTCAGCTGGTTGAGCATCCGACTCATGATTTCGGTTCGGGTCATGATCTCAGGGTCGTGAGATCGAGCCCCACGTCCGGGAAATCTGCTTGAGATTCTCTCTCTCCCTCTCCAGCTCCGCCCCTCCCCCCAACTCATTCTCACTCTCTCTAATAAATAAATCTTTAAGACTGAATAATGTTCCACTGTGCGTATATACCATATTTTGGTTATCCATTCATTCATCCACTGATGGACACTTGGGTTGTTGCTTCCACCTTCTGGCTGTTGTGAATAATGCTGCTGTGAACCTGAGTACAAGTATCTCTTTGAGACCCTGCTTCCAAATCTTTTGGGTATGTACCCAGAAGTGGAATTGCTGGGCCATATGGTAGTTCTATTTTTAATTTTTTGAGGAGCCATCATACTGTTTTCTACAGCAGCTGCACCATTTTATATGCCCACCAACAATGCACAAGGATTCCAACTTCTCCACATCCTCACCAACACTTGTTTTCTGGGTTTTGGGTTTGTTTGTTTTTTTTTTCTTTTGACAGAAGCCACCCTAACAAGTTATATTCTAACCATTCAGTCAAAGGCAGTAATCTTTAATCCAAAAGAATAATTTCAGGAGTAGTTTCTCAATGAATAGATTTTTTTCTGGGTAGGGAGACTATAGTCATTGTCCTGTAAGTCATTTCTAGCAAGCCCCTATCTACTTACTCTGCTTGTACTTTAACCTGATTTGGTCGAGATTTAGTTCTGCAAAAATAATAATAAAACAACCAGTTTCAATTGCACACTCTAAAGACATGTGTGATTTTATTACGAGCAAGAGCAATGAATGATCAAGTTCTGGAAATACTTCATTGCCTTATGTTGAGGAGAAATTCAAAAAAAGGGTGCAAAATCTTTAATTTTTAAAAAAATACTGTTCAGTCACATGCTCCGTAATTTCTAATGGCATAACACACTGGTATAGAACCGCACATGTTATCCAGTGAGGAGCTTTAATTTACCAAAGTTTAAGAATATAACAGAAACCAGCAAGAAAATTTTGTAACCATTGTTGAGATAAAAGTTTAGGTCGCAAACAACCATCTATTACCTATTTATAAATGCAATGAAAGAAAACTACTACCCTAACTGAATTAATAAATAAGACTGTAAAATAGTTTTGGATCCTTCAATTTCAAATTGTTTTTTCAATCCCATTAATTTCCCTGATGTGGTGGAATGGAAAGTGTACTCTCAAATTCTAACATCCCATTACCTGCCTTTCTAAGCTACCTTAATTTCAGATAGAATAAATCTACTAAATCGAGAAAGGCCAGCAAAGTGTTTCAAATACTAAGCATGACATTTATCAAGACCAAATCCTAATGACCAAAAAGATTTGGGATGGCAAGTTCATTTCATTATAAATGAATCAAATTTTACTGCAAAAGACTTTATAGCAAACATGTCATAATTTCTCTTTTTTAGAAAAGATTTTATTTGAGAGAGAGAGAGAGAGAGCATGAGCGTGCAAGTAGGGGAAGGGGCAGAGGGAGAAAATATTCAAGCAGACTCCCACTGAGTGCAGAGCCCAAGGTTTGATCTCACATGGGGCTTGATCTCACGACCCATGAGATCAGGACCTGAGCCGAAACCAAGAGTCAGACACTAAATCTACTGAGCTACCCAGGTGCCCCTCATGTTGTAATTTCTAAACAGGAATTCTTTAATCCATCCCATAACCTTTGCTTCATTGGTTGTGGGGTGGCCAGTTTTCTACCTCAAAACTTCTTCTACACTTTATAATTGTTTTTTTTTTTCATATATATGTCTGATACTTCAATCTTCTTTGGAAACACTTCTGCTTTTCCAGGTTTTTTTCTCAATTTTACTTTTATGACTGCTATTACATGTCCCTCACTTTGCTAAGTTGGGTCTCAGAAAAAATGTTCACAGATGTTTCCCTTCAAAAGCACATCAATATTTACTTTGAAGAAGCTCTGCTTCTAATGTAGTCTCATGACACTTCCAGCCTTAAACTGTTATGCAGCCCAATCTATTTGTTTTATGCCAGTAGAGACTGAGTCCACAGGTAGTAAGACCCACAGATATACCAAAATTTTATTATGGTAAATGTAATATACTCTTCATTTGAATAGCTCAAATAATGGAAACCCGTATATATAATAGAAGTAAACCACATAGTATAGACCAATGTGTTAGAATACAGTTGAAGAAACATAATCACATAACCACATCCCCTCCCATCTGACTTCAACACTGGTAGCATAAGACCTGAATGAGAGCTGTGTTACTCTGGAGAGCTTACCCAACAGGTCCAGGTCCAAATAAAAATAGTCTGGTTTAGCCTGTAGGCCCAAAATACCTAATAGGATGTACTGGTTAGTGTGTCACTTCCTTTAACCCTATGCATTTCTGTCTAGTCTACAACTTAGGAGCTAACTATTAGAGAAATGGCCATTTGAAAGAAAAAAGTAGTAATTAAGTGCCATGAAAACACAAATAAACCAAAACAAACCGAGAAAACAACTAGGATCTGTAATTCAGAATTAACTGTATTAACTGTTTTTATTTTCCTATTCTAGGTTTTCAGCACAATTAATATTTCAAAGAGTCATGCCATATGAAGGATCATTTGGTCTAATCCGTTCATTTTACATACAGTGAAGTCAAATTAAACGAAGCTATTTGAGCATATCATGGAGGTGGTTAACACTATAGCTTGAATCAGAATCCAGGATTCTTTAGCTTTACTCACTATACTGCTACTAATTTAAAGGGAAATAGATATGTAGAAATATATTTGATAATGACTTAAAATTTTCTGATTCTAGACTTCAAGAAGTTCATTGAACTTAAGATACTACTTATCTCATCGCAAAATAGTCTAAAATATTAAGTTTGGAGAGGGTGCCCTCTACCGTACATTACCTTTCTGAAAAATACAGCAACGTTTGGAAACTGCCATCTGTGCTTCTCATCTACTCAAAATGAAGCCTCAAGTTTACTCTGAGATGGTGACTTAGTTATGTTACATTTATAATGCCAAGCCCACTGTTTCTCTCTCTCTCTCTCTCTCTCTCTCTCTCTCTCTCTCACACACACACACACACACACACACACACACACACACACGAACCTCTGTGAAGTTTCAGAACTTCTAGAGTTGAAAGCAACCTCCCCTGCCCAGCCCTCAGTACTATAAAACTCAAACTTCCTGTTATAGCAAATTAGCAAAATACTATGAGAAATCTATGCCCTGAATGGTACCAGGTCAAAAGACAGAAAGCTTATAAGCATTTCATCCCACCATAAAACCTTCACATCAACCAAACAGCACCTTAAAAAAAACCACCACCAACAATACAAATTATAGCCCTTAGCTTACCTGGACAACAGGATATTGATAATCCATACAATATACACCATACATAGCAAAGGGGGTTAAAATCTTCAGATAAAGACAGTACCAAAAGGGTCTACACTTTTGACCTGCTTGCTCTGGCTGTCCTGTCCAAAGGAACTAGGTAGCACCAAAAAAATCTTTGGCTGACTCCCAGTCTACGCAGATAGGTATGCTGGCTCAGATGATGAAGCTGGAGCTTGGTTTAGCCCAGGCTTCCACCCCAGTAAGATTCAACGCTACCCAGAAGAACTGTTCAAGGAAAAAGCAAAAAGCTCCAACTGAGTTACTAGTTACAGACTGACAACTATACTAGAGACTTGCTATTACTGTTGGTTTTAAACTGACAGCTCCACCAGAAACTCAAGAGGCAGAGAATGACAGCCAGGAAAAGAACAGGGGCTCCTTAAAGAGGCAAACAAAAACAGTAGGAAGCACAAGGTATCCAGGATCCAAAATTATATATATGTTCCAGGCCTTAAGTGCGTCAGAGGGAACACTCCCAATCCAGGACATGGAAAGGCAGATGGGACTGGTATTATTTCTCTATTCCGTCTTGGGCAGGATGGTGCGCATGTGCGCACACACCCTCCCCCCCAACACCAAACACCACACACCACACACACACACACACACACACACACACACACCACACACACACACACACACACACACACACATCCCTTCTAACTGTCTCCAGCAGAGACAGGTGCTAGGATTAACAGCATAAAACCTCTCTGTCGTGGAAAGGAATGGGAGAAAAAAGAAGTCACACTGCTACATGTAGTAAAGGGATCCCTTTCATGACAGTGGATGTGTATCATCTAACACCTCCTTCACTGTGCTTTAACAGAGGCTGGACAGCTGGCAGGATCAGCACTAGAGAAGAGGAAGGTGGCCCCAACTCTGAGGCAACATGAGTCCACTGGAGACCTTCAGATATGCAAGACACTCTCTCAGCTGTTCCAGTCAAACATGTAAGGATTAACTCTGGCTGCCTGCCAAAAGGTGGGGGTGGAAAGGTCTTTTCAGAAAAGCCAGTTGGCTTTTCCTCTTTTAGGAAGCTGCTATACCCACCCTACCATTATATACAAACACACATGTGCACACATATTTCTATAACAGATATTAAAAGCAGTAACAAACATGGACAGGTGTTAAGTCAGTCTGATAAAGCATGGCAGGTTAGCTTTCAAAATCTAAACAGCCCATTTAAAAGCAGAGAACTGAAGTAATTCTTAGAAAACAGGACATACAGTGAGCAGAAAGTAAATGCTTAGTAAGAGATACACTATTTATAACTATTGCTCCCTAAGAAATCCCCTACTTGGGGCAAGCATTCAAAAGTTCAAACTGATAAATAATTCTAAATTAGTTTCAGGGGCTATGATCTCTCTAATCCTGGAGAGCCAGTAATATAACATGTTTCAGTAAGATCAAACCATGAGTATTAAATGCAACTGTGAGGCATCTGTAAGAGTTTATGTACTACTGTGCCCCCTGCCCCCAGTGCAATTTTTCTCCTTTTATGGTCACTGCATTTTATTTTAGGATTGTTCAGAAGAAATTGTTTTTTAAGAGTCCAAATGGCCTTAGTATATCCAAGACAGTTCTCTTGGTTAAACATTTACCTCAGATCAGTTCTAAGAGATTAGGAGGACCATTACAAGGTACTAGATTATCTTCAGATTGCTGGGATACTGAGCCTGTGTATTACGTATGAGAGACAATAATGCATCAATTCAGTACAATTAAAAAATTTACGGAACATCTATTACACACTAGGTACTGTGCTTAAGAACTGGAGATATGAACAGACACGGTCCTGTTGTCAAGGACTTTACAGTTTTGGGGGAAACAGATAAGCACACAGGTAAAACCAAAAACCAAAAGGATGCTACAGCACAAAATTAAACACTGAGCAACTTCTCATACAAAGAATGACATTTTTTCAAAGCTGCTCTTAACGAACACATCCATGTATCACTTTCCTCACCGCCACAACTATGAGACTCTGGCTTTGTCAATTCTTAACAGAGATTATCTGAACGCCACAACATTTTTGATCTGATTTGTCACGCATTAAAGGCCTATAATATACATTCTGACTGTCCCCAATTCAGCTATTAAAATGGTAATTAAGAAATAGCAATGGTAATGTTTCTGTATTAAAATCTTATACTAAATTTCTACATCTAATCAAATCAAATCATTCCCTAACCCTTCTTCCCTGTATACCATGCCATCCTGCCTCCACTCTACTTCATTTCATATACAGCAGTACTGGCCACAGAGATACTTGTAAGCTAACATCCGAAATCACTATTACATTCTTGATATGATTGGTATCAAGATTCCTCTCGATATGAAGACTGAGAAATGATGATACTTCTTATAAACCATAGAGGGCTGCAATAATGAACTATGGCTGACAAACTTCATGAGTTAACTCTGTTCAGTATTTGGTGAATTAATTACAGAAGATGAAGTTCCCAGATGGCATTGTATTTAAGATGACACGCTATAATTCAAATTCTAGAACAGCTGATATAATTTAAACTTGAAAATGGTCTCCATATATGTTACTGAGTGCCTAGTTAATTTCCTTTTTTTTTAAAGATTTTATTTATTTATTTATTTGAGAGAGAGAGAATGAGAGATAGAGAGCACGAGAGGGAGGAGGGTCAGAGGGAGAAGCAGACTCCCCGCTGAGCAGGGAGCCCGATGTGGGACTCGATTCTGGGACTCCAGGATCATGACCTGAGCTGAAGGCAGTCGCTTAACCAACTGAGCCACCCAGGCGCCCCAGGACTAGTTAATTTCTAGAGCTTTAAATTCTTCTTGAGGATAGATCTATACATACAAGGTGAAAAGATGTGACTGACAGTTTATTAAGTGAAAAAAACTGCATTACTGAATAATAATATTACTGAATGTGTACAGTGTAATTCCCTATTTTTAAATGCACATATGTATCTCTATATGCCATTCAGTAAATCATGTCATTTCTAAGCTTCATATATCTTATATATGTTATGTAGTTATGCGTACACACACATATACATATAACTTACTGAGTGACACACCACAGATGCCACAGATATACTATGTATTATACATAACCTGTTTTATATTTATACACACATATATTATAGGCATAAGACAAAACCTACACCTCTAGGGGCTGGGATGGTGGGGAGGTAGCTGGTTTTCATTTATTACTTTAGAGATAAACTAATATGTTCAAATATATTTAAATTAGCTTTTGGTAGTCCTATAATTATCTTTTTATTTATAAGTTTAAGGGACTCAAGACAGATTTTCCTTTGAGTATAAGTACTTTAAAAATTAGCAATACTTTCTCTGTCTCTTCTATATTATCACATTTGCTTTACTTTACATGATGGCCTTACCATAAACCCTCTGGAGGACAGAGATGATAAATAATCTTAATCATATCTTACCTAGATTCTGCCAAAACCGTGCCCAGGTCTAGTTTAAATAATTAGCCCCTCTGAAAAAAGGCAAAGTAATTCAATACTTGAATTTGAATTACAACTGCTTCTTGTCTTTTGAACTAATCCCTTGTAAAAAATTTTAAATTGTAATTTAAGACCAATAACTTAGTCAAACTAAAATTCTAAAAAATACTTACACCATTTGAAAAGTACACACTTTGCAATATTATGAATGCTCTTATAGTATTAAGTCTTTGTGTACTGATCAATTATAAGCATAAATACAGAAAATGGCCTTTTATATATATTTCTATGCATCTCTTTAGTAGAGACACACAGACTACAAATTTCAACAGTTGGCATACTTATGATGTCTCTGTTAGATAGAATGTAATGGTATCAGAGAGAAATCAACCTAGTGATATTTAAGAGTGAGATATCTAGAAACTACCTTGAGATTTATGAGGTTTTAGTTTCGCTAAGGATAAAGTAGACAATTTACCATGTCAGCCCCATGCTACAGGACATGACTGGTGACACTGCAATGTAATCTATACCATTTACAACCGAGGCATCTCAAGACTTACCGAGTACTAGAATGCCAGAAAATATCTGAGATTCTTCTCTTTTCTACTTCCTCATTATTTTTTTCTTCTCTCCTTTTCCTTCCCTTCTGACTATACCACAGTCCTACCGAGAGTGTCCACAGATACTAGTTAGGCCTCACAGTAGAATGTTTTAGCACAGATTGCAATGACCTCTGCTCCAAGGTATAAAATTAGCTTTAGTGACAATAATATTAGAAGATTCCAAAGATTGCTGTGTACAGGGATAACAAAGAAGTTCAAAAAAAGATAGGGCTTGAGACAGACAGATGAGGATGGTGGGGATGAGGGAAAGAAAGATATGTATGTAGGCAAAATATGTAGTTAGAAATATGCAAGACTTACTTAAGGATGAGTGTGTGACAAGTCTAGATGACTGTGGGTGAATAGTGCCAAATGCTAAGAAAAGTAGGCTGGTATTACTGGGGAGAGCCTAGGACATCAAGCTATGTATTTCAGACCTTATCTTCAAAGACAGTTTGCAAAGAAAAGCGTGTTACAAAATTACCATTTTGTGAAAATGGCTCTGGTGGCCACAGGAAGAACAGAAAGGGGAACAGCCCGAAGGAAGCGAGGCCATTTAGAGGCTAGAATTACAATAGTCCCTACAGATTATTAACGCACAGCTGCATGTTAGCAGTAGGAGTAATGAAGATATATCTCAGAGAGGTAGAAGACATTACAAAGGCAGCATCCACGGAACTGCAGACTGTTCAGATACAGGGTATAAGAGAAAGGGTAATTAAATATAACACTATGGTTCTAAGTCTACTTGATTGGCCAAGTAAGTATCACACTAATAAAATAGGGAAATCAGAAGCATAAACTGGTTTGAAGTTATGGCGGGACATCCAATAGGAAATGCCTAACAAGTCCTCAGAGGTGTAGGTGGCAGCCCAAGAAGAGAGGTCAGTGTTAGAAATGAAGAGCCAAGAGGAGTATGGGAGGAAAAGCCACAGCAGATTGTAGTTGACTGTTCTCCCACACTGACTTAGTCCACAATATTTACTGAACAACCATGTACTTCAAAAAAGAAAAGATAAAGACAGACAAAAGAAAGGAAGAAAGAGAAAGAGAAGAGAGGAAGAATGAAAGAACAGTGGATACAAGGCAAAGGGCTGAAAATAGAACCTTAAGGAATACTCACTTCTAGAAGGCAGAAATAGCAACAAAGGATAAAAAAGATTAAGCAGGATCATGTACTATTCACAAAAGCCAGGACACAGAGGACATCTGTTACTCTTCTTCTATCTTGTGTTCCTTACACTAGGGAAAGTATTTCATAAATTGATAGCAGAGTTGAGTATACAGCAATGGCAAATAGAAATAGAGAAAAGTTTTTTTAAAAAATGAGAATTTAGGAAAGATAACTGAATTTAGCAGACAGGGGATCAAAAGAAGTTTTGAGAGAGCTATTTTCGCAGTATCAGCAAAAGGATGGCAATGAAATTAATAAATTCTTGATCATCATGGAAAATACACATGATACCTGCATATAAATTTTAACAAAACTTACCATCTTGGGATACTTGTTTTCCAAGTGACAATAAAGTACAAAAATACTTACTGATATATTCAACTACCCACTGTTGCCTCTGTCAAGGTGGCCTATTACCTTGTCTTGTTGTTTTTTTGACTCTGTGCCTTTGATCATATTGTTTTCTTACCCATTTCAAAATGACCAAACCTTTAAACAGATTCCTTCGAGGTCTACCTTCAATACTATCTGTTCCATGAAGCTCTTTCTGATTACTTCCAGACAGAAGTAATTTGTCTTCTGTCTGAACTGCATGGTACTTTATCTTTAGCTGACTAATAGCACTTACCACTTTCTATGTTTTTAGCAATACTTGTTTAATCTATTAGATGATTTCTTTAAGGGCAGGACCTGTCGGTTCAACTCTGTATTTCTTTCAAAGGATTAAACCAATACCTTTCACACAGCACATGCCCACCAGCATGCGAGAAGGGAAGGTCCGCAATCACCTGAAACTATGAATCAGGGTGAAATGAACTGACTACCAGGCACAGATCTTGCATTTATTCCTTCAGTCAACACTCATTCGTTCAACCGACATATCCCCGACATTGTTGGAAGTCCTAGGAACAGAAAAAGCTCTCAAAGAGCTGACGGCAGAGGAGAGAAAGCAGAAAACAATAAACACCAAAATACTGTTTGACAAATGCCGTATGTGTTAGTGTGACCTGGGAGGAAAGCCACAGCTGCCCCACTGCAACCATCGAACTTCCCCAAGTGACGGGAGCCGGGAATATTTCACAGGCAGTGAATGCTTAAAATGAATTGTGACAACCTTGTTAAGAGTTTTCCAGGGGGTTTTGGGATGGGTGCTGGGAGCTCGGAGGTGGTGGAACAGCATCCCAAATGCATACAACTGCGTGGCATGGGCAAAGCCATACCTAGGGTATGTGCAGAAAGGCAGGCAGGTAAATATATGCACAAAAGTCAAGAGACTATTGAAAATATTCATATAAAATTCTGTTGGTTCTAAGGTACTGTGAGGACTGTTGAATTTTCTACACCAATGGAAATGCTTAAAGCTATACCTACCAGAGAACAGCCAATCACAGTTCAGTACAGAAGGACTCCTTTGTATGACACACGGTACAAAAGGAAGTATGGATAATAATAGGATAAGCCATGCTATGGCTGAAATGCATTATTCTATTTGGAGAGAGATGAGGCATGCAAATGGTGAGGCCAGGAATTAGCATTTTTGCTAGAAGTGTCTTTCATTACTCTTTCACTCCACATTGTTATTATTACTAAAAAGTAAAATATATCAGTGAGGTCATATGACACATGTCTTTCTCTGATGGGGTGGGAGGGATGGGGTGGCTGGGTGATGGACCTTGGGGAGGGTATGTGCTATGGTGAGCGCTGTGAATTGTGTAAGACTGTTGAATCACAGACCTGTACCTCTGAAACAAATAATATATTATATGTTAAAAGAAGAAGAAGAAGATAGCAGAAGGGGAAGAATGAAGGGGGGGCAGAAATTGGAGGGGGAGACAAATCATGAGAGACTATGGACTCTGAAAAACAAACTGAGGGTTCTAGAGGGGAGGGGTGTGGGGGGGATGGGTTAGCCTGGTGATGGGTATTAAGGAGGGGACGTTCTGCATGCAACACTGGGTGTTAAACGCAAACAGTGAATCATGGAACACTACATCAAAAACTAATGATGCAATGTATGGTGATTAACATAACATAATAATAAAAAAAAAGTAAAATATATCCATAAAAAAAATAGGCCCACAGACATTCACTGTAAAGTGCATAAAGGGTAAGGGTAAAGGTATCTTTTAAAGCAGAAAATTACTATAAATATTCAAATACTGTTAGAAAAATATGTCTACAGATGATTCTATATACATTATCTTATATAACAGAGTCTATTAGCCTCCACAGAAACTTTTATCTTAACTCATTCATAATATCTCTGTGACAGATTACAAAAATCATCACACTATTTCAGAGCCCCTCCAATAAGAGGTGGAATTTTTCTCCACCCCTTGAAATTGCTCCTAGCCTTCCTTGTGACTTGCATTCACCATTGGGCCGTTAGCAAACGTGATGCAATCAGAGGCTTGACAGGTGTTTGTTCACTAGGCCTTGCCCTCCCTTGCTACTCTCTGGAACCGAGACTACCCTGTGAGGATGGATGGAAAACAAAGTGGAATAGAGATGAGCTGTTCCCGTTGTGCTCCCACAACCAATCAGCTTTGCCAACTGCCAGATGTGAAAGCCAGGTCATCCCAGAACACCCAGGCCCAGCCAGTCCAGACAAGAAGAACCACCCAAATTCCTGACTCATAGAATAATGAACAGGTTAATGATTAACACTGCTTTAAGCCATTAGGTTTTGGGGAGGTTTGTTATACAGCAAAACCTAACTGACACAATCTCACTGCATAACATTAAGAGTTATATGCTTCCATACTGATGCCAATATCACACTGTCTTAATTACTGAAGCCTGGAATCAATCTGTGTTAGTTCTCTAACTTTCTTTTTCAAAACTGTTTTGGCTTCTAGGTCCTTGGCATTTCCATATGAATTTTAGAATTAGCTTGTTAGCTTCTATAAAAAATCTTGCTTGGATTTTGTTTGGGATTACACTGAATCTAAAGATCAGTTTGGGGAGAATTAATATGCTAGGAATATCGAGTCTTCCAGCTCATGACCAGAGTATATCTCTCAGAGTATATTATTTCATTCCACTGTTCAAAAATAGGTTTTAAAGTTTATGAATATCTTTTCTCTAGGCATGTACTGGAATCAAATGCTATACCTGAGGTTTGTGATCACTTTTCTTAAGTCTACTAGATCCCATAATACTCACATCTCTATAAGACAGTGTGGTATTGGTATCAAGGTAGAAAAATACATCAGTGAAACAGAATAGAAAATGCAAAAATAGATCCACAGATACAAAAGCAATTCAACGGATAAAGAATAGTCTTTTCAACAAATGGTATCAGAACAACTGGACAGCCACACACAGTAAAAATGAACCTAGATCCATACTTTATACTATATACAACAGCTAATCAAAATGGACCACAGGCTAAAAATGTGAAAGATGAAATGATAAAGCTCCTAGAAGGAAACCTTCATGACCTTGGATGAGGCAAAGATTTCTAAGATATGACACCAAAGGCATAGTATGTAAAAGAACAAACTAATAAAATAAACTTCATTAAAATATTCTGCTCTACAAAAGATACTGTAAGGAAAACAAAAAGACAAGCCACAACTGAGAGAAAATATTTGCAAAGCATGTATCTGATAAAGGACTTGTATCCAAAATATATAAGAGCTGTACAAACTCAACCATAAGAAAACAAGTAATCCAATTTTTTTTTTTTAAAATGGGCAAAAGATTTGGACACCTGGCCAAAGAAGATATAGAGATAGCAAGTAAGCATATGGAAAGAGGCTTGATGCCATTATTCGTTCAGAAATTAAAACCACAAACAATCCCACTACATACCTATTAGAATGACTCATATTTGAAAGATCAACAATACTAAATGCTGGCAAGGCAATGGGGGAACAGAAAGTCTCAAATACTGCTAGTATAAGTGTCAAATGGTACGGTCAATGTGGAAATAGGTTAGCAATTTCTTAATAAGTTAAACATTTACCTACCATATGATCCATCCATTCCAGTTCTAAGTATTTATCCAAGAGAAATGAAAACATATATTCATATAAAGACTTAGTCAGGAATATTCACAGCAGCTTTATATATCAAAGCCTGAAATTGAAAATAACCCAACTGTTCATCAGAAGATAAATGATGAACAAATTATGGTATGTCCAATATAGACTATTATTCAATAAAAGTGATGAACCATTGGTATATGCAGTAACATGGATGAATCTCAAAATAATTATGGTTGGTGGAATAAACCAGGAAAAAGAAAGTACTTATTGTGCTTTCATTTTACGAAATACTAGAAAATGCAAACTAATCCATGCTGACAGAAAGTATATCAGTGGTTGCTTGGAGATGTGGAGGTAGAGTTGGGAGAATTACCAGGGGCATGAGGGAAATTTTAGAGATGATTAATATCTTCATTATCTTGGTTGTGGAGGTGATTTCACGGGTGTATACATATGTCAAAACTTACCAAATTATAACCTTTACATATGTGCAATTTATTGTGTATCAATTAAACTTCAGTAGAGCTGTTAAAAAAATAAATGAATTCCTGCTCCACTTACTGCAATGAGTTTGTGGAGGGCTAATTATTTTCTTTGGGGAGGGGTGGACCAGTAAAGGGAGTTGGGGAAAGTCTTACAACATTACAGAGGAAGTCTTATAAAAAGGAAGAGGTTGGGTATGGTGGCAAATTAGGTTTGAGATTTAAGCAGAAGTATAAAAGCAGGTTTTTCTGAAAAGCACTTCTGATTAGTCTAGTTTAGATCTCTGCTGCCTACCCCCTTAGCACTAGCACGTGTCCTTTTCAACTTGTCATGCATGTAATTTCTGCCTCTTCCACCCCAGGAGGGCAGGGACTATGTAATCTGTCTTAGTCCTCGAGGCATCCCTAACACCTAGCAGAATGCCTCATTGGCGTACAGAAGCCACACGGTGTGCGGTTAAGAGTTCAGGGTTCTGAAGCCAGACCATCACTTCCTAGCTGTGTAACTTTGAGAAAGTTATTTCACATCTCGCTGCCTCAGGCCCTATATCTGGAAAAAAAGATGATGACAGGAACGCCGACCTCACAGGGTTGCTACAACAGTTACATCAGCCAGCATGTGAATGCACCTGGTACTCAACAAGTGAGTATTAAGTTAGAGATGCTCTTACCACCACTGCCGTCATCATCATCATCATCATCTCCAATAATTTAGGAAGGGCGTTTAAAGGAGATTCAGAATTATCTGATTTATGAAGCCAGATCTCTATCTGAGGGGTAAGTGGCCTCGATAGGAAACAGAAAGCACGTGAGGAGCTATGTAACTGTGTTAGAGGGAGGAAAGGCAGTATCGGGGAAGAAGGGAGGAACAGGAAACTCCCACACAATGCACAGCATAAGGCAGTGTATTTCCATCTAATTACTTAGTCAAGTGAGAAGACCATGCTTGACCAGGAAGGTTACCTGAATATGTAAAGGAGCAGAGAAAGTACAAGTGATTTTTATCCCGCAGCACATCTCAAGTGCAAAGCAGGCAGCATGTTCTCTCTTTTTAACAAACAGTACTGAAAAACAATAAGAAACCATTCCCTTGTGCTCAAAATGAAAAGCTACCCAAAAGGTGAAGCCATGGGGTCTTGAACGTGTAACTGCCTCCCTTTATAGTCTGTGTTCCCCACGCCTGTGCTTACAGATGAACGGGCAGGCATCACCTGACTCTCAGTCCTACTGGGGACGAGGACAAGGCTCTGAGAGCAACCATGCAGCAGTGTGGGAATCCTTAGGTTGGCACGAGCCCCTTGCTCGATTCAGACCTGTAATCTCTTCTGACTTTGATTTAATGCAGCAATTACTGGTAATGTGGTTTGAAGGAGATAAATGCCCAGTGTAGCCGGCTGTCACTTACTCTGCTCGCGATGCAAGAACATTTTTTAATTAAAATTCTCTTTATGATAAAGGAGCTGCTTCACTGAATGTTTCTGTGCAGCCCTGATATGGAGCTTCCCCCAAAGCGGATTAGAAATCAAAGTCGCCCCTCCTCACTTCTGGCAAAGCATGCATATACACAATCACTCCATCACCTAAAGTGAGTTCTTTACCCTAAATTTTTCCCATTTGTATAATTAGATCCTGGTAACAACTTCTTTCCACTTCCCACAATCTCAGTGTCAGCATTACACTCCTGCCAATAACGAAGACATCTTGCATTTTTGCAAAGAAGTTCCCTTAAATAAATTTCCCTTAATTTAAATAAAGTTCCCTTAAATACTTTATCTCCTTTAAAATGAATATGCAAACTAAACATTCATAACCATATATGCATCAAAAGACTGTACCTACTTCATTTGGAAAAAATAAAAGATAGCTGATATAAGGTATCAATAGTTCTAAAGGCCAGTTTAATTTTAATTCATGATACTATGGTTTGCTTTTATCTTTTATATTTAGGAATCCCTGAGTAATTGCTATAAGTGAAATAATCATAGAAAGATTAAAACAGACTCAACCAGGCTATTTTTCCCCATGACATAAAACCATCATGGTTCTAGCAGTTGAAGGACTCTACATCAGTTACTCCACTCATTAGTTAAAAAACGAGAGCAACTACCACCCAACAACTACAGGAAGAAGAGTAATTCTGTGGGGCTTCAAGAGAGATCATTTGGTATAGGTTTACTGGTTCCTGAATCCATCAGTAAAACTTTTGGTCCAATTACAAAACTTCCCACCCCTAAAAGCAGAAATAAGAAAAGAAAAAAAATAATATCTTATGGTTAGCTAGGACCTAAAATGTTTATTGCTTGAAGAGGACAGTCATTGACAATTATCCTTTAAGAGAAAGAAGGGAAGAAACAGCACAAGGTCCAAAGCAGTTATGTTCTGTGAAGTGGAAGCAAAGAGATCCAAGATGAAATATGTATTTTCTTTTCCTAAGGCACAGAGCACAATTTCAATGTGAAGGTCAAAAGGTAAGAACTGATTTTCTGTTCTAACATAGGAGAGTGGTATCTCAATTATAACCAATTTAACTGTATTTTTTGACTAAGAGCCTCTAAACTCAAATGACATTCCCCTTTTAGAAGAGTGCCACATGCCTTCTCAGGAAATCCAAGACGAGCACTAGATTGCCTCTCAGGAGGCCTTGCAGAGACTTACTTTAATCTTAGATACAAGAATACAGAACTGATGTCATCCTTGCAATACTAATGCTACTCTGGAGAAGTACATGTGGCTCTATGGCTCTTTGTGAGAAAATTGATCTTCATTTTTCGAGAGAGAGAAAGATACCTTTGGAAAAGCAACTATATGAATACATACTACACACACACACACACACACACACACACACACACACACACACACACTGACCCTTGGGAAAGCGGTCTGGCATAATTAACAAGATTAAAGAGGGATTTAGGATAAATAAGATGAAAGTTAGTCTGATCCTTACAGGATTAAACTCCAAATCCTAATATGAATCCAACGATTTTTAAGATCAACACCATATAACAGGATTAAACCAATAGCCGCTTTTGTTTTCATACTGGAAACAATCACAGTTGGCAAATCCAGGGCCTATAGCACCACCTCAGCAGTTAAACAGTGTGGAGTTCAGGGCTAAAAATAGGGCCCTTACTCCAGCTCGGCTTGCTGACTGCCCTATTTCCACAGGTCCAAAATCCCTTATGTGTAATTCCAAAGTCCAAAAAGCTTGGGAAACTACATTTCTTTCTTACCTCCCTCCCCCCACCCATTTTTTGTGCTGGTGGAAGGGAGGCTCATTTGGTGATAAAATGGGACAACAACATAACTGGTGTTAAGTATGCAAAAACATTTAGCTGTAAACATATGAATGAATGTGATTACAAGGTGTTGCCCACAGCCAACTAGGGGTGTATACACCCTAGTATATGTACTGTCTTTACTTTCCAAACTACAAAATATTCCCAATTATGATACAGTATCTGGCCCAAGAGTTTTGGAAAAAAGACTGTAGAACTGCATAGTTCTTCAGCTTAAAAGTAACCATGACATGAATAATGGCAAATCAGGAAAACAGATTTAAACTGCCGACACAATAAGCAACACCATGTAAAATAATTAACTAGCAAACTGCAGCCAGTGTGCTGAAGATGGACATCACTGGGGATAAATCAGGAGAGGGACACAGCTGGAACCATGTATGCTGCCGATTGATATGCCATTTTTAAGAATGGCAGCATATTTTAAGGAAGATTTCTCAGAAGTATGGGTTAGGGGTAAGTGACAGTATTTATTTCTCTTGGAACACTTATATATTAATTTACACACACATTTCTCTTTGACAGAAAAAGTACCAATTAACATAAAACTACCGACTTCTGCTTCCAGAAAGAAGGAATACATACACTTTCCCCTATTTCTTCCAATTTAAAACCCTAGGTATCTGACATATTAAACAAATACAAAGACTCTTACATGTGGAAAGAAGAAAGCAACCTGGCTCGGGACCTCAGGACATGGTGGTGAGCTCCCCGGGTTTTCTTTTTGCCTCACGGAGCCTGGACTGGGAGCTGCAGAACCTGGAAATGCCAATGGGCGCAGACAAAAAAAGGCCCCAACGAAAGCCTGCTCTCTGAAATAAAAGGACAAGGAAAGGGGAAGCCCAGCGAGACAGAAATCTTTTAGACTGCTCTAATCCAGCCAAATCCAACCTCAGTCCCACCCATGTCAGTAAAGACCTAGTGGGGAGCCTAAACTTGCGCCCTTACCAGGCTATTACCAGGCATTCCAATTCCCCAGTCCAAGCAACCTTAGAGAAGGAGAAATAGGGAGCCCATATGTTCACCCCCCCAGACTTATAAAACCTTTAGGAAAAAACATAGAAGAAAATCTTCAGGACCTAGGGCTAGGCAAAGAGTTCTTTTTGACTTAACACCAACAACATGATTCATAAAAGGAAAAACTGATAAATTAGACTTCATCAAAATTAAAAACTTTTGTTCTAGGAAAAGAAGCACAGAGTGAGAAAAATGTTGGCAAACCACACATCTGACCATGGGACTACTATGTGGAATACAGAAAGAACTCTTAACACTCAACAGTATGGAAACAATCCAATTAGAACCTGGGTAAGACATTGAGGTTTCACCAAAGATGATGTACAAATACTAAATCAGCACAAAGATGTCTAACATCATGAGCCCTTAGGGAAATGTAAATTACAACTACAATGAGATGCCCTACGTATTTATCGGTATGGCTAGAGAAGAAAAAATAACAACATCAAATAGTGGTGTGGATGCAGAAAAACTAAGTAACTCATACATTGCCGGTGGGGACATAAAATGGTACAGCAATTGGAAAACAGTTTAACAGCTCCCTAAAAAAGTCAGTATGCAATTACCCTTACATTGCTGGCAACAGCACACCTGTGCATCTACTCTCGAGGACTGTTTACACGTACTTCTATACACAGATGTCTACAGCATCTTTATTCACTAATAGGCAAAAACTGGAATCGACCCAGATGTCTTTCAACATGTGAATGTTTAAACAAACTATGGTACATCCAAACCATAGCATACTATGAAACAAGAAAAAGGATGGACTGATACATGCAAGGACCAAGATGAATCTCCAGGGAACTATGCTGTTTCAGAATGTAATCTCAAAAGCTTATATGCTACATGATTTTATTTATAAAACGTTCTTGAAATGACAAAATTATAGAAATGGAGAACAAATTAGTGTTGCAAGGAGTTAAGGAGAAGTAGGGGCAGGTGGCAATGCCTGTGGCTATAAATGGGCAACATGAGGGGTCCTTGAGGTGATAAAAGTGTTCTCTATCTTGGCAGAGCAAATGTCAATTTCGTGGTGGTGATACCCTACTTTAGTTTTGCAAGATGTTACCAATGATATCCATGGGATATCTCTAATCAATTTCTTGCAACTGCATGCAAATCTGCAATTATCTGAAAATAGAAGTTTAGTGAAAAGGAAAGTCTATCTGCTGCTATAAAGGACATTACTGGGATAATTGGCAGACTGGGATGTGGGCTGCAGATGAGATAACAGTATCTATATGAAATGTCCTGGTTGTTTTAAGTGTACTGTGGTTATGTTTTTAGAAAATAAATATGCATCTTGGACTAAAAGGACATGATATATATGTATGTATACACACACACACACACACACACACACACACACACTCTTTAAATTTATTCTCAAAGGCTCAGAAAAAAATGAGAGAGAGAATAGTAAAGTAAATGTGACAAAATGATAAGAAAAAAACTTTTGGGGTGCGAGGAATATATTCATTACCTTGACTGTGTCACAGGTATTTACCTATGCCAAAATCTCATCAAATGCCACTTTAAAATATGTGTAGTGAATCCATAATTATCTCAAAATAAAAAGTTTAATTTAAAAAAAGACAACTTGGAATGCAAGCTGGTGCAACCCCTCTGGAAAACAGTATGGAGGTTCCTCAAACAGTTGAAAATAGAGCTACCATATGATCCAGCAACTGCACTACTGGGTATTTACCACAAAGATACAAATGCAGGGATCCGAAGGGGTACGTGCACCCCAATGTTTGTAGCAGCAATGTCCACAATAGCCAAACTGTGGAAAGAGCCAAGATGTCCATCGACAGATGAATGGATAAAGAGGTGGTATATATACACAATGGTATATTATGCAGCCATCAAAAGGAATGAGATCTTGCCATTTGCAACGACGTGGATGGAACTGGAGGGTGTTACGCTGAGTGAAATAAGTCAATCAGAGAAAGACATGTATCATATGACCTCAATGATATGAGGAATTCTTAATCTCAGGAAACAAACTGAGGGTTGCTGGAGTGGTGGGGGGTGGGAGGGATGGGGTGGCTGGGTGATAGACATTGGGGAGGGTATGTGCTATGGTGAGCGCTGTGAATTGTACAAGACTGATGAATCACGGATCTGTACTTCTGAAACAAATAATGCAATATATGTTAAGAAAAAAAAAGAAGAAGAAGATAGCAGGAGGGGAAGAATGAAGGGGAGTAAGTCGGAGGGGGAGACGAACCATTAAGAGACGATGGACTCTGAAAAACAAACTGAGGGTTCTAGAGGGGAGGGGGGTGGGGGGATGGGTTAGCCTGGTGATGGGTATTAAAGAGGGCACATTCTGCATGGAGCACTGGCTGTTATGCACAAACAATGAATCATGGAACACTACATCAAAAACTAATGATGTAATGTATGGTGATTAACATAACAATAAAAATTATTTAAAAAATAATAAATAAATAAATAAATAAATAAAGACAACTTGGCCCTGAAATCCAGAATACGCTAAATACATCTGCTAGCAGTTTTACATTTGATGTCACCCAGAACACTACAAAACAATTATGCCTAATGTTTATGATTATCATATCATGTATGGAGTTACCAAAACATTTTAAGGCCTTTATAATGTATTCTTTGTGTTTACTAGACACATAGCTGCCCACGTGGTAGGACAAAATCAGTATGCAGATACAGATACTCCTCACAACAGCCTTTGTATTTATTACTCATGTTTCTTAAATATATTAACTAAAGGCTGTTGCTCTGGTAAGGACCATTAGCACTTAAAAGAGGTTTCCTCTCTTAATATGTTTGATTGGTTTTTCATTAGCATTCTTTGAAAATTATTTTATGAAGAAAAAATAAGGTGATAAACTCCATTTGATCATCAGTTTCAGAGTCAACATCTTTTATTATCTTCAGAGTAAGTTCCCTTCAATCACCTTAGCCAAAAACAAAACATAACAAACACTTTTAGATATGATTATTTTACCAATGTAATATCCAACACTGCATAACACACAACTTTTTTATTTATTTATTTATTTATTTATTTATTTATTTATTTATTATTTTTTAAAGATTTTATTTATTTATTTGACAGAGAGAGAGATAACGAGAGCAGGAACACAAGTAGGGGGAGTGGGAGAGGGAGAAGCAGGCTTCCTGACGAGCAGGGAGCCTGATGTGGGACTCGATCCCAGGACCCTGGGACCATGAACTGAGCCGAAGGCAGACGCTTAACGACTGAGCCACCCAGGCGCCCAACACACCATTTTTTAAAAACTAGGTTTTATTTTACCTATATGAACTATTAAAACAGGAAGGGAGAGTGGGGGGGGAGGATTAAGACAGAAGTTCTGGTTCGAATCCGTTAAGGACCAATATGAAACTGTAGAATCTTTCTAGAAAGTCTGGGGTTAATACTACAATACTTGTTACTTCCCACTTAAAACCACCATGAGAAAAGGACCTATCACAAACACTTTGAAATCATCTTTTAAAAACTAAGATAACATGCACAAGAGCCTGAAAAAGTGATCATCAAAATCATGTTTCTTCTGAAACTGTCCAAAAGTATGCTATTATTCACCACCTGAATCAAACGCATCTAGGAAAATCAGTCCCCAGGTTCTAAAAGATCTGTGAGAGCAAGAAGGAAAAACTAACTTGCTATGTCCTTCCCTTCCAGTCCAACCGGGCTGTCTCACTCACACTCTGTCAAGCTTTGGGCAAACAAGTTTAGGAATTCATTCCTACCCTCACCTAAAATATATAAAAGTCATTAGATCTGTGATGAAGCAATGGATTGACTCAGCATCCCAATCAAGCCTGCTACATGTTCCCAGCACCCACAACGGTGCTTGGTCCACAGGTGTGCACAATGTATTTGTGGAAATAAAAGAAAACTAAAGGAATAAATAGTGTCCTCAACCTTTTAACTAGAATGGCCTTGAACCCCTAGTGTTCAGGCACCCAGAGTCCTCTCCCTAAAATACCACCTGACTTATTTACCTCAGCATCAGTGTCCTCGGACTCTAGACTGGCCCACGGATCTTCGATACTGCCTGACCTTTCAGTTCTTGTTCAACCCTGGGTAAGCCAGCTCACTCTGGCTGTGACTATCTACACATACAGGCCCTCACTCCAAATATATCACCTGGATCCAGCCTGCCATCCCCACCTTAACTACAAGCTACCAGAGATGGAAACATCCAATTTCACACTGGCCTCCGTGATCTTGATCCCCCGTCCTATACTTCCCGCTACCTATGCTTTCAGTGTGGAAGATGTGACTAGAGCAATTCTGTATTTGTTACTTCTCAGTATGGTACAATTTAGTTTACTAGCAGTATTTTCTTATGATGTATCCTTTTATACAATAGGATACATGACTTGTTCAGAGTCACAGTGAATGACAAAGTCTGGGTTGCAGCCATTTTTCCAGTATCTTCCGTCCAACCCATTAAATAACATGTCCCATATCTCGGCTCTATCAATTACCTTCACTTTTTTTTAAAAGTACTAGATTAAAAAGTTAAGTTCTTTAAAATCCAGATTCTTTTTTTTTTAACTTTTTATTTATTTATTCATGAGAGACAGAGAGAGAGAGAGAGAGAGAGAGAGAGAGAGGGAGAAGTAGGCTCCCAAGGAGCAGGGAGCCCAATGCGGGACTCAATCCCAGGACCCCGGGATCATGACCTGAGCCGAAGGCAGACGCTTAACCATCTGAGCCACCCAGGCGCCCTAAAATCCAGAATCTATTACACATATTTTTACCTTGAATTTAATCCATTTTCATGCACATGTCAAGCAACATTCATCATCGTTTAGCCTCCAAATACTTCCTGTGGCACCAAGTTCACTAAATTTTGGCTAAGTCTCAGTAGAGGTAGATGACAAAAGAGTTAATGCATTCTTAATATGGTTGGCCTTCACAGGGCCCATGAGCCTCTGAAAATTGTGTGCAAAATGTTATAAATATGTACATGTTCTGGGGACCTGGTCCAGAGCTTTCATTAGATTCTCAATGAGGTTCAAGACCCAAAATAAAGATTAAGAACCAATAGGCCAGAAAATTAACAGGGTTTTGAGATAATTCCTTCTTTATGGAGCTGTTCCATTCAAATGCTCCTATTTTCCCTTGGCAAACAACTAATATTTCTAGTTTAGGTATTTCCCCTAAGCTCACATCCTAATCCTACCTCTTTTGAATGTTTCCCTTTGATTAAGGGACCTTTATTTTCATTTCTAAACCTCTCCTCCTTTCACAAAACCCCAACCGCCTCCTCCTCTATGGGCTAGGCCAGAGATCCAAATCCTAGTCCCACTGTAATTTTTCCAAGTCAGTGACCAACTGACAAGAAACATTCCAGCTCCAACATTCCAACTGTCTTACTAAGGGTCTAGTCCACTAAGAGAGATCTTTGTTGAGTGTGTGTGTTTTGTTTTTTATTAGACAGTTGTTTAAACCAATCTAGCTTCAAATCCTCAAGGGAAAATGTGGGGTCAAGAATCTATTGTCTCTTTTTGGCCATGCCTGAATTTTCCTCAAGTCATCCTATAGCTTTCAGTCTGAACAAGCTTCATGACATACTTCTACTGCAGACTTACCAAAGTGGAAATTCTTTTGGTCACTCAGTGAAAATGAGAGACTTGAAATCAGTGTTTCTTAACCACTTTTAACACCCTTGTCCTACAGCATTTACTCACTTGTATCTTCCATCAGCCCAGAAGAGCAGACACAGCCTTACTTTCTGAAATGTCATTATGACTTAGGGGTTTAAATATAGTCTCTCTCACCCCAACCCTGGATTCTGATTTATACCTCCTTCGCATCCCTGACTGATATCCTGGCTCTAAACATACAGAATGTAAATACGGACTTCTGTGGCAAGGTCCCTTCAAAGAAGGTTGAAAATAGTAATCTATATGCAAAATGATAAGACTAACAGAAAAGGGCTTTCCAACAACCTTTTTGTCATAAGACAAATAATAAAAGTGAATAAAAAACCATGGGGGTTTCTGGTTAACTGAGAACTGTAATATGTGAGAATCAATAAAATAACATAGAACCATACTGAAACTATCTGGATCACATTATGAACATCAATATTGCAGAGTATGATATGCAGACAATGAAGGAGACTTGGCTAGATTTATAGAGAGCATACCCTTTTCTGGATAAATGGCTGATAAAAGCAGGTCTCAGTTTCCTCTCAAAATTAGTAGGGTATGTTATGTTTTCAGGCATTGACTCCCAGTTATTTGGACTTTCAAGATTTGTTTGGAGGCAACAAGCAGTTTAATGAACTATATTCTTTTGACCTTTTATTCAGAGATGCATAAAGAAACATGATTTAGCCCACTTACCAATGCAATGAGAGGCATGGCTACAGAGAACATGAAATTTGAAGAAAACAATTCACTTTCAATGTATTCTGTACTGCTTTTATTATTATTGAAAAATAATTATTTTCCACATTGGCGTAAGCCCCACTTCCCCCATCCCTTGCTTGTCTTGTTTCCATTAGTTCCATAGTTCAAAACTGTTAATTTTAAAGGTTTAATCTTCTTGTTCTTACCTCTTTGTGTCAGTTGGCTTCCACTCAACAGTATCCTGGGGGAGTTGGTATGTTGCTACCTCCCTTAAAAGCTATTCTAAAAGGTCACTACTTTCATTTGTGTTAAGTACCTGGGAAGAGACAGAGGAAGGGTAACTGAACTTTGGCAGTGCATAAATATGTTTCCAAGACCTACGCTCTGAAGTATCACTGGGTTTCCTGAAGTAATGTGTGTTGCATGGCTGGAGGAGAGGGCAACAGAAGAAATGTGAAGGTAGATAAGGAAATAAAAACAAGGAAGGAAGCTGTGAAGGCCCAGTGCAGAAGGAATGAAGTTCTGACCAGCAGTTAAGTGGAGCTTTAGATTGAACGTAACATCAACAGGCAACAATGGAAACACAGATGATGGCAAAATCCTGGGAGCAAGGAATTATTCCACTAAAATAAAGACTTCTCGAGGTGGAGACTGGGAAAAGACTGACCTCCTGTAGGAAGAGGTCAAGAATCAAATGACCAGGTCATAAGGATATATCGAACTAGCCTGATCTGAGCTGTTCTTGACCAAGGGGTTCAGTGTGACAGTACAAGGCGAAATCGGACTTTTCCTTGTCACATGGGAAGGAATACCATCAAACTCAAACCAAGAAAAAGAAAATCCAGATCCAATGAAATTTTTAGAAAGTCACCAGCAAGAAATGGCTGAGTGATTCCCCTTAGTTAACTGAACTGGGATTCAGTGTTGGACGCAGGTCCCAAGGAAAACTAGAGTGCCACCAACACACCAGAACAAAAAGGCCAGGCAAGGAGACCTGCCAATCTAATAAGGACGTTTAAACCCTGGCACAAGGGTAATAAGGCATCAGATTATTTAAAGACTGTGCTGACTAGTGGGAAAGCAGCTCCTTAACATAGGGGCAGATTAAACTTTCTAATTCAGAGTACAGAAATGAACTAGCATGCCTTCTGTATCTGTAGCTGGGCAGGGCAAGGGCAGACAGTGACAGTCTTAAGATGGTACACTTGAGGTCAAATCAGTTCAATATCTACTAATGAGTACTTGATAGGTGTTCAGCACTGCTGGAACATTTAGAATTCATCCCTGCCTGGAAGAATTTATAGGAGAAATTAGAGTGGCCTGTCCATGACTACTTACCATAGGGCTGCTATCAGGATTTGATATGTTAGTGACTGTAAAATGTTCAGTATAAAGGCTGGCAAATAGCAGGCATTCAAAAATCGGTAGCTGCTGATCCACATCCTTATAATTATCGCCGCCATTATCACAGTATCTGTTAGCGTGTTTTAAGGATAACAGATTTTTAAATCCTAGAAGGAACAGCTTTAAAAGGTGCAGAATTTACTTCCAGATGGTTTAAGACTGTGCCCATCAGACCAAGGATTTATATTAAAACTAGGACAAGACCTCTCCCCACTCATGATCTAGTTTCTACAACAGTCTTACTGACACTGTTTCTGGCAAACTTTCTCCATCAGTCATGGAAATGTTAGCACCAACACAGTCTCGCACCCATGTCACCCATTTCTTTTACATCCTGTGAAGCTCACTTCAAAGTTTGCTGTGGTATTCACAAAAGAAGAAAAGCCACTGAGACTGCAGAACAACTACTTTCAAATGTCACAGATCAAAAGGGAGAAATGGGGGGGCAGCATAAGGCCCTTCCTTCTCTCGAGAGTAAAAAATACATCACTGTCATCATCAATACTAAGAGGCTTTAGTAAAAGCACACAAGAAAAACAATACCTCTAGCCTCCCCAGACTAAATTTTATGAAATAATGCTGTGAGGTATCTTGCCTAGCAAAGGGCAGAGGACTAGAGGAAAACAAACCAGATATGTTCTACAGTAATTAAAAGGCAATTTACTTTAAAGTTAGTTTAAAGGTTTATAGTATGTTTAACAGAAACAAATATAAAACACTCCATCTACTTGCCAAACTTTGTTTTTTGAGAGAGAGAGAGAGAGAACACGCACGTGAGCATGAATGGGGGCAGAGGGAGGGAGAATCTCAAGCAGACTCCCCCCAAGCATGGAGCCTAACTCAGGGCTTGATCCCAGGACCCCGAGATCATGACCTGAGCCAAAATCAAGAGTCGGATGCTTAACCAACTGAGCAGCCCAGGTGTCCCCTACTTGCTAAACTTGTAAAGAGCTAACAAATATAGTAAACTCGTAAGTTCTTAGAAAATACACCCAATTCAGCGAAGAGGTGAACAGAGAAAGAACGCAGAACATGAGAATAAAAATACAAAGAAACAAAAGGAGATTCTGAAAGGAAGGGTAAAAACAGCAAGGACCAACCCTAAATACAGCAGGGAGAGAGGAAAAGAAGAGAGGAAAATGAAAATGGAACGAATATTGATTGAGTCAGAATCAATCATAGTTACTGACCAGTTCAACACTTTTGCTTCACCTATGGAAGAAATTGTGACCTCACAAGGTTGAGTAATTTCTTTGATTTTACTGAGCTAGATAATGGCAGGTCTGTAAAGGTGGTGAGTGCACAATAAATATTCAAATTTTTGATGAATTGAAAAGATAAGTGTGATGATCAAAACACTTTTGTGTCCCTCCCCTCCAAAATTCAGTCGTAAAGCCCTAACCCCCATTGTGGCTGTATTAGTACACAGACCTCCAAAGAACTACTTAGGGTTAAACGAGGTCATGAAGGGACAGGATTAGTGTCCTTTTAAGAAAAGACATCAGAGAACTTGCGCACATGTGTACCCACACATTCTCGCTCTTGCCCTCTCCCCCAACACGTGCATGAAAAGGAGTTTATATGAGCACACAGGGAGATGATGGCAAACTACAAGCCAAGAGAAGAGGCCTCAGGATGAAACCTGCTTTGTAGGCACCTTGATCTTGGACTACCCAGCCTCCCGAACTGTGAGAGAGAAATCTCTGTTGTTTAAGCCAACCTGATCAGTGGTAATTTGTTATAGCAGCTCTGGTGGACTAAGACAGCAAGCACTGAAATCTTTTGGGAAAGTATTCAAGAAGAAAGGTTTTGACTTATTTGTTAAACCTAAAATATACACACACCTTAGCCCCTTTCCTTTCTGTTTGAGAATGAGGATGGAGCCACTGGGCTAGGTGTAGGTAACACCTCCAAAGGCAAACCTTCTCTACAAGGTATCTACAAATAGTAGAAACTCAGTAAACTTTCAAGCAAATAATAAACGGTCAAAACCTGATTCTATACTTAGGAACATAACATATCCTTTACCTAGTCCCAAACTATGCACTACTGACTGCAAATAACAAATGCTCAAAAGTGTGTGTGTGTGTGTGTGTGTGTGTGTGTGTGTGTCTGCAGCCCACACCATCGAATAGGGGATGCCTAATATATTTTGTTTGGTAAAACAGTTACAATAAAAGTAAAGAGCCTTACTGTCCAACTCTAACATAAATTTTTAAAGTTATAGTTAAAAGTTAGTTTACTTTTTAGTGAAAAGTGGCAAAAATCCTAAGAGTTCAAAGGAAAATAAAAGTTACTGTTAAAAAATGCAAATTACCATATACAAAAGTAGCACTTTTAATTATGCCTTCTAGTAGTGTCCTTTCCCAAACCAGTTGCAGGCAATTACCATGGACTCCAAAACTGATGAATGAGTGGGCTAAATATATAAAAGACAAAATAAAAAGAACCCAGAGTTTATAAATATGAAGGGAGGCTGTTTTAATTAGCATTTCAATTGTCTTAAATTTGTTAATGAAATGTGCCCAGGAAAAAAAAAAAGAGGTTATACCAAGAAAAGGAAGCAAAAGGACTACTGTTCTCCTTGTAACATTTACTAGGTAATACCACAGCACACCTTACGGATGAAAGCCCCTTAGAGTTTCAAAATAAGTTCTCTTTAAATGACGCTTGTATGGGTCCATCTCTGCTCTGTCTACGGGTCGTATGCTAAAATGCATTTTTATTTGTTTTTCAGAACTCTGATCACATTTCCCCATTAAAACCCATTAAAAGAAATACGCACACATGCATGCACAGATGCACGCGCATACACACATATTTATAAGTGGCGGCTGAATTTCCAGACCAGATAACAAGAACTTAAATGTCACGGGGAGTGGTGGGGAAGAGCGTGAATGTACCAAACCAGTAACATACCTAAAATGCCATATATGTGAAATAACAACAGAAAATGAGATAGCTAAAACAGCAAATTATAAATAATGCCAACGTAATTAAGAAATGATTTTTTTTCCCAATTATCTTGTATACTGGTTAGTAGAAGACAAATTTAATTCACTGACAAAGACCGTGGAGACATCCATGGGGATTTAGGGAGGAAGCAGTACCTTCAAGGGTTTTAGTGACTGGTGCAATTTTTTTAATGCGGCTTTTAAAAATGTAATTTCAATTTTATTTTAACACCTACGACATTTCCATTTTCCCGGTTACAAGTATCACTGAGCCAGAATGCAGCAGAGGCCGATCTGAAGCCTAGTCAACATAGTTCCGAAGCTGGTGCCGTGAAGCTCTACTGATTCCGCAGTACAAACCGGCAGACACGCACAGGGACAAGTGGTAAATGAGAGAGAAGGGCTGAATGACAAATACAGAGTTCCACCCTATAAATTCCTATACTTACTAAGTATTCCCTTGTTAATGAAAAGGTAACAAGTAGAAAACCTCCGGAATTTAACACCCGTTTGACAAATATTTACTGAACACCATTCACTATTCTAGACACTGAGGATACAGCAGTAAACAAACCAGACAATCTCTATATAGGAGAGGCAAGTAGTGGAAAAAAAAATGTTTTTAAAACATACTAGAAGATGGTAGGGGCTATGGAGAATTTAAAATAGACTGACTAAAAATGAACTGAAGAGGTCATATCTGAACAGAAATGTGAAGGAGATGAGGAAGTAAGACGTGAGGATGTCTGGAGAAGAGCATCACAAGCGGAGGGAGCAAGTACAAAGTGCCCAGCAGACCTGAGGTACAGCAAGAAGGCCAGTGCGGCTAACAGAGAGTAAGAACAGACTGGGGAAAACAGGAGGGGATGAAGAGCAAAGAGGTATACCCAGGAGCCAGCTAGACCAGAGCCTTGTAGGGACTCTGGCTTTTCCTCTGAGTCAAACACATTAGTAGAGTTTTGAGTGTGATCAGATTTGTATTTTAAAAAGATCATGACAGATGCTGTGCTCAGAATAAATTACTTGGAGTTAATAGTAGAAAGCAGGGAGACAAGGTAGGAGACGGAATAATCTAGGCAAGAAAGGAAGATGTATTAACAGAAGTAGTAAGCTGGTGAAAGGGGATGGGATCTAACTTATTTTTGAAAGGTAGAGCCTCAAGGATTTGCTGAACTAATAAGACTGGTGTGAGAGAGAAAGAAGAGTCCAGGATGACTCCAAGGTTTTTCTGGCCCAAGCAACAGAACTATGTGTTACCAAAGATTAAAACAAAAACACAAAAAACAAAACTCTTAAATACTGCATTTAGACCTCGTAAATATGAGAAGAAGAACCAGAAGTAATAACAAGCTATAACCTATTTGAGATATATTTAGAACCCAGAATCTGAATTCATAATATGGGTATGTTCCGGGTTGACGCCTGACAGTTTATAAGCAATTAAATTACATTCAAAGGATGATGCCTTTTGAGCTATCTATGCTTTCAAAACCAGGAAAATAGGGAATAAAAATTTAGACAGTGTCTGTCTGTGAAACACATATTTGGAAGATTCAGATCTACACAGGTAGAGATCTACAAAAGGAACAAGACCAGAACAGAGGGTCAAAGGCAATACAAACATCGACACAGAACTTCAAACGCATGGCATAAATAGAACGGGACAATTTTAGAAGAGGTTTGGAATTGGCTCGAGTACTACTCAGCAAAAAAACCTGCCTTAGTTTGCCTTCTTGTTAGGAAGAATAGGGTTGAATTTCGATGTTATTTTCACAGATGGAAAAGGAAGAGAAATCAAGAGCACATTATCTGGATTTCTAAAAGATTCGATGACTCTCTCTGTCCTACAAAAAAACAAAACCTGTTGATGCTCTTCTCAGCTCAATGTATTCTCAAATGTTAACAGATTCAAAAATCCCTTGTTTAAAAAAAAAAAATCACATAAAGTGATCTTTACTGTTAACAAGGCTAAAGAAGTGGTAGACACATTGATAAGAGAGTTAAAATCTATACTTGCCAAAGACAGCAAGAGAGCCACTGTCCATTCTCTTCATTATGATGGATATTAGTATAGTGAATGCTTTAATTTGACAGGAAAAGCTTCCATTACAAGACTGCAGAGCAATAAGACAATTCCTCACACAGCTAAGAAATGAGCTTGCAGGAATAAACACAGAACTAGGGAGAGAATGTCTACCCTCAATCATAAGCATGGGTCTCAGAGAATAAAGAGGATACAAAAAGGAAAGAAAATCATAAAATACTGCAAAAAGAAAAGATTTAAAAAAACAAACAAGGGGCACCTACATGGCTCAGTGGCTCAGCATCTGCCTTCGGCTTAGGTCATGATCCCAGGGTCCTAGGATCAAGCCTTGCATTGGGTTCCCTTGCTCAGCGGGGAGTCTGCTTCTCCCTCTTCCCCTGCCTTGTGTGCACGCTCTCTCTCTCTCTCTCTCAAATAAATAAATATCTTCAAAACAAACAAACATGAACAGCATTCAAATGTGATTCGTAGTCATTGTGGGGGTGATATATAATTAGTTGCATGAGCGTATTTTTTTCTTATTTCTAATAAAGTTGTTTTTCACTATCACTTATTTCTTAAGTTAATCGTAAGAGTTAAACAATATAGAAGATCAGAGAGTCCACCAGACCCAGATGGTAGGTGATTTTGGCTATCCTGGTTAACTGAAAGCCAAATCCCTGAGACTAGACGAAATCACTAAATGAGAATCAAGAAAAAAAGTCCAAAGACCCAGCCCAGAGTATGACAACTTTAGATGAGACGTAATCACCAAAGAAGAAAACCACAGAAGTGCGATGTCCTGGAAGTCAAGTACCCAAAACAGTTTATCAGAGGGAGGGGGAACGGTCAGTGATGTTATGTTCTACAGACAGGCCAGGGAACATGAAGAAGACTGAGACCTGGTCACTGACTGGACTTAGCAGCATGGAAGTTACTGGTAATCTTGACAAGAGCCAGTTCAGTGGCACAGTGGCAATAAAAACCTGAGTGGGTTTAAGGGGAAGTGTGGAGAAGAACTGATGTGAGCAAATGCAGACAACTCTAGAGTTTTGCTCTAAAGGAAAAGAAATTTAGCAGCAGCTGGCAGAAAATTGAAATCAAGAGTATTATTTTTAAATGGATGAAAGAATAGCTTAATCGTGTGTTAATGGGACTAATCTAGTAAAGAGAGAAAACCTGATGATCTGAGAGAGAGGGCAGAGACTTGCTGAGTCCAGGTCCTAACTGGGCCAGCAGAGATGGGACTCAGTATAAAATGGGTGGTTGGTCTCCTAAAGGAATGCAACTGCTTCATGTACAGTGACAGGAGAGACCAAAGGTTTACTGCCACTGACGGGAGAAGGTGGGTACATGTGGTGGTAAGAAATCTCCTGATTGCTTCAGTTTTCTCACATATACTCTGCAAACTTTAAGACTTGTAAACAAAAGCCAAAAGTGGTCAACTAAGCAGTAGGTGTGGCATTCTCGGGAGCCTGGCTGAAATGGCACAGTACCCGGGCACCTTTCTCACTAGCCTTCTTTTGGTTTCCATTACTGTGGCACCTCTTGTAATGTCCAAATGACACAACCACTTCTTCAAAAGAGAGGGGGGAGTAGGAGACAACAAAGGAGTCACTGGTCCACAGTGATTCTGAAATCTAGCAGGACAAGTGCTGGAGTTCTTTGATTAGGTCTCTTGGTTGGGATAACAATTCTCCATGGCTCCCGTCTGCGTCAAGGAAGGCAGCATGTGTTAGCAACTTAGCAGTCTCTCGGCCTGCTTCCTGCTGGAAGAATTTGGTAGTGTTCAACAGCCTCTTTTCATTTTGAACCGTTTCTTTTCCTTTTCCATCTTAGCTGCAGTAGGTCTCCTGTGAATCTCAATGAGATCCACTGCATTAGACAAAAGCTATATCCACAAATATCTTCAAGATAAGCCCTTCTCTACCTGTGCTGCTGCTAAAATGGCTAGAAGTCCTGTTGTGTGATTGAGAGGTCTTTTGTGTGACTCTTAAGGCACCACCTTTGATTCTTCTGGGGTCTTAACAAAAGGTCTTACAGTCACATCTGAGCTTCATCTTTAGACTACCATTCTCTCTTGGCAGGGCCCTTGAACTGACTTTGCTAGGAACCCAAGTCTTAAATTTGACTGTCATTTGCCAGAGAGAATGCCCGAGAATTTTCAAAACCATCAAGTCCTGGCTCCTTTTTGGTTTAACAATCCTTCCCTCAATTTGTTTCTCTTCTCTCACCCTTCACTAGTAGCAGCAAGACAAAACCAGTGTGTTGCTTGGAAATGGACTTCAGTTAGATCTCCCAGTTCATGAGGCACATTGTCTGCTTTCCACATAACTACAAATAATAGTGTTGCTCAACTTTCTGCCAGCACAGAATGAGGATCCCCTTTCCTCCAGTTTCCTTTCCTTTACGCCCCCCATGGCCATTCTCCTCAAAGTCCCAAATTTCACAAATAACATGTTCAAGGTACCCTCATCTTTCACTGACTCTTCTCAAAGTCCACTGCCCAGTTCCCAAGTCACTCCCACAAATGTAGATTTCTGCTACAGAAGAACCCCACCTTTGGTACCAGATTCTGTAGTTATCTCTTTCTGTGAAACAAATCACTCTCAAACACAGCAGCTCAAAACAACATTTATTATCTCACAGTTTCTGTGGACCGGGACTCCAGGTGAGGCTTAGCTGGATGGCTCTGGCTCAGGGTCTGTCACAGGCGGCCAGCACGGTGCTGGCTGGGGTCTCAGTCATCCCTAGGCTGGACTGGCATGGATCTGCTGCCAAGTTCACTCACCTGGCTGTTGGCAGGCTCAGGCCCTCACTGGCTGTTGGCCCTAGACACCAGCTCCTTGCCACATGGGCCTCTCTGCAGGGCTACTCATAACATGGCAGTCTGTTTCCTCCAATGCAAGGGCTGTGAGAGAGAGAGCTAGAGGGGTGAGCAACCAAAAGGTGAAAGCCACGGTCTTTGCCATCAACCCTTAGAAGTGACATCTTGTCACTTTTGTATATTCTATTAGTTCGAAGTGAGTCACTAAGGCCCAGCCTACACTGAAAGGCAAGAGATGACACAAGGGCATGAAAACCAGGAGGTAGGAATCACTGGGGACCATCTTGGTTTATCACCGACTAGTTGAAAGCATTGTAACCTATTGGTTAAGAGTACTGACTCCGAAGCAAGACTACTGGGTCTGACTCTTGCTTCTGAATCCTAAGATGAAAAACGGAACATAAAATAATAGTTGTGAAAGGACTGACCCTATACGCAGGAGGCACTTGGGAATTTCTTTTCCCTTCTCCCTTCCAATCCCAACTGTCTTTAACAATCCTGAAAATTTCTCTGGTATTGGATGTATCTGCAAACATCCAGTGCCAGAGAACACGGGCTTGAGCAACATGCAAAAAATAAGATTTTGACTTTCAATAAGGCCAGGAAACTTATTTTCAATTAACTGAATAAATTAAACAAGAAAACAAGAGAATAAAGATAAACATTCAGAATTAATGAAATATAGCAGAGGAGAACATATACAAAAGAGCAACTGTTTCCCTATATACGTGCCCCCTACCCCGGCATCTGGGGGTAACGTTTGTGAGACTTTCAATCCAATCTTAGCAAAAAAAGTATATACTGCTTTTTATCTAACTGACAACTACAAGTGCAATAAACAGTATAAAGTATAGAAAATGTTTTTATTTATATACCCACTCATCTGAGAAATAGTATGCAACAATCAACTGGTAAGTGATAGCATCCCCATTTTACAGAAGAAACACAAGGGCATAAAGAGCATGTGACTTGTTATAAATGTACAGCAGGTTAAGGTCTGAGCCAGAACAGAACTATAACCAGCATATGATGTAATACACAATGAAGCTATAATCAGTCATTTCTGATTTTCATGGATATGGCAATCTAGCTAAAACGGCCAGTGATTAAAGGGTTCATCTCATATTCAGGAAAAATAACAGTTATTTTAAAGAATGAAAAGTAGGCTTTGATTTATTTAATGTCTGAATTAATAATCTAGATTCATATAAGCAAGTAAAATGCAAAATGAGTTAATATACAGTAAGAGTACAGAACTCTACAGATTTAAGTGGAATCAAAAGCCAGTATTTTAGTTGGACACTTTGCTACATACACAGCTCATTATCCTAAGAATATCTAATTAACCTTTCAAACAGTATTTGTGAGTACCTATTCTCTGATGGCCTTATGTTACAAGTACTATATGTTATCTCACTTAATAACAGTGAGGGATTCTGAAAAAGCATTTGTGAAGGGGAGAAGCAAGCTCCCATTCAAAAGAGGATATTAATTCTAAACAACGCAGTGTTTGAAACCAGATCCTAAGTTTCAAAAGCCACACATTTCCAAAACTAAGAAGGGAAAAAAGGAGCTAGTGAAGGAAGATTACAACTCCTAAAATGTACTTCATTCATTGCAAAAAGAAACTAAGGGACCTGAGAAAATGAGTCTTGGGAGTTGAGGACTTCCTCCATCCCTCCTTTACACGTGTGCTACGACTACACTGATTTTCGAGCCCTCCAAACAATTTAAAATCTAGAAAAATGCACATTTGCTTAATTGGTTCCACATTTATTCCCTAATATATAAGTTTTACAACAAAATTCCATATTCTGTATTGAAACATGACAAAAGACATCTGTTTAAGGTTAAATGCCAAATCAAAACATGTATTAAACATACTAAAACAGGCAACTTTCTTATACAACTGCAAGCTTCTCATTTACATTCATGCCTAAGTCTTTTATCCCAACTTAAAAAATTTTATTCTCATTTCCAAAGCCGTTTTACTTATGCCTGATCAACCCGATAGTTATTACCCAACAACAAGCCAATCAACAGTAATTAATCTCCGTGCTTCTAGCCCCTTCCCAAACCATTCTATGCATAGAACCCAATTACAGGGCACTATTTCAAGAAGGTTAAATATTGCTGTAGTGAAATTTTTTTTTTAAGAATTTATTTTCTACAGAATTGTGATCTAGTACTCAAGATCCTCCAGTTTATCCTCCAAGCCATCTCTCCCACTCCTATCTCTTCCTAACACTGGTCTCTTCACTATTCCCCCATCTTTACTTCCTCCCTTCTTTTCACAGAGAATACCAGGGGCTTCATGGAGCATAGGAGAAAGACAATAAACAAACATACAGCAAGTCAGATGGTGGTAGGTGCTATGGAGAAAAAGAGAGATGGGAAAACAGATGAGAAATGCTGGGCAGAGAGGTAGGAATTAACATTTATATAGGGTGCTCACGATACATGATAACATGGCAACCGAATTGAGATTTCGTGCAAACAAGGCAGTCTTGCTGATCTCTGGAGAAAGAATAGGGGTTTAGGCAAGTGCTAAGGCCCTGAGGCAAGGGTGTGTTTCATATGTTCAAAGACTGGCCAGGAGTGTAGAAGATTAGGCCATAAGTTCAAAGCCTTAGCCAGGGGAGCCAGTCACAGAGGGCCTTACAGGCCAGCAGCGTCTGACTTCTCTGCTAAGTGAGATACAAAGCCACTGAGGAGTTTTGGGCAGGCAAGCAGTATAATGTGACATTTAAAAGGATCACTCCGACTTCTGGGTTGAGGACAGACTTCGGGAAGGGGGTTGGGGAGAAAGCACAGAAGCCAGGAGGCCCGTGAGAAAATTATTATAATAATAGAGACAAGACATAATGGTGTCTGGGGCCTGGGTGAAAGCAACGGGATTCATGAGTAGTCATCAAGCTTCATGTTCGTTGTTGACACCACAACCTCTGCTTATGTCAGTTCTCTATCTGGTTTGTCTCTATTAGTTCTGCTAGGATCTAGTGCAAATTATACTTCCTTCAAGAAACCCTTCTCTGATCAATCCCATCTTCAATGACTGCCCATTTTTCCGAACTCTTGTTGACAACCGCCCATACCTTCCAGGGCCCGGCATGTCGTCTTTGCTGCAATGTATGGTTATGTATCTATTTGACTTCTGTGTCCCTTTAACCTCATCTCACTATACTGGAGAAAGAAAATACAACTCCTGGGATCCTCATTTTGCTGCATAAAACAGATATTCAATAAATGTTTGCTAATAATCAAATATTTGCTGATAATCACTTAGAAATTATTATCCCTTGAGAAAAATTATCATATACTCACTTACTCCTTAAACTGTCAAAGTCAGAGATGACCAACACAGCTGTCCCAAGGAAACCTTTGCCCATCACCCAGGCTATACTTCATCTTGAGCTACAGTTCAAAAGAGCTTCTTACTTAGCCACAAGTAGTTTCTCTGGACCAGTGGTTTTCAAAGTATAATTTCTGGACCAGTATCATCAGCATTACCTGGGAATTTATTAGAAATGTAAATGCCCAGACCCAGATATAATGCATCTAACACTCTGGAGGTGGGGCTCAGTGATCTGTAGCATTCTGAAGCTAGCATTCTGAAGCACTATAAATTTTGAGAACTGTTCTGGCTTAAAGGTTTAACTAATTACCCTGTTTTTCCAAGAGATTTCCGGAACAATTCCATCCTGGCTCATACCCTCATTCACCTCAATCATCATCAGAAGTCCAAGACTTCCAAATGGCTCACCCCATGGAGCTGTGCACGTCTGCTCTTCTGATCCTATCACCTGCTCTTCCTGCCCTCCCAAGCCCCAGAAGTCATGAGCCATCCTTAGTAAACTCTTCTGTATACTTGCTCTTTTTTTGTGATGTTCCCTTCACCTTTTTGCTCCAAGGGAAACCTGACTGCCCCTGAGAATCCTCCTTCTACTGCAGTAAAAGCTTCTCTCCCACTCCTTACATACCTCAGTGGGGGCAAGCAGCCTCCTTGATCCCTATTACCATATAGTGTTGGACCTTATAGGCATCCTTGACCCAAACTGCAGATCCTTTGGAACAGAGATCACCTCCTCCAGCCTTGGCACAGGGCTCCCTCTCCTCTCTCCTTTATTAGTCTTATGGTTCTTGACAATTTCAACCCCCTGTACAGGTGATTCACCCAACACTTTGGCCTCCTAGCTGTGTTGTTACTGTTTCAGTGTCTTTAGCACCAACTCTTTTGTCACTTCACCTAACCACCCACCTAGCATCATATCCTGGCACTGTCATCGCCAGGAACACCATCTCCAAACCTCTCAAACACCTGGAGCATACCACCCTTACCCCAGCACTTCTGCTCTAGCAGTCCTCCCACACCACATTTCTCCAACCTCCTTAAGACCTCAAAGCTACACGTGGACCCCTTCCCCCTCACCACATTCTTACTTCCCTCCTAAGCCAGTTCAGATTCAGAGTCCCAACATTATAAACACTCTTTTTCAAAAGTTCTAATTCCTTTGCCCCTTTTTCTCTTCATCTAACTCATCTAATAAAATCTCAACTCCTGGTCAGATGCAACTATCTACGTATTCCTCTCTTGCATCTAAACTTTTTTTTTTCCTTTAGATTTTATTTACTTGTCAGAGAAAGAGCACAAGCAGGGGGAGCAGCAGGCAGAGGGAGAAGCAGGCTCCCCGCTGAGCAAGGAGTCGGATGCGGGACTCGATCCCAAGACCCTGGGATCATGACCTGAGCAGAAGGCAGACGCTTAACCAACCGAGCTACCCAGGTGTCCCGTCCTCTCTTGTGTCTAAACAACAGAAGACTGTTCAATAAAAATCACACAGCTGACTTGCCAGCACTCACATCAGGTTGATGACCACAGATCTTAAGCCTACTATACCTCTCTAGTAAGTTCACTCCCATTTTTTGAGATGGACCACTATTTCACACTGTGTCCTCGCTCCTTAAATCTGCAATACTTCTGCACTCCCTACACTGCCATTTTCAGCTCTGTTCATCTTATATCTATAAAGAAAACAGACACAATCATAGGACTCTCTCTTTTGCTTGAAAACAATGCTGCCAAAAAGAACTGCTTCTGGCCCTCTCTAAGGCCAATCCCTCCACTGTGTGCTGGGTATAACATACTCTGGTCCTGCCATTAGCTTCTTTATTTTCGGCATCCTCAATTTCTTCCCCTCTACTGGCTCTTTCCTACTGACATAAAACATGCCTTAATATCACCTATCTTTTAAAAATCTCCCCTTGAGGGGTGCCTGGGTAGCTCAGTTGAGTTAAGCGACTGCCTTCAGCTCAGGTCATGATCCTGGAGTACCAGGATCGAGTCCCGCGTCAGGCTCCCTGCTCAGCAGAGAGTCGGCTTCTCCCTCTGACCCTCCTCCCTCTCATGCTCTCTATCATTCTCTCTCTCTCTCAATAAATAAATAAAAATCTTTAAAAAAATAAAATAAATAAAAATCTCCCCTTGAGTGTTGTCTGTAAATGATAATCACTGAATTCTACTCCAAAAACCCAATATTGTACTGTATGTTAACTAAGTAAAACTTAAATTAAAAGAAAGTCCTTACCAAGAAAAAAACCAAAAAACAAATATATGAATTCATTGCCATAAAAATTAAGAATATCAGAGATAATGCTCTGGGATGCTTGGGTGGCTCAGTCAGTTAAGCATCTGCCTTCGGCTCAGGTCATGATCCCAGGGTCCTGGGATCGGGCCCCACATCGGGCTCCCTGCTCAGCAGGGAGTCTGCTTCTCCCTCTGCCCTTCACCCCGCTGGTGCTCTCTCTCTCACTCTCTCTCTCAAATAAATGGATAAAATCTTTTTTTTTTTTTAAAGATTTTATTTATTTATTTGACAGAGAGAGACACAGTGAGAGAGGGAACACAAGCAGGGGGAGAGGGAGAGGGAGAAGCAGGCTTCCCGAGGAGCAGGGAGCCCGATGCAAGACTCAATCCCAGGACCCTGGGATCATGACCTGAGCTGAAGGCAGACGCTTAACTGACTGAGCCACCCAGATGCCCCTAAATGGGTAAAATCTTTAAAAAAAAAAGAGAGAGAGAGAGAGAGAGAGAGAGAGAATGCTCAAGCTCACATTGACCCCAGTGTTGCCATTTTGATCTCATTTATCCTCAGTAGAGGCAAACATTATGAGTTTTGTATATGTATTTTTCTAGTATTTTGCATATATAGGCATTTATAGAAAATATATATAACTTTGATTTTTAAAAATTAAAAAAATTATTAAGAAAATAAAAAATCTTCCCTTGAACGCACATCCCACCCAGTCCCTGCCCCAATTCTTTGCCCCACTCTACAACTAAACATTCATTGTCTCCACAGCCTCACCTACCAATTAACAACCCAGCCCATTCCAACTGGCTTTTTTATCCCCATCATTCCAAATGAAAGAGCTCTTACCAAGTTCACCAACAACCAAAATCCTACCAGGACAATGACAAATTATTTGGTCTTAAATTATCCAAACCCAGCCCTTTCCTCTCCAGAGTCTATGACAGCACACACTTGCCTTCTCTCCCTCCTACCCTACCCAATTCTTAGTACGCTCAGACCTCTACTGAAATGCCCTGGGCTTCAGCCTCAGCCCTATTCTCTAGTTACGGTTTTCACCAAGGCTTTTAAATATGCACAGAGGAATCTCAACCTTACAACCCAAACTCACACTTCTCCTCTGAGCTCCAGACTCATCAAATTGCTACTGAACTTCACTTGGATGTCTAAAAGAGATTTCACACTTTAACAAGTCCAAACCATAAGTACTGTTTTTTCTGTGGACTCGCTGCTCTGTTGTAAGGAAACAGCCCGTCCATCTTAATTCTTCAAAAGCTGAATAACCCAGATTCCTCTTTCTCACCACACAGACAAGCCATCTTTATTTCTATCAAATTGCCCTCCAGAGTCTAAGCCATCACCTCTTGCTTTGACTACAATGGCTTCTGGATCTCCCCTACCACCTTCCCTAAAGAATGTCACTCTCCTGCTTAGTCTCCCATTACCTTCCCATTTTAAACAAATCTCTATCATGGGGAATGATCTGGCCCCCATCTACCTCTCTGGTCTTGTCTTCCTACAACCTTTTTACTCTCTACATTCCAACCACACCACCCCTCTTTCTGTCCTTTGTATATCTCAAACTCATTCCTTTCTGAGGATTCTGTATTTACTACCCCTTTTGCTTATAATGCTTTCCTCCCGTATTTTAACAAGATGATGTTAAACATTCAGGCCTATTTCACCCTAGCCAAAGCATTCAGTCATATTTGTTTACATGTTTACAGTTTTATTTTCCCAGTTAAAAAATACAAACTCTTTATGGGAAAGGATTTTGTCTTGGTCACGCTCTCTCCCTACCCCTTATAAAGCGATCAACACACAGCTGTCATCAATAAATGTGTTAACCAGTGGAGTCTATTAATATAATCATTTGTTTAACTCCTTACAGTTTTCTGAGCTTTAAAAGTATGCATCAAACCAATGTCACCCACAATATAAATATAAATTCTCCAATAACAATAGAAACCTCTTACTATCTTTCTAATATACAAATCTGATCATACCTGATCCTGCTTAAAATCCATCAATGGTTCCTTACTGGAATAAACAAGCACCGTTCAGATCATCTGGTCTCCACAATTTTAAATTTTCATCCATCACTATTCCACTCATTCCACACATACAAGCCACATGGAATTACATACGGTTCCCAAACATACAAACTATCTCACCAATCACCAAAATCAGTGACTCTTTCTACTCCTCACCCACTCTGCCTGCCTATCTCTGCCTCTGTTAAAGACTTCTCTGAACTCCTAGATGCTGTCAGTATATTTCAGTTCTCTCTTCCTGCTACTTTTACCCTATTTCCCAGCGTGCTGGTTTTCCTCCTGAAGAACAAGCTCTCCAGATCTTGTTCCCTGCTTCCTTCGAGGGTTGGTTCATCACCTACCAGACATTAATTTCTCTTCTTGCTCTACATTTTCTGCCATTTTTTAGGCCATTCTCATCTTAAGCCATCAACATATCTGCACACAGTTCCATTACCATGGCATGCAGATTTCTCACAAATTTATAGCTTAAACCTCTATCTTCCCTTGTATTTCCAGACCTAGGTACCCAACTATTTAAGCAGAATTTCTCCCTGAACATTTCAAAGTTACCCCAAAATAGTAAATCCAAATCAAACTCATGATACCCTTCAGCTTCCCTCCTCCAAAAACTCTGGTCCTCCTTCCAAATGTTGACAATATCCCATCAATTTTTTTTTTAAGATTTATTTATTTATTTGAGACAGACCGCACACACATGTGAGCAGGGGGAGGGGCAGAGGGAGAAAATCCTCAAGCAGACTCCCCGCTGAACACCCCCATCCTGTCAAGTTTACCTTGGGCACGTCTCTCATACAGTCCCACCGGGCTCTGGCGCTCTCTGCCACTTCCGCTATCACACACCAACACCCCGCCTCTCTCTGCACTCTTACTTCCCTCTAATCTGTGCAGGTATCTTTTTAAAAACACAAATCTAATTATCAACTCCACTTCAGCCTACTCCCAATCCTACTTAAAATCTTTTAATGGCTTTTCACTGCCAAGTATCTATTCACAGGATCTGGCCTCCAGTGTTATCTGAACTGAAATGTTTCTATGTTTTGTGATAACTCAATTCACTATTCAGTCTAGTTCTCTCACTGTGTAGACCAATTAGAGTTGTGACCAAAAGTGAGCATTAAAAGATTAGCCTTCGGGTACCTGGGTGGCTCAGTAGGTTAAGTGCCTGACTCTTGGTTTTGGCTCAGGTTGTGATACTGAGCCCAGCCTCAGGCTCTGCGTGCGTGCGGGGGGGTCGGGGGGGGGGCGGAGAGGGCTTGAGATTTTTTTTCTCTCTCCCTTGCTCTCTGCCCCTTCCCCCACCCCAAAAGAAACCTAATGCTAGAAAGGTCACACACTGGCAAATGGCTTTATTGGGACCAAAAACTCTGTCTTCTGATTCATAGTCTGTGACTTCCATGTTTTAGGAAAAAGCCATCAGTTACTGAGACTTCATCATAAAATGGCGGATCATTTTTCTGAGATGACTCCGTTAATGTTCCCAAGAACTACCACATTCTTTTCACAACCTGGAAAACCAAGGTCTATACAGCTAAGTAACTTGTCTCAAGTAATTAATGGATATGGAAACAGAATTCAGAGTACCTTATTTTTGTTTCTCTAGTCTAGCCCATAGCATGCTAAATGGCAGTGGTGATAAACTAAACACTACTGAACAAATAAAAGAAGGTGTTACATGTGGTGCAGTAAGCTCTGAGGCCAGATGGACTAGGGTTCAAATCCTACCCCTGCCAACTCTCAACTGTGTGACTTCAGCAGGTTACTAAAGTTGCTGCTTTCCCATCTGTAAAATGAAGCTAATGGCCAACTCCCAGGTGTGCTGAGGACTAAATGAGGTAGATGCCTAACATATATGTTACCACTCAATAACAAACAGTTAAAGTAAATGAACAAAAACATCAGCTTCTCCCAAAAGAGGAGAGTGTGAAAAGAAAAACAGCCACAGAGTTAAAAACAGATGGCTCTGAGCTTCCAGGTCTGCCATTTACTGTCATGTGCTCTCTCTCAGTTTCCTTCTTCACTTGTACATAGAGACAATGATGCTTAGCCCTTAGCACTGCTGTGAGGATGAAATAAGATAACATCTAAAAGCATTTTAAGTGAATAGCATCATACAAAAATCATTATTATCTGTGTACACATGCTCACTGCTGCTGTGTTCTAAATGCTTTAAGGGCATGAGAAGTCTTTTAATCATCTTTGTCTTTGTACCAGCTGGTAACACAGTCCTCTGCCCATCACAGGCATCCGTTAAATGTTGGCTGAGCAGAGTTATTAAGAAGACAGGGCTGAACTATGACAAAACAACAGTTTAAAATGAAATCCACAAGTTCATCCACTGAGAATACGGGTAAGAGAGCCTGGGACCAGTCTAGCTAAGATCAGCTCAGACAGAACACATCCTAATTTCTGGGAATTTAAATAAATGGTCTATAATTTTGTTTACCGGATATAAGTTGTATAATCAAACAAGTAAGTTCCTTCACTACAGGAATTATGTGTCTCCCGCTCTCCTTCCCTCTGTCCCCTCCCCTCCCCCTTCGCTCCACCCTCCTCCCTGTTTTAGGCCATGAAGAGGAGAGAGAGAATATAAAGGGCATAAGGAATGCTTAACAGTATTGTACCCCCCACCACACACACACACCCCAGAAAGAAAAAACTATGGGGATGTTCTCCATCAGGAGCCAACTTTAATGAGGGTTCTCTAGTCAGAGGTACTTAAAATACTGATTAAGGGGAGGTATTTCACATGAAACTAGTGTGGGTTTATCAGAGTTCTCCCTACACAAAGTCAAAGACTTCCTTAACTTCCTAGAGGAAATGCTCTGGGGTGGTGAGCAGTCTGTCCATGCAAATGTTCAAAGCAAAAAGTTGGCTTGCACTAGTTATTTACTGAGCATCTACTATGTGCCATACACCACACTTAGCATACTTCTTAGATGATCTCAGATTCTCACAATAATCCCTCGTGATAGGTATTATTTTCCCTCTGGGACAGGTGAAGAAACTGAGGTTCGGAGAGATTAAGTAATTTGTTCACGACCATATAACTGGAAATGACAGAAGAGGGATTTAGGCCCAGTAAAGTCTCAAAACCCATATTCTTGGCACCATACCATGCTGTCTACTGATGCTATCAAATTCTCTAAAAAGGAAGAGGATTCAACAGGAAAGTGGGGAGAAGATCTGGCAAAGAGACATATACAGAGAGCACAAGATGGTGTTCCACCTCAGAGTTCTTAGACACAAAGAAGCAAATTAAGGAGCCATGTCTAACTACACAAACCAAAATGCCTGGATGAGATCTAACTTTTATTCTTCAGATTCTTCAGAATCTATTCTTCAGGTTCTAAGAATGTTAATACCACTCAGAGGTATTGACAACTGAACAGAGTTCAGTAATTTTCTAGAATTCTGAGAAACAGTACCTGTAACTCACTGCTGGTATCAAACTAAGCAGGCAACAGGAATGATTACGTTTCACGGTTTTCTTGTGCCTACCAGGACCCAAACTCTTGCACAAATGGGTGTCCTTCTGGCTATGTACTGCTACACAAATTCACCTCACAGACCCTGAGCATTAGAAGAGATTCTATTATTTTATGGATGTAGAAACCGAGGCTCGGAGCAGTTCAATGATTGCCCAATGTCACATGGCTGGGCACTGGCCTAGACAAAACTCCGATCTCCTATTCCTTGGCGCAAATTTTCCCCACCGCACCTCCTCAATGGCTCCCCACTTGACGCAGGACCACCCAGATGTCCTCCTCTCTATCTGGGTATTATGCAGCTATGGCTCCTTCTGGACATTTTCACTGAATTCAACAAATGTGTGGCGCACTGGAAGAGGCAATACAGATAATAATAAAGAGAAAGGGTTGACACACATTTTGCCCTCGGACAGTGCTACTCAAACTTTCAGGTGTCACAGCACACATAGACAATTGTAATATTTTTAAGGCACAAAGTGGCAAACTAGAATGCATGTGGTCCAAGTGACCAGGGGAATCCTGGGCCCCACCTGGCTGCTCCAAGGGTGGAGGGGAATAGTTATGTTGGCATATGTGAAGCGCAGTCCAACATACGGTACTTTGGTTGGAAAGCTCTGTTCTAAAGCTAATAAGTACAGGGGTCTGAGACAAATTTACAAACAACTATAAGCACAAAGAAAGCAACCAAAGAGACTGTCACTGTCTGCTCTCATCAAACATAAATGAGTAGAAATGAGATGAATTCAATTTGCTCCCTTTCATAACTCCTCTTCCAACAAATCAAGACTGAAGAACCCATCCTCTGGTCTACAGAGAGCTGATCAGTCCCACCAACAAGGCTGCAAAGACCCCTGACACAAACATCTTGCTCACAGGAAGCTAAAAACTACTTAAAGCACGTAAAGTGTGTTGGAGAATTCTTTGACTTCTTACAAACGCTAGAAAAATCAGTAAGAGGAGGAAATTACATTTCAAGGTCATATTCAAATATGAAGGGAGAAGCAGGAAAAGAAGCCCCTCCCAACACACACACACACACACACACACACACACACACACACACACACACCCATCTGTGACCAAGCTCCATCTCCAGAAACCTAGTTAAAATTCTGCCTTCTGATATTTATAAACTTAGTTGGCCTGAGCCAAGTAGGTTTCTGCAATTCCAGACATCTGGGCTGAAGGGCAAAGGGCAAAGTGAAACTTTCAAAAGCTGGCCAGTAGCCAAGGGCATCACCTCGAGGAGGCTCCCTTAGCAACACACACAGCTGTCTGCTCAAGAGAGGGCGCCGCCATCTCCGCAAGGGGCTATATGGATGCTCTTATTTTCACAACTAAAAGCAAGGGTTTTTTTTTTCTTGTATTATTTTCCCTGTCATTCCCCTGAAAGTTATCACATCTCACAATTTCAAAACCTCTCCAATCCCAGTATGTTTCTCTTCATCCCAAATTACAATGTCATAGTTAATGATAAATTAACGTAAGGTATTCGTTCTTGGAAAACATAAAATGCTTTACAATGTCTGGTTATTAATTACTATTCCAGCTACTACAGATCTGGTTTTTAAGTATGGGCAAGTCACTCTGTGTGACTTAATTACTTCCCTCATAAAATTTCATAACAACAGTGACCTACTTCATAAGACTACTGTGAAGGACAATAAAAATTATTAGATAAAAACTTATAAAAGCTCATTCCTAATTAAGAATCATGCCACCCATTGGCTTTTGATATCTAAAGAGATGGTTTGATTCTCAAAGGCAGTGCCCCCAAAACAAAACACAGGTGGGTCGTGACCCACCAGGAAGACTGCAGCTCCTGAAGCGTCTGGCTTGTTTCGCCTGCCCCATCTGCCTTCTCCAACCCTACAAGGCCCAGGGGAGGACACCGCACCGGGAGCTCACCCTCACGCCTAAGTCTAACGAGATAAACAACATTTAGAACAAACAAACAAACCCAACCATGTCACAATCACTGCTAGGTTTCAAAAACCTAACACCTGGGAGCAGAAGGGGACGTGGCAGTCCGTGCTGAGAGGAGGCCGTTTGTGCTGGAGCCTCGCCTCGCAGCTTTCCACTCCTTATATGTGCAAGTGCAAGCCCGCACCCACAGCACTCCGTACTCACCCAGAGGTACATCATGTCAGACCCGGCTGCTCAGACTCAGCGGTCAGTTGATCCTGGACTGCAAAAAGGCACTTCAGTGAACTGTAGGAAAGGAAGTGCCAGAGTGGGGGGGGCAAGGGTTCGGGGTGGGGAGAAACCCCCCAAATCACTTGAGTTTAAAAATCTACAAGGACCGGTCTCCTCCCCCCTCCTCCCTCCTCTCCAGCTGACTGTTCTGTTGTTCTCTCTCCTCCCTCTCCCCCTCCCTCCCCCCTCCCTCTCTCCCTCTCCCTCTCTCTGGGAGTTCCCAGCCCCGTGTGTCTGAACCAGAGTGTACAGCACTCTCTTTCTCTATTTGCCTTCAGGGAATCTCTCTCTGTCATTCTACTTCTAGAAACACAATCATCACTCACAGAGATTATTGCAAAAGGCAGGGGTGGGCGGGGCTAGTAATAAACCACCAGCACCAGTTTCTAATGCTAGACACAGACTAGTTTAAGATGGGTTCTTTAAACATGAATGAAGCAATGAAAACACTATGCCCTCCAAGAAGATCAAGGGGAGCTGAGTCAAGTTTCCCCTTGGTCCAATTCTTCTGGACCCCCCGTCAGAAGCCAAGCACAAACAGAACCTGCTCAGAGCCTGTATTCCCTCCCTGCAATGCTGGTCTATCTTCTAAATAATTCTGAATTTAAAACAAGAAAAAGTACATATAAACTCGAATAGGCTTTCGTCTTTTTTATCACTGTTGCCCTAGTTCTGATCAACACAGCCTCCTTTCTGAAGGGAGAGAGGACAAGCAAGGGCTTAGCATCACATGGATTCTGAGCCCCTAGCATGTTGCAGATTCTTTACAAGGCATGGGGACAGCGCAGGGGACAAAGCATGGATTTGGAAGCTGGGTCCACAATTATTATTATCATGGCCTAGGGAAAGTTATTTAACCAGACTAAGCCCCTGTTTCCTCAACCAAAAACTGCGTACAGTACTCCTTGTGGAGTTGTTGTAATTAGATCAAATGATAGAACTGTGTAAACTATCTGTCAAGTTCCTGGTGACCACATTTCCTAATTTAGTGCAGTACAAACATTTAGTAAGTGCCTCCGATATGCCAGGCATATTTTGATCCATTATGTTCAACAGTGAACAAGTATCATCAAATCATCTGTCCTAGTGGTTTTGATTCAGAAAATAGCTGACTCCTCCATACACCAGTGCCCATGCTCTTTCCTTACTTCCCACCCATTTCTTGCATGCTCAAATCCAAAAGCCCACCCCGGTTGCACGTGATCCCTCCCTCCTCTTCGAGCCTGGCGTTTGTAACATGGCTTTCAACATTTCGGCCAGTGACTACTGCATTCCTGTACCTACCAATCTTAACTCCTTTATCCATATCTTTCAGGGGAGAGCCCATCTATTTTCGGCCATGGAGTCTTTTGCATTGTACCGAGCACAGAGTAGGTGCACCATATACTCTCAAAGGGTTCTGTGTTTTGGGGAATATTTTACTCCTTTAACTCATTAAAGAAATAACAACATGAAACAAAAAAACAAAAACAAGAGGCCTACCATCTTCCAGCTGCCTCAGGGTTCTGTTCCCCTCAGACATGTTGAGACAGCCCTCTTCTGCTTGTAAAATCTCCAAGTAAGGTCTGCAAGCCTCACCCTCAAGGCAGGCCTTGCGCAGGTACAGGTCCACTTGCTCTCCCCTACTTAATCCTTCCCCACTGTAATGCTCCTCTATTAGGGACCTGCTACAGTGGAATTCCTTTTTCTCTTAGAGTAGAAGTCAAATCACCTTTCCTCTTCTTCCCCACTATGTGCCTTCCGCCAGAGAGCTTATAATAAATACCTTTTCTCTCCTCCCACCTTCAACTCCCAGCTCATTTAAACTTGGGAGCGGTGGGGCAGGTATTCTCAGCCTCACCCAAACCTTTTCTTTTTCTTTATGCAGAACCTCTCTGCCTCCTCTGAAGGCAGGATTACCTCATTTCCAGTACAAAAGAGCAGTAAGAACTTCCAAGTGTAAACTTGAGACAGCCTTTTTTTTTTTTTACTGGGAAAACAAATCTTGACTTTCTATAAACTGTTACAACCATAATCGATTTTTATATGAAACTTTCCTCTCTAGTTTCATAGCCCCTGCCCTAAATCTTAAGTCACCAGACCTCCCTATACTTGGTTCTTAATAACTGTATTAAAATCACACTGTTAAGCGATTATAGTCTTTCAAACTCTTTGAAGACACAAAATTCACTCGTTCATACTTAAGCAAGTATCAAAAGAACAAATACAATAGAATTTCGCCTATTGTCACTTTATGGTGTTATCTTTTAACCAAGTCTGGGATGGGATAAAGATACCCCTGCTCTCCTGGAGCAAAGAAAGAGAAAAACACTAGAGAAAAGAGGTCTTCCACACAAAATAAGCAAAGTTCAAATATGTCACCAAAACTCAAAAATGACCTCCAAAACACTCGTAAGCGGCCCCATATAAACTTTGGAACCACAGGGAGAGTTCGTAAATTCCTAAATGCTTCTTTTCCTTTTTTGATCGTAATTTTAAAAACTGGGTAAACAGTATGGGGAAATCAAACTCTTTTGTGTTTTCTTCACACACACCAAAAAAACTCCAAAAACCCACAGGCAAGCTAAGCGAACCTTCTTTATTCATGCTCCTGCATGTCCACATTTCCCTACCTTTAAAAAAAAGGGGGGGGGGAGGAAACAAAGAGGTTTATCTTTCAAATTGTCAAAGTCAAAGGAGGAAACCTATGCTTTATAGCTACACGGGATTAAGAGACACAAAAGTGTAACAATCCCACACTATGAAGACACTGAAAAAGATCAGTCTTGTATCACACACAGGATGAGGACGCACACATACTTCATTCTCTCAGGAAAGCGTTTTATCAGACTGCGTGACTGCACTCTGAGGCTTATCGGCCTGTATATTAGTTCAAAGGAGAGAACATGTGAAGTGGAGCATCAGAGAAGGAGATGTCCTAGGGAAGGCCCACAGAGGAAGTTGGCATGCTTGCTTCTGAGAAAAAATCAGATTACCAGGGACAGCAATATGGGTGCTGCCAGTAATCCTAACCTTATAATACATCCTGAATTCCTGCTTCTGAAAGTGTTATATTTTGTAATGTGAAGAGTCTGGTGGGCCAGACTCTCAGAAAGTGTTTGGAGCCACAATTTGTATTCTCTGCCACAAAGTCTAACAATTCAAGAGACTACATGTTTTATGCAAGTTTCGCTGTGGGTGTGAAAAGGCTGGTGGGGGAAGTGTCCACATCTGGGGAACCAAGACAATTTTGTAAAAATATACCTGAGAAATCAGGCACTGAAGATTTCCAAAAGAAATCCAAGATAACCCTCTCTACATAATTTATATTCCTTTCACTTTCAGGATGGGTAGAGACAATACAGACTCACCACAACACTGAGCTATAGAAATGGGCCACATGAGGTCCAAATGAATTTGACTTAAAAAAAAAAAAAAGGTGAAAGAATAGGGCTCTTTTAACCTTGCTTCCTCTCGGCTTAAAATAGCAAGGATTCCCACAGGGCAATTCTCTAAAAGAATTTTGCTACTCAAAATATGACCCATGGACTAGCATCAGCAGCATTAGCATCAGCTGGGAGCTACTTAAATATGAAGAATCTCAGGCCCCACCCTAGATTTACAGAATCAAAATCGACATTATAACCAAAGCCCCAGGTGGTCTGCACGCACATTAAAGTCTGAAGAGCTGGTCCAGATAGATCACTGTCCTCACAAAGCAGCAGAGACTCATGGAAGAAAGGCGGAGATATGGTTGCCACTTTCCAGTCAGGGGATTAAACCCCTCCAAAACTGGGAGTATTCCAGCCGTGCTTACTGATTTCGATAAGACACCACCAGTGGCTAGTACTTAGAACATACTATGTGCCAGAACTGGGCATGCATTTTCTCGTTACATCTTCACAGTATCTCTGTAAGGGAGGCCCTACTTTATCTTTTTCACATATAAAAGGGAATTGGGGCTCAAAGGAGCCAAAAGCTGAACACAAGTCTATAGGACTCCAAGATAGTGTCAACTGTACCACACTTATTCACTGATAAAATCTTATCAAGACTGACAAAATCAATGGAAATTTTACCCTGGATATAACCCTGCAGGCTACCTCTGCCCATTACCAAGGTTTCAGGCAACAAATGACAGAGGTGAGGTTGGGAACTCAGTGGATACATGCTGTATGTGAGCTTCCAAAGGCTGCAGCTCTGGTCAAGTACCGTTCCCACTCCTTTGACCAATGTCGTTAAGAGCATGGTTTCAGAAACCTCTTGTGAACTGTGGTCACCTTCTATGATCCCTAAAGTGAGCTTGAGATGCACACATGGAGAAAAGAAAGGGTGCTTCCCAAGCTCACCTCTCAGAACAGCTACAGGCAAACTGGAGATTTATTAGAGCTCTGACCCCCACCCAGTGTTTAGGGAATGCAGAGCAACTATCCCTGAAAGAGGAAAATGCATTACCTTAAGAAAGCTCTGTTTTTCCTTATGTTTCAATCGTACTCTCAAATAAGCTCCCATACTTTCAAATTAATCACTCTGGTACTCCCTCCAGTACAATTTCTGCCCTCCTGGGAAGTCCCTATCCTGACCACTTTTTCATTATCTACCCACTCCAGTCATGTCTTCCTTTCCCTCCTCTGTGCAACTGTGATTCCAATAGTCCATAATTATAATCCCTCCCTTGCAAATACCCTCAATCATGTGTCCTCTCCATCCCTGCCACGTGGCAAAACTCCAAACCTGGTGAGACAGTTATCTGCCTTCTCTGTGCCTGTGCCCACACAGCTGAATGCTGCTGGAAAAAGATCACATAACCAAGCTGACTGACTTGACTACAAGTTCATGATCACAAAGCTCAACTGGGCCCTGAACAGTGCCAAGCAATCCCACCAAAGCTGCCCTTGTAAGCCTCCTACTCTCGAAAATAAGTCTACTCTTATATTCTCCTCCAACCTATTTCATTCTCTCCCCACCATCCGACTTTCAGCTGTTGCTCTATCCAAATATTTCATTTTAAAAGAGAAGCATTCAGAGGCGCCTGACTGGCTCAGACGGGGAGCGTGTGACTCTTGATCTCAGGGTTGTAAGTTCAAGCCCCATGTTGGGTGCAGAAATTACTTAAAATCTTTACCCAAAATAAATAAATAAATAAAAATAAAAGAGAATCATTCAGACAGTGTCTTCTGTCCACCAAATCTACAATCCTACCTAGAAATGCATGCATCTCCTCTTCCTTATGCTGTTACAATGAAGGGAAGCATCCCTTGCATCAAGGCCCATTTCACCTCTTGTGCTCACGCCCCTCCCCAGGCACCTACGTAAGGACTGCACTGCTCTGCTGATCGTCCTCTCTCCTGAACCATCAATCCCCTCTCTACTCATCACTGTCATGCCAGCAAATGAACATACCTTCATCTTCAGAAAACCTCCCTCTGTGATGGGGAAAGTATACAGTGGTGTCACCACTTTGGGGGTCAGTTCGGCAATATCTATGAAATTTTGAAACATGCATGGCCTACGGCTCAGCAATCCCATCTCCAAGGAGCCTAGACAGAAAAGCCCCGCAAGTGTAGAACGAAGTTCATCGTAATAATCTGTAAGAGCAAAAGAACTTTAAAAAAACAATGTCCAATAAGAGGTAAATGACTAAATGAACCACGGTTTTTAAAAAATTCTCCTTTAACCCCTTACCTCCCTACCATTTCCCAGCTCACCACGTCACAGTAATACTTCTCAAAAAAGTTGACTACACCTGTCTCTACTTCACCCCTGTTTTCTTCTTCAATCTACTCAAAATAAAGTTTCCAAGCTCTCTACTCCATTAAACTGACTGGTCAATGTCAACCACTTCCATGTCACTTAATTCAATGGACATTTTGCTGTCCTCCCTTACCTCACCTCTTATCAGGATTCAGCAAAGTTGAGAACTTCCTTAAAACACTCTTTTTCTAAGCTTCTGAGATACTGCAATCCTGGGGGTTTTTCCCCCCTACATTACTGATTACTTCTCAGTGCCTTTTTCTGGCTTCTCCCTCAACAGATCTCTAAAAAAGAAGTGAAGTGTTCCTTGAGGCTCGAGCCTCGGTTTTTTTACCTGAGTTATCTCACTCATTCCCATTGCTTCAAATACCGTTCACATGCTAATAATTACAAAGTTATAGCCCCAGCCTAGATCTCTTCTCATGCTCCAATAAGACTCTTAACCATCTCACAGACAAGTCCAACATAATGTGCCCCACACTGGGCTTTAATTCCCACCACCACTACCTTGAAATCTAATATACACTTGGTGCTCCCTACCCCACTAAGTGGTACCATCTGGCAATTACGAAAGGCAGAGTTCCTTCCCCGATCCCTCACCCCTCACATGAAACCCATTAGCAAGTCCTGCATGTCTGACTTCTCTGATCTCCTCTACCACCACCTTAACCCAAGCACCATCGGCTCCTTCCTGGACATCTCCAGGGTTCCTCCACTTCTCCTGTGGCTCCCCTTCAAACCTTCACCACAGAGCAGCCAGAGGGAGTTTTTAAAACAAAACTCAGATCATATCACTCCCCTGATTCTACAGCTTCATGTCACACTTTAAAATGTTCTCTATCTGGGGGGGGGCACCTGGGTGGCTCAGTCAGTTAAGCATCTGCCTTTAGCTTGGGTCATGATGTCGGGGTCGTAGGATCGAGCCCCAGGTTGGGCTCTGTGCTCAGCACAGGGTCGGCCTGAGATTTCCTGCCTCCTCCTCTCCCTCTGTCCCTCCCCTCACTCACGTGCTCATGCGTGCATGCGTTTTCTCTCTCTCAAATAAATAATTAAATCGTTAAAAAAAATGTTCTCTATCTGAAGTCCTTACAATGTCCTTTAAAAGTCCTACATGATCTGCTAAGTGCCTGCCTCTACAAGTTCAGTGCACACCATTATCTCACCTTCAATCACTAGGCTCTAAATACACTGACCTCGCGCCAGTTCCTGATCTAGAGCAGGTCCATCCCTCTCTCTGGCACCCCTTAATTCCTTTATTCCCTCTTCTTGAAATCCCTCCTCATCCTTTGCCAGGCTGGCTCCCTCTTATCTTTCAGGCCTCAATTTAAAAACACCTCCTCAAATAAAACTCTCCAGACCACTCTCTTTAGTTGGAGGTCCTTCCCCATACTCCACTACTGCGGTTGGTTTATTTTCTTCCTAGCTGATACCAAAACCTATCGCTTATATATTCCTTTGGTTTCTTACTGGTTTTCAATTTCTTCATTAAAAAATAATATTTTGTGTATACCACACACAACTGAGATCTTCTCCTATGGAACATTTTATCTCCTGACTTTTTGTTAGGAAAGGTCAAAGTTATTTGTAGGAGTTTCTGGCACTCAGGCAATTGTCTAACCAAGCCCCATAAAGAAAGTTAGAGCACTACTAATTTTGCCCTAGTAGCCAAAAGGACTCAAAGTTTTATCACAGCTACAAACCATAAATACATGCCTGCACCAATGGCTTTAGAATATTAGTTTGAAATAATAATATTAATATGAAAAATCAGTTCCAATCTAATCATTTACTTTAAGGTAATCTGAACATCAACATTCCAAACTGCCTTTCTTCCATTACTATAAATTCATTCTGCTCAGCACAATAAAACAGCATCCCAATCCAAACTCCATTATGATCACGCTTGGTGTATAGAAGTTAATTATCTAGAGTCTAGAACCATGCATCCGACACAGTAGCCACTGGTCACTATGTAAATTTATTTAGTTAATACTGAATTTTCAGTTCCTCAGTCACACCAGCCACATTTCAAGTGCTCAAGAACCACATGAGGCGGGCGCCTGGGTGGCTCAGTTGGTTAAGCGACTGCCTTCGGCTCAGGTCATGATCCTGGAGTCCCGGGATCGAGTCCCGCATTGGGCTCCCTGCTCAGCGGGGAGTCTGCTTCTCCCTCTGACCCTCTTCCCTCTCATGCTCTATCTCTCATTCTCTCTCAAATAAATAAATAAAATCTTTAAAAAAAAAAAAAAAAAAGAACCACATGAGGCCAGTAGACATAGCAGATATAAGCCATTTCCACTGCCACAGAAAGTTCTATTGGACAGAGCTATTCTAGAACATGGTAATAACCAGGAAGCAAAAGGCCCCCTAAGTACCCAAAATACCAAAATGTTCGTGTACTTTCATCAGCAGGAAAGCTCTGCCAGGCCTTCTCTCTCAATCTATTAATTTTTATTTTAGAAGTAAATTTCTGTCCTGATTATCTGGCTACTTGCCCACTGAAAATTTGAAAGGCAAATTAGGAAAAGGGAAGTAGGAAGCAGTAAGCAGTAAGGACTAAGTACCAGAGGAAAGGGGACTACTATGTCAGAGGCAGCCACATCAGGAGCGTAAGAGACCAAGGAAAAACATCTAAAAAGCAGGTAAGATATCAAAACTCAGACAGATGTCAAAATGGGACCACAGAGTAAGGCCAAACCAGCAGATGCTCCTGAAATATCATCCTTTTAGTCATAAACAAGAACTGATGTAGACAACTGTGTTAAAACCATTAAGAAAAATGTCTACTATTATACTATGAAAAAGAAATATATAGTTACATAATACCTTTACAAGAATTTATTTCCAAAATAACTTAAACATCTTGGTGCTCAGAGAAGGGAAAATCCTCTCAGGGAGTTGGAATACACCAGCACCAGAAATAACTCATTCCTAAAATACTCTGCATAGTCAAATTCAACTCAGTTCAAGCAACATGAACGAATGTTCAGTTCAACCAATATGAACAAATGTTGTTTACAGAGCAGGGGCAGATAGGAGAATAAGACAAGATCCTTCTCTTCAATGAATTATGGTTCCTCCATACAATGTAACACTACATAGCCTAGGGGGGTGGGGACAGAAAGTTCTTAAAATATTGTAATGAAATACTCTACTATGTATTTTTAAGTGATAAAAGGTTCAGTACAATGTATAGCACAGTATCATTGAAAAGAAAAAAGAAAAAAAAACTGAGGAATTATACGCAAAATGGTAAAATACCCATCACCTCCAGGGGAAAGGCACCGAGAGGGCTCAAGACCAGAATCAGGGAGCAACTTTTCACTATATGACTATTTTATACCTTTTAAATATTGAGTCATATACATGTATTGTTTACTCAAAACACAGTATTTATCTCAAATTTTTTAAAGATTTTATTTATTTAGAAAAAGAGTGAACATGAGAGCGAGGGAAGGGGCAGAGAGAGAGAAAAGCAGACTCCCCGCTGAGCACAGAGCCCAATGCAGGGCTCCATCCCATGACCAGGACCTAAGCCAAAATCATGAATTGGATGCTTAACTGACTACGCCACCCAGGTGTCCCTTAAATTTAAAAAAAGGGGGGGGCAAGTTCTCTATACCCAAGAAACATATAATATAACCTAATGGCTTACCCAGGCTTCAAAAAACTGAAGGACTAAACACTTAAATATTTAATTATGTTTTATTCTTACTAAAAAGCTCACCCTCTATTTAAAATTTCAATTAATTAATTGATTTCAAAAAATTCAAAGTTGAACTTGAAACAGAAACTGCAATGATTCTTATCGCTATCTCATATTAATTTTTGAAAAAAAATTTTGCATAAAAATGTCTGCATAAACATTTCAGGAACAAAAACATCTTACTGGATAATCCAGCAGAGATTGGTTGAAAAGCTCCCAGGAAAGCTACAGAATGTTTTTTTTTTTTTTAAGATTTTATTTTATTTATTTGACAGAGATAGACAAAGTGAGAGAAGGAACACAAGCAGGGGGAGTGGGAGAGGGAGAAGCAGGCTTCATGCAGAGCAGGGAACCCGATACGATGCAGGGCTCCATCCATCCCAGGACGCTGGGATCACAACCTGAGCAGAAGGCAGGCACTTAACGACTCAGCCACCCAGGCGCTCCTAGAATGGTCTTCTGTACCATGTGGGAGGCAAGGTCAGGTCACTCAGACAGTCCCTGAGGGGAGAATGCTGGTCGTTTCCCAATATCCTTTCTTTCATTTTATCTTGGTAACAAAACCTCAGTTTTCATTCTAGGATATTACCGCATACACCTTACAAAAAAAGAACTGTATCTCCCAACCTCCCTTGCGGCGAGGTGTGGCCAGCCACAAAACTAAGTTCTGGCCAATGGGATATTAGTAGAAATGTTATATGAGACTTCCGGAAAGTCTTCTTAAGTGGGGAAGGAGTAATGGCCAGAACTGTAGCACCCATATGGGCCACATCCTACGGACAGAAAAGCAAAGAACAGTAAGGATCCTGGATCCTTGCTAACCATGGTGCACCACATCAGCCCTGGACTGCCTACTTGCAGACTATTTTTGTGAAAGACAAAAGAAACTCTCTCATTTTAGGCACTTGGTAGGTGGGGGGGGGGAGGTCCTGTTATATGAAGCTGAACTTAATCCTTAACCTTTCAATACTAAGTTATTTTACTATAATTTACAAATCAAAATTCAATTTCATTTGAAACGAGAAAGCTCTATGCACATTAATAGCGTGCACGCCTGATGACCAGGACAGAAATTATCAAAGAATCTTCAAATGTCTAAGCTGGAAGTCTAGGCCAAAAAATCAACTAGTCTATCCCCCTAACGTACTGTCCCTAACCATTCCACACCAAAATGATAGAAATACAACTTTAACTTAACAATTCCTGGATTCCAATACGAAAAACAGTCAAATGTACATATATATATGTACATATACACACACACACTCTCATTTTCATCATCTATAAAATAAGGGTAATAATGCCAACATCACAGGGATACCGTCAGACTCAAACCAAATAGACTATGCTAACTAGTCTGTAACCAGCACATTGTATCTATCATTACTGTTGCCAATTACTGCTAAAACAGCCGATTGGTAAGTGGGAGTCACAGAACAAAAATTACATGAAAGCAATTACATAGAAACTCAGGTTTGGGATCCAAGGAATTCCATGAACTTGGCAAGCCCCCTTCACCAACTTTATCTCTTCACCTTTCAGAAAATACTGTATCAGGAATCTTGGCTTTCTTTTCTAAAGTACTAGGGGGAAAGGGGGAGCTGAGTAGGTTGTAAGGGGAGAAAAAGAGGCACAGTAGTAAAAGGGTTAAAGCAGTCAGGGAATGTGACACATTGGAAGTATATAACCCTGTTTTTGCATTTCACCAATTGTCAGGAGGCAGTCCAACAATTTTTAGATAGATGTTAGCAATGGTTTACTTCTACAATGTATTCATTCAAAAGAAAACACCAAATACCTGCATATAGCTTCTACAGAGTATACAGAACCCAGCAATGAAAGTGGGATGCTGGATTTGAGAAATAAGAACAGGGGAGTTCCCGATACAAAAAGACTTTCTGTAACCTGTGAGTTCAGGCGCAGGCAGTCTGAAAAAAAGCAAATAATTCACTTCTTGAAGCCATTAACTCTCCTTTGAAATCATTTCTGGGGACGACTTTAATCCAGGCCCACGTTGTACATGAGTCATACCGTACTGTGTTGTTCAACTCATTATAGTTTGCAAAGTATTCTCTGGTCAAATAACTTTGAGAAACATGCCTTAAGCTATTTCACTATTTGCCAAATTTCAGCTTTTCATAATCTTCTAAGAGGATACTGAATTAATCGATGCTTTTTACTAATTTCAAATACACTCACATGAAGAAAACAAGCTATCCAGGAGTGTCAAAGATTAGCTGACAGGCAGACAGATGCCAAGAATTTGCCGCACGTTTTAAAGGGCTACAATCAGGATAACAGGAGCGTGAGAAACAAAGTCAGACATCTTGAAGGTTTTTGTTCCAAGAAGGGCTATCAGAGGTATTGCCAATTTACGTGCCATCCTCCTCTGATTGGCCATACCCAAGGTGCTTTAATTAAGTAGTACAATTTCTGGGGAATTAGAACTATTCTACCTTCCCTAGATGACACACTTATTTTATAATGCCTGTTTATGAGTCTGATATATGACTGGGGGTTGAGGGTCTTCTGACCCAGCAGGAAAAATAAAAACACCAAAATAACATTATCTTCTGAGAAGGTAATCTATCTAATCCATGCCAGAGTGAACCAGACGATTCTATCCCACATCTAACAGATGGCTTCAATATCAAAGTTCTCCCAAAAGATAGTACATACTAAACTCTATAAAGTTATTTTCAGGCTATGACTACACTTTTAATAACATAAATGAGTTCAGTGGGACTTACTTTAATCATTTCTGAAACACAGTTTATTTTTAGTAAATATAATAGTCCCCCACAAGGGAAGCTACAACCATGCCAAAAATTTTCTATGAGAAGATAAAATCCTATTTATAGGCCTATCAGTTGCTCCTTGCTTAGGTTGTAACATAGTTTCCACTTTAAGCCTGATACACCTCCCCTGACTTCTCTCCTCTCTAATGTTCTTTTCATCCTGAAGGTTCTCACGTTTATCTTTACCTTCACAGAGTACTTAAGTTAAGCTACTATGGGGTCGGGGGGGGAGGGGTGCAGGGAGAAGAAAAGAATCTCCTTTCCCTAACACCTTCTCCCACTGGAGGGTTTAGGTAAGTTTGAGGAACCTAAAATGGGAGAGAGAGAGGAGTTCTTCATTTGGTGAGCTTTTTTCTAGGGAACCTAATAAATATCTGGCAATCAACAAGAACACAGCTACACAAGCAAGGCATGCTTCTGGCAAATGGGCCTCCTAAGGTCTTATTCGGTGTATGACTTAGCTTAAAGTTTTCTATCTTTTAAAAACCCAACAAGAATAAATGTCAAGGTTTCTACTATAGAGAATACTGTACTCAAAAGCTAACCAGGGAACCAAAAGAGAAATACAAGAGATTTATTAACTTTTCCGTAAAAATTGTGATCTCCTCAGGGACTAAGCTGCTGTTGTTTTACACGAGCTGCCGGCATCTCTACATTGCCACTTAAAATGCTAACTGCTGAGCCTCCATCAACAATTCCAGTAGGGTTAGTGCCTTACCCTCATTCAGTAAGCTGTGTTCACCGACCCCTTTCCCCAGGAGTGGCATGAGCCATACCCCATCTCACTGGATGAGATTGCAAATGAATCCTGTCTTTACTGTGCTGGCAAACCCTAATAACCCCTTTGATCTCTGAACCCCAGTAAATTTGTTCACTTATTTTCTCACAACCTTAAGCAGATAACTGCCTTTTGTTAATTCTGTGTCTGTAAGTCTTATATCCTGAATGAGACTGCAAGTTCGATTATGAGCTCCTCAAGGTCAGTGGCCATGTCTTCTTCATCTTAGGATCATCAGTGTTATGCCAGGTGACCGGCATATAATAGGCACACAGTACTCGTTGAAATACTTGTTAGGCTAATCTGTATGGCAGGGACCACATAGTAAAGTACATTTATCTTGCGTGAATCTCTCACTGCACACAACTTAGGAGAGCCCAACATAACTTTAATAGAAGTGAATCATAAGCAGGTCCTGAAAGGAGGGAGAAGACTGAGGCCTAAGTAATTAATACTCAGCCTCCTTGCACTGTGGGTTCTCATCCTCACTCTCATGTGCTCAAAGACATGGTGAACAGAGGATATACCAAATGCTGGGGCAAATAATATTTCCTTACTCTAAGAAAATTCAACCTGCTTTTCTCCATCTACCTGTATATTACTCATCTTCTAAGGGCCACCTCTTCCTGCCTACCCTAACTCAAAGTGAAATCCCCAACTCTCCAGGATCTGATGATAGGTAGCTATTTAGTATTTATAACCAGAAGGGATGGATTTAAGTTTCAGTAAAAATAATTCAACTAAACATTGGTAAAAATTACCCTATTGTTAAAGCTGGCGAAGACCAGAAAATACACTTCTCTTAAAAAAATTGTTTAGAACTCTGACATTTATCACATAACATGGTACTTCCCTTTTTAAAAGAAGACAGACTTTCTGGGGTGATCAGAGATGAGGCATGGACATGGATGCTTAAATGAATTCTCAAGATCATTTTCTAGAGGCAGCATGGTACTAAAGAAAGAACTTGGGTTTGGAAGTGGCATCAAATTGCCAAATCACCACTCACGAGCAGTGACCTTGAGCAAGGACTCTAACCTAACCTCTCTCAACCACTTTATCGTCTATAAATGCAGGGCTATTATGAAAATCAGAAATACTGTACATACAACACTTAGGTTAGTGCCTCTCTAAATAAATTACAATTGTTAATAGATTTGTTTATCGTCATTTTTTCTCAGCCCACAACAAAAGACAGAAAATGCCTCCTTGGCAAATCTGACATTTTAGAGCTACTACTATAATTTCTCTTAAATTGGTAGCAATAGAATATCAATAAGAACTCACCTGAAGAGAGCTATTTTTCCTGTGACTTTTAAAGTAAAATCTGCAGGAAGAGAAACACAAAGTGTTCCACTGGGCAAGATGTCCCTATTATACCAGATGGCTAGGAGAATTTATGGGGACTATCATGAAAAACAAAGCTCTTTGAAAGGAGTTGTGCTTCTAACAAATGGGGACAGGTGTCAGGGGTTCCAGGTAGGGGTAAACCCAATACTGACTGCAGGATCTCTCACAGGAAAGCTTCAAGTAAAGGAGGTGGGGTTTTTTTGTTCTTTTTTTTTTTCTCTCTCTCTCTTCAAAATTCCAACCCTCCCTTAAATCAGATATACTTACCCAACAATCATAAACACAAGACAAAGAGGAAAGGAAATACCTGCCTGTGCATGAGGGAAGGGGGATGCAGAGGAAGTGGGGGAAGCTGGCTAGAAGGGACGAGCACTTTTCTATGGAGGGAAGGGGAAACTAATGGCTGCACCATCCTCTTTCATGACTTTCAGGAGATGGCAGGACTTTCTAAGTCACTCACCCGCTCTAGGGACAGGGCCGTGAACGGGAAGACAGCAGTGTTTGGTCTTCCACAGGGCAGGGCTAAAAGCCACTAAGGAGTTAAAGCTTTCTGAGCATGAGAATGAAAATGCTGGAAGGACTTTTAGGGCTTTTTTAGCCAGCCCAGTGGAATGGAAGAAAGCCTGGGCGTTAGAGCCAGATGGGCCTTCCTAGCTTTGACCTTGGGCAAGTCAGATAGCCTCCCTAGCCTTCACTCCTCTCATCTATAAAATCGGGTGAATGGTGTGTACCCTGCAGATGGCAAAGTGTAAAAAGCAAACTGCTTCAGAAGAGGCCCGCAATACAGGTTCAATGTCTGTCCTCACACCTCAGGCTAGCCATACGTAAAACGCCGGTGGCTGGCATATATCGCTATGGCACAAATGTTCGTTCTCCCCCTTTCCTTTCCACCTAACTTAGCAGAAAGGGAATCAAGTCCAAGTAGGGAAAGTAACTTTCCCAAGGTTACACTGCTGGTTATTGGCAGCATTAAAGCTTGAAATCAGCTTCTGCAAGTTCAATGCACTGCACCTTGCCTCATTAGAAACATTCCCTTGAGGACACAGCAAGCTTAGCTTAACGTTATATGGGCTCAGAGAGTCCATGTGAACTAGGGAACAAGCTAACTGCAAGGTCAGCAGCTCCCTGTGATTCAGACACCCAAGAGTTAAGCGCTCAGCCTCCGCCAAGGCTCCAGAGAGCCTGGGCTGGGCAGACTCCTAAGGGAGGAGGCCAGAGAGGCACTGAAATCCACTCCACGCTGTGATTGGTCAGCTCCCAAAGGGGTGGGGAAGAATGTCACCCGATCCCCACGGGTAAACAAGAGCAGGAGCATCTGCTCAGGTTTTCAACTAAATCTGTAAAATATTTCTGAACACTTGACCACCAAACTCAGAAGACTATAACCTCTGACCTTCATGAACAACAAAGCGCTTGTTCTTTAATGACCAGATTCTTAGTAATACAATCTGGAGGAGCGAGCAAATGCAAAAGGGCAGTTTTAATACTGCTCTAGCACAAAATGAGTAAGGAGCGCTCCTGCTCTAGGTGCTTGAAATCAACACTGCCACCATCCTGCCTGTCCCCTTGCCCTTACAGCAGGGAAGCAGCCTGCTGGCCTCCACGGTACTATTTTTCTCAAAGTCTGCCATTCCGAAAATATGACAAGAGTACATAATCACATTCCCTCTCCCTGAATTTCTCTCCATCCTCTTGAGGAGGCCCCTCCTTTTTAAAAAGAATATCTTATTGCAAGATGCAACCTCTCTATAATGATGTTAGCACACATGTGCAGAGCAGAGAGAAGGGAGGGTTTGGGGAGAGAGAAACCCAATACCTTGCCAAATCCATTGGGAAATCGGCCCAAGTTATTAATCCAGGACTGGGCCACTTAACTGAATTGGTTGAGGCAATGCCCTTCAATCCTGGCTACATTCTTTCCCCCCAGGGGAGAGCGCAGGAAGGGCCTGTCTCCTCAAAATCTTATGACCCCGACACCTCTTGTTTCCTCAGAAATTTCTCTCCCATTTCAAGGGTATACACAAAATATTTCAGAGCAGAGAATTAAAGAGCCAATCCCTATCCGCAAGACACTATGGGGACTCCACAGGACTGGTCACTGAAGAGCCACCAAAAACTGCATTCCCTGTGTTCTTATCTACAGCCACAACTCAACAACTCAATTCTAAACTCCCAGTAACTGAAAAGGGGGGCGAGAGGGTGGATCAAAATAAAATCAAAGAGGTCTCCTACTAAAGGATGGAAACGGGAGACCCTTGAAGAAACAACTCAGCCCTGGGACCAACATGAGCCTGCCTCAGTGCAGTCCCCGGAACCAGGGCAAGGCCCACCTGAAACAATTCGGAATGGCCAGGCAGACACATCCCTCAGGAACGGTGTAGACTAGGAATGACCTGACCCACTCTGGACTCAAAGAGCGAAGACTCCTCATCACGGAGCCAAAGCAAATCAGCTTCAGGAAGTGGCAGAGGCTCTTTATGTCTCCCCTTTGTTTCTGCTCTACAATCCCAAAGCCAAATTTAATCCAAACTATGCTACGAATGCCCTATGCTAGCACAGATGTCTCATTTATAAGTCTCAGGGAACATAAGTGACTCAGCTCTCTTTTACAGGAATGCTCAGCAAATTAACTACTTAAGGAGACGCCACATGGTTATTAAAAACACAGGCTCCAGTGTCAGGCAGGCCCCGGTTCAAATACCTGTTCCACTACTTTCTAGCTCTGTGACCTAAACTTCTCCAAAGCTCACTTTCTTCATCTGTCAGATAGGGCTTCCACCACCTACCTCACAGGGAAGGTTGCTAAGAATAGCGGGGAACTGAGGGGGAGTGTGCACTATGCACAGTATTTGATGCACCGTCAGCATTCAATAAATAGTAGCTGTCACTGTAAATTATTCGTGAAGACTATAAAGCAACTTCTATGAAGAAATAACACCGCCAGCTGACAACTGTATTAGCATCCCTGCACCTTACCCCTCCCACCAGAAACTGGTAAACAGCATGAAAATGCCAAAGATTATTTAACGACTATCTACTGTGCAATGTGCTGGGTGCTGGGCAAAGAGTGAAGGACACACCCTCTCCCTGCGAAGCAGTGCAGGCTGGTGAGGGAGGCCAGGACAGACAGGACGTGGTGGGGAGGGAGAAAGGTACCGCCGGTTTGTGTTCCATTGGAAAGGGGCTGCTTTTAAGGCTGACCCCAGCAGTTACGGTCATGCTGAAGAAATCTATCAGGGTCACGGGGCCAGGGGGCTACTGGAACACGAGGTGCATTCTGGAGCTCTACACGCCAACCAAGAGCGAGGGGAGGGACAGTTGGGGCCACGTACTAGGGGAGAGGAATCTTCGTCTTTTCTCTTCTCGTTACACTGGGAAGAAATGACACCATGCATGGAGTTGGCAGTCATGAGCAAACATTTTCAGACAGGCGCTACAAGATTACTGCTTGTTGGGCTGGTGCAGCAGCACATATATTTTTTAGCAAACAGACATGGGGTTCTCAAAGAATGACAATCATATAATCAAAAACATGAATTTTCACCAAAAACCGTCACTGGGGAAGGCCAGAAGGGGCTGCATTCTACCAGCCAGTGGCACCCAAACTCACAAACCAGTGTTCTTGCTCTTTCTCACTTAACAAATTTTCATCCTCGGGGCACCTGGGTAGCTTAGTCGTTGGCCATCTGCCTTCAGCTCAGGTCATGATCCCAGGGTCCTGGGATCGAGCCCCGCATCGGGCTCCCTGCTCAGCAGGAAGCCTGCTTCTCCCTCTCCCACTCCCCCTGCTTGTGTTCCCTCTCTCACTGTGTGTCTCTCTCTCTGTCAAATGGATAAAATCTTTAAAAAAAAAAAAAAAAAAAAAGCCCCACAAATTTTCATCTTCACAATTCCAATCTGTCAAGCTGTCTCACACACACCTTAAAACCTGTACTGTGGAGGGACTGGAGCAGGGCTGGGCCACTCCTTAGTCATGACAGCACATGTCCCTCAGGAAACAGCACTGCACTGGGGAAAAGGGACTGACCTGAGAACGAAGGCTCTGTATCACAGACCCACCAGCCAGAGCTCTAAGAACTAAGACTACAGCCTTGGGTAGTCAACTAACTTCTCTGAGACTCGGTTTCCCCCTCAGCAGAACAAGGGTGAGGTAACCACTTCCAGTCCTGGCATTCAAGGGGACCTGAGGGCTAAGCCCATGCTCCCTCCCCTGAATTCGTGTTCCAGTATCACGGCAGATGGACCACAGAAGAGCCGGGATATTAAGACAAGCAATTACATTTTACTCTCTCAACTAGACTGAACGTTCAGGCACAGCAAAAAGCCAGCCACAACCGTTCTGGAACACAAACTAAAAGGTTTTGGGACTTACAGTCCTGGCCCATGAAGTCCTATCAGGACTCTCTGTTCCTTGAATATTAAACCAGGAAAGAAACCAACAGAAAGCAACGGGACAACAGTAAAGTCACCCGGCACCTGGTTTGCTTGCAAAAGAAGCCCTCCAAACATGATGCTGAGAAAGACACATAGGAATGGCAGTTGCTATTTCTGGCCAAAGATCAGGACCTGAACGACGGGTGTACTCTCCACTGAACAAATCGTGTGGGCAGAACTAATCTTGCAACTGCCAGCACTCAACAAACTGGCAGCTCTTTAGAGACAACTCTCTGGAGACGCAGAGCTGCAGCGACCAAGGGAAATGTACCCAGATTAGATCGGCGGAGACGGCTCTGGTTCCACAGGAGGTATTGTAGGGAGCGATGGTGCTGGCCAACCCATGGGAGTGGCACAATGAGCTCCCTGAAGGCCGCACAAGTTCAGGTGAGAAGAGCAGCTGCTCTGCTGCGAACGACTCATGGAGCAGCGGCTGCCAGGAGTCCTATTTACCTCTGCCTTTAGTCACAGTTCCTCAAGACAGCCTGACAGGCTGGTTTTGCATGGTAACCTGCCTATTCCCTCCATTCTCAAATAGGAGGAGGAGTTCTTATTTTTTGTCCCATTCTCTTTACCTTTCCCTTCCCAAGATAAAAACATGAGTCAGACGTGGTGTGTGCACACAATAGGATATTATTTAACAACAGAAAAGAAGGAAGTACTGATGTACACACTGTGGAGGCACCCTGAAAACATGCCAAGTCAAAGAAGCCAGACACAAACGGGTCACATATTAGAGTCCATTTTCTATGAAATATCCAGAACAGGCAAATCTGTGGAGACAGAAACTAGACTAGTGGTTGCCGAGGGCATGAGGGGAGAAGGGGATAGAGGAACTGGGAAATGATGATTTGGGGTCCATAGTTTTTTTCCGAGTGACGAAAATGTTCTACAACTGACTGTGGTGATGGCTGAACAACCCTGTGAACATACTCAATGTCACTGAATTATATGCTTTAAATGGATGAATTGCATAGTATCAAATTATATTCAATAAAGCCGTTTTAAAATGCCTCAAAGGAATTACAACCTCCTCAGGAAGGGAAATGTAATGAGGGAGACTGACTCCCTGGCCATCCCTGGTTTCCAAACGCCGGCCCCCGCTCCTTCCGATCAACTGTTCATTTTGCCATTCCATCCCGTGCTCTGCTGCTCACACTGACCCTTTTTAAAAAGATTTCATTTATTTATTTGACAGAGAGAGAGAGAAAAAGGGCGCACACTCACACAAGCAGGGGGAGATAACTAGGCAGGATGGCAGCTTTGCTTGGGTCTTGAAGTCTACCCCTGCTCTGTCTTGACTTTAGTGTCGTTTATTCTACATCTAGTTTCCATGTCCCCAAAGAGATTGTAAAATTGCGTCCACCCCCGAGCAGTGGCTAACAACCTGCAGCACCACGAAAAGGAACGGAAGTAAATGATACTAAGGAAGCACAGTTTTGGGAGTTTTGAAACATCTGGGTTCCAAAGTACTTAGAGGACTCTGTCCACTCTCAGTTTCCACTTCTGTAAAATGGGCAAAACACTACCTGATGCATCTAGTGCATGCGGTTGTTATAAAAGCTAAATGGGAAGCTCTATGTAAGTGATTAATATGATGCCTGGCACACAGAAGGTACTCAATAAATAATAACTGTTATTTATAGAAGCCTTATGCCCAGTTTTTTCATGTTGTCATCCAGCAGATCAGCCTCTGTGTCAAAAACGCAGCAATAAAAGCAGGCCATTGATGTGCCCCAAAGTTAAATATATTAAGGCCATTTTTATTTTATTCTTTTGGTCTGCTATATTTTCTCAATTTTCCTTGATGAAAGTATATTACTTTTAAGAAAAAGATTTTAGGGGCACCTGGGTGGCTCAGTGGGTTAAGCGTCTGCCTTTAGCTCAGGTCATGATCCCAGGGTCCTAGGATCAAGCCCCATATCAGGCTCCCTGCTCAGCGGGAAGTCTGCTTCTCCCTCTCCCTCTGTTGCTCCCCCTGCTTGTGCAAGCATGCACTCTTTCTCTCTGTCAAATAAATAAATGAAATCTTTTTAAAAAATAAATAAACAATAAAAAGATTTTATGGATTTTTTAAAATGAATTTAAATGGGGGCGCCTGGGGGGCTCAGTCATTAAGCGTCTGCCTTTGGCTCAGGTCATAGTCCCAGGGTCTTGGGATCGAGCCCCGCATCAGGCTCCCTGCTAGGCAGGAAGCCTGCTTCTCCCTCTCCCACTCCCCCTGCTTGTGTTCCCTCTCTCACTGTGTCTCTCTCTGTCAAATAAATAAATAAAATCTTTAAATAAATAAATAAATAAATAAATAAATAAATAGGGGCACCTGGGTGGCTCAGCTGGTTAAGCAGCTGCCTTCAGCTCAGGTCATGATCTCAGGGTCCTGGGATCAAGCCCCAAGTCAGGGTCCCAGCTCATCAGGGAGTCTGCTTCTCCCTCTGCTCTTCCCCCCGGCCCACTTGTGATCTCTGTCTCTCTCTCAATCTCAAATAAATAAAATCTTTTTTAAAAAATGAATTTAAGTAATACAATGTGTCTTAGCATCTTCTTTGCAGACAATATAGCATGGCTCTGGAGTCAAAAAGACTCCAGGAGTCTTTAGGAGTCAAATCCCTAATTTACCACTTAATATATGTATGAAACTGTTTAGGTTTGGTGTTCCCATGTGGAAAGTAGTGATGAAGATGAACACCCTTGCAGAGTGCTTGCCACATGGACTTCAGGAAGTCCCAGGCAATGGTTCTCAGCTTGACTGTGCATCAGAATCACCTGGAAAGCATTCTGAACCAGAAGGCTGGGCCCCCTTCCACAGAGTTTCTGCTTCGATAGGTCTGGGGGAGGGGGAGACCACAAATTTTAGTAAGTTCCCAAGTGATGCTGCTGCTGCTGCTCTGGAAAACCACACTTTGAGGACCACAACTCCAGGTAATAAGAACAAAGTCTCTTTACAATATGCTACACAGATCCTGAGTGCTCTTTCATGATATCTGCTCCCTGGAGATTGAATTAAATTAGAACCTGGTACTGCACATTCACCCAAAAGCCCAGACTTTACAACATGAGAGAATTTACTCCAAGACATTGAGGGAACTGGTTTTCCATTTAAGGTTAAAGCAAATAAGAATTATTAGGACTACATTTAAAATATCCAACTTTCTGGGGAGCCTGGATGGCTCAGTCGGTTAAGCATCTAACACTTAGTATCAGCTCAGGTCCTGATCTCAGGGTCTTGAGTTCAAGCCCCACACTGGGCTCCATACTGGGCGTGGAGCCTCCTTTAAATAACAATAATAATAAAATATAATATCTGACTTCAGCATGGGACAAATGTCTGAGAATGTGGGCACAGATCAAACTGCAAGAGATAGAGGCATGGTGAGTCCACTGCACATTGCCCCGTGCCTGCCTGGGGAGCAGGGCAGAGCCTTCAGTACGTCACAGAGCACTTGCTTTGCTCTGAGTGCCCTCTGTTGACAAAAACAGACATAGCCACTTACTCCGCTGCTCTCTCCCTTTTCTCCCCCCACCCCAGGAGAGCCAAAAGTCCTTTGAGTGTGACTCAGACTTGAGGACAAGGCTTCCAGTTATGAAATTTTCCTAAGCCCCTACATAGTCAGGACAGACGTTTTCTTCTTCTGATTTCCCTAGTCCCCCTCACTTTGTATTCTGCGGCTTATCTCCAAACAGGTTAGCTATCTCAGGATGGCAGAACTTCAGTCACGGCTGCCTTTCGCTTTAGAAATGGCTATAGCACTAGCACTGCGGAAATAAACCGCTTCTGTAAATAGTCCCCAACACAATGTGAAACCCAATATAATGTGAAACAATTAAAAACAACAACAGCAACAACACTAACTGGTGAAGTACTTAAGAGTTTCTATAGATGAAAATTGTTTAACAGCACCATTCCGGACAAAGAGTAGAATAAAGAGCATGTAAGAGTTGGCCAAGATCTCGAATATTAACGTCTCCAAGTTCCTTACTTCTATGAGGAAACTGAAGGGCCCAAAGAACTAAAGTGACATATGCAAAGTCAAAATTAGCGAAAAAGTCAAGTTTCCTGACTCCCTCATGACGCATGGTCTTTCCACTATACTTTACAGTCTTTATTTGGAAACTTTTTCATGTATTACCAAGACAAGGATAGCTCCATTTTAACCGCTTTGTAGATGGTAAAGAAACTAATGAACATGTAACAACTCCTGAAAGGAAATGGAGAAAAAAAAAATCCTACCTTTTTCTACTGTGAAATTAAGCCTTTTCTAGTATTACTACTTTAATAGCATTCGTTTTTAAATTAAATTATTCTTCACAGGGTTAAAAACTGCACTATCAATAAGCAATGTCTAAATAAGGAGTCAGCAAGCTATGGTCCATGGACCAAATCCAGCTTATCACTTGTTTTTGTACAACCTGCATTCAGACCATGAACTGAGATGGTTTTTACATTTTTTTAAATGGCTGGGAAAAAAAAAGGTATTTCATGACATGTAGAAATTACATGAAATTCAGTGCCCTCAAATAAAGTTTTATTAGAACACAGCCACATTCATTCAGTTCCATGCTATCTACGGCTGCTCACACAGGAAGCGTCTGCTTTCAGCTTGTGTCATGATCCTAGCAACAGAGCTGAATAGCTGCAACAGAGGCTGTGTGGCCCTAAAAGCCCAAAATATTTGCTGATTCTTTGCAAAAAATGTCCACTCCTGTTCTCAATGACTGATAAATGTGATGTGTGAACCTTCGGTCAAGTGCAAAGTACTGTGTTGTAAGTTATTGGGGGCCCAGCCTCAGGAGCAAGCTCCCCACGCTCTTTAGCAGGAGCCCTGCACAGGGTGAGTGGCCGACCTCAACCTCCTGGCAGACTGAGCTCTCCTCCAGAGATGCCAAGGGGGCACTGTGCTAGGCTCCAGCATGTTTTCAGTTAATATTTATCAGCAATTCTACACAACCATACCCATTTTACAAATGAGGACCCAAGCCTGAGAGAGGTGAAACATCAGGCACAAACTAAAGCTCTAAACCCAGATATGCTTGACGCTAGACGCTAAGGTTCTCGGATTATTCCCCAGTGGTTTGCAAATTTTGTTCAATCAGCTGAGGGGCCTCAGGATCAAAAGGAAGCCCAGAGGGTGAGGCTCCAAGTCCTCCAAACAAATCTTTTCTACCAGGAGCACCCCACTTACATTTTTCATAGATTGTGTCCATGTACTTCATTTGAAAAAGAATGTACTGCTACAAAGTTCAGTCTGGAGGTCAGCGTACCTCTTCAAAACAAAAGCTATGCTCTTCTCTCTGTGCCACTTATGACCACTTTTGGCAAGTCTCTCACAAAGCCGGACATCTTAATTTCCTCATCTGCCAAAGGAGATTAAAACCCTGCCCTCCCCCCACCCCCCGCCTGCATGTAGACCTCACTGGGGCTCACCAAGATCAAATGAAAATGGACAGGAAAGTGATCTGTAAACTCTATAGGACTTAGAAATATAATATAGAATTATCACCCCCTCAGTGTAGGGCTGGGGAGGAGAACTAGAAAGGAAATAACATTTGCTACTGACTAAAGAAAAATCAAACATGCAAGTAAGATGTAAAAACACATACAAACTTTTTTTTTAAGATTTTATTCATTTATTTGAGAGAGATCACAGATCACAGAGGGAGAGGGAGAAGCAGACTCCCTGCTGAGCAGTGAGCCTGACACAGGGCTGGATCCCAGGACCCTGGGATCATGACCTGAGCTGAAGGCAGACACTTAGCCCGCTGAGCCACCCAGGCACCCCAGAACACACAATTAAAATTAAATAAGGAAAAGACATGTGCTCAGTGGAAATATCATAAACATTCAAATCTAACACATTTAGATTTAAAATTTAACACAAAATTTAGATTTAAAAACAAACTTTAGGGGGTGCCTGGGTAGCTTGGTCAGTGGGGGGGTCTGCTTTCAGCTTGTGTCATGATTCCAGGGTCCTGGGATGGAGCTCTGCATCAGGCTCCCTGCTCAGTGGGAACCTGCTTCTCCCTTTCGCCCCCTGCTTGTGCTCTCTTTTGCGCTCTCTCTCTCAAATGAATAAATGAAATCTTTAAAAAGAAAACTTCAGGGGTGCCTGGATGGCTTAGTCAGTTAGGTATTTGACTCTCATTTCAGCTCAGGTCATGATTGCAGGGTTGTGAGCAAGCCCCGCATTGGAGCCTTTAGTTTCGCTTATGTTTCTCCCCCAATCTCTAAAAAATAAAAATAAAAATAAAAATAAAACCCAACTTCACTAATTATTGGCTACATAGTCTTTGGGCAATGACTTAAATCTCTTTGAGCCTTGGTTTCCTCACCTGCAAATGGGAGGAATAAAATAACACATGCTATAAATGCTTTATACAGGACTTGGCACCTAATCGCTGTTCAATACATGTTAGCTCTCTTTTCCTGGGAACCCCACTTGCTACTCTAAAATTAAGACACACCTGCTAAAATTAGTGCATGAGCTCCCTACAACAATAACAAAATAACAAAATTAAGGAGCTAGAAGCATCTTTAGCTTAGATGATTCTATGATCCACATGACACCATAAATCTTCTGAGAGCAGAGGCTGAAGATGCTCTGAGAACAATGAAAAATCCTAAAAATAGGAGATACACAGGAGGCCCTTGTTCAAAAGTTCTACTAATTCAATAAGGATGTTTATTGAGTGGTTTAAGAGCCTTCTATGGCTCCACAAAATGGCAGATTTACATTTAATATCCACTTGACCAAACCCATTAAACTTGTAAGAGGCACTCTCTTGCTGAAGATCAGATATCTACCTTCTTAAGTATTAATTTTTTATATAGCTCTGGCAAGGCAAAAGCAAAGAACCTAGTGAAAGCCTGAACAAAGTTTTTTCGTTTTTTTTTTTTAATCTTCCACAGGAAAAAAATCCCAACAGAGCAGTCTCTGTATTTCAAGAAGGCTAAAGATAAGTTTACTTTTTAATTTATCCCTTTACCAAATTCTTACTGAGTACTTACTTTGAGCAAAGTATTTAAGAATATCACAAATTATGATAGGGTTCTTGTTCTCACAGAACAGTATGGATCACCATAAGATGATATGCGGTGATAAAATGCCATTACAAAGTGGAAATACTGTGCTTTGGGAGTTCAGCAGGCAAGACTTCATGAAGGAGACAGCATTTGAAGTGGGATTTAAATGATGGTAAAGGATGGCCATTATTTAAACATGCAAAATACCATAAATAAAGAAATTAGAATTAAAATCCATATCTGATTTCAAAGCTACACTACCCCATCCCATAGTGTGGCTAGAACACACAGTACCTTACAAGACATAGAAGGAAAAAGACTGGGCCAAGTCATGGAAGTCCCAGAGTATCCACTGAAGAGTTTTCAGCAGATAAAACAGCTAAGCAGAATAGTGATACTCCAGTGAGATCAGAGCTGAGCCTTTGTTTAAATGTATTAAATAGAACTTACTGAAATTATTTTCTGGTGGCACCGAATTTTCTAACACAAAGACCTTAAATCATCTGTTGTATTCCCCCTGCCTTTCTAAATCAACCCTAAATCAGCTCAGTATAATGGCATACACTAATGCTATCAAGAAAATAAAAATATTTAATCTATAACTGAAATGCATAACTATATTGGCCACCAACTATGAGGCCTTTTGCTTTATCTTACACTTAACCAGTTGGTTTCATTCTAAATCATCTGCCAGTGGCTGTCTGTTGAAGAACAAAGGGTTGAAAAGATCTATCATGTTTCTTAAAAGTAACTCACAAAATGGAAGCCAGGTTTGATGATAACTATCTGCCGCTTATGTCTACTATGTGGCCGTCCTAAACAATTCTAAAGAGATGAATTACCTGATTTTGAAAACTGCTAATAAAGAAAATTCTATAGTTTTCCTTTATAAGTAGTCCCAGTGATTAATAATCTTTAGTCAGATAATTCTTTTTGAAGGCCATATTAAGCTTCTCATTACAGCACAAATCAAATGCTTATATACAAAGGATCAGGCCAATCTACTGGAAAGCCAACCAGTGAAGTTATGATCCATCCATTTATAAAATAATAAGGATTTGGGTCAAGAGACGAATACAAACTGTTCTGACAACCTAAAATCACAGCAAGCCCAAACGGAGTAAAAACTGGCAAAGCCGGGGGAAGAAGTCAAACCATGGAATAAAAGACAGGATGTGACAAAGAAACTGCGTACAGAAGAGCGATGAGAAGAAAGCCAGCCATCCTTTCTGTGCTTCTGGCTCGAGTCACTCATCTATCCACAGATCCAGAACAGCCCTGCTGAATTCAGAGGTAGGAAGTTAAGTGATAAAAACTCCCATTGTTTCCATAAGGAAGCGTGATACTGCCAAGAACCACAAAGTCAAACCCATTAGAGCCAAAAGGGTCCTTAAAGGAAAAAGAAAAAACTTGGGCCCAGAGATGAAAAGAGACTTTCTAGACTACAGGAAAAGCAGAAGGTAGAGGCAGTGATATACCACATGAGCTAATAAGTCACTCTTGACCTAGGAAATTTTTAGAAATGTAATGCTTACAAAAGTAAGTACTGTCCTCCTCACTTTCACTGATGAGAACACTGAGCCTTAAAGAAGTTAAATTTTGCTCATGGTCTTCATAAAATTTACCAAACTCACTGGATCTGACACTTATGGAAATGCTCATGCATATGATGTGTTAAATGAGTTCAAATGAGTAGAGGCAGTAAGAAAAGGTTTCATACAGCAGGTTAAGTTACGGCCAGGGATCCTGAAAGATACTTAGGGTTCTGCTGGGAACAGGAGAAATATTTCAAACAAAAGGCACTAGGAAGAAATAAATATCCAGGACAGAGATCTGAAGGACTCTGAGGAGTCATGCATAGTAAAGAAATATGTGGAAGGGACTAACAATGAGCACAATGGTTGTAGAGAGCCTTGAATGTCTGGTGCAGTTTGGCCAGATTCTGTTCAAGTCATGACAGTCTCAAAACTGACTCCCTCTTTCTACTGATGCTGCCAAGACCCATAATGAGTTACGTAAATAAACTTACACAGGTTTCATTCCCCACACACAAGCATATTATTCTTGGAAATATGGTAAAGCTATGTTCCTGAATTAGAAATTTCAAATCTACAGATATAATTCATTTCACATGGTAAATCAAAAGGAAAAAGACTTAAATCAGAGACTGCAGAAACTAAATATTTCCTTATAAAGCTTCCCTAAGGCCTCTTTTCCATAAAATTAATGAGAAAAATAACTTAATGACCTATCCTATGCTGGGAAATTTACGTATGTTACCTCTAATTGCATAACAACCTTTCACAGTAGATACTATTCCTATTTTATAGATGAAGAAACTGAGGCTCAGAGAAGGAAAATACTTGCCCAAAGTCATACAGCCTGAAATGGCAGCACTGGTATTTAAATCCAAAGCCAGGGTGTGGTTTGTGCAGATGTGTGCATGTGTGTGTGTCCGGAGGAATTTCTATGAAACAGCCTTACGGCAACTACAGTGCCTTGGTTAAAGAAGAAAAAAAAGCCAACGACTGTGGCTGACCCTCTACCATATCACACCTCTTAGGACAAGCAGAAATCAGCGTAACTGCTCTTCACTACCCGAAGGGCTTTCTTGCCCAAAAATGCCTGCCACTAAGGATCTGGAGGCTATGTTAGCCAATCACAAACCCACTATAAACCTACCAATCTTCCTGGGAGCAATCACCAGTACTGAACAAAGACAGTCAAATGCTGGTTTCCATAGTCTCTTTCCTATGATACTTACACAGAGTTTATCCAAATTGAGCAAATAAGGATGAAAATATAGTACTGTTTTATTGGGAGAGGGGACAGATTTGTCTTGCAAAATCTCGTAACTGAGAAAAAAAATTTGCAAACTGTAAATCTGACAAAGAACTTGTATCCAGAATATATAAAGAACTCTTACAATTCAATAAGAGGACAAACGAACCAAGTAAAAAGTGGGCAGGGCAAAAGACTTAAACAGGTATCTCAACAAAGAAGACATATGAATGGCTAATAAGCAAATAAAAAGGCAACTCTACATCTTTCAGTATTAGGAAACGCAAATTAAAACCACAATGAGCTACCAACACATACTCTGTATAATCAAAAGGTGGATAAAACCAAGCCACTTTGGAAAACAGTGTGGTAGTTTCTTAAAGTTACACACGAGCTTACCATAAAACCCAACAATTCCACTCCTAGAAATCTGCCCAAGAAGAATTAAAACATATGTCCACACAAAGACTTCTATGCAAATGTTCATAACGGCATTATTCATAATTGTCAAACTGAAAACAATCCAAATTATCAATTGGTAAATGGATTAACAAAATGGGGTACATCCATACAAAAAAATACTATTAGGCAACAAAGAGTAATGACATAGTGATACATACTAACTACAACATGGATGAACCTCAAAAACATTATGCTAAATGACACAAGTCACACAGGAAAGGCGACATACATATCATAGGATCCCATTTACATGAAATATCCAGAAAAGATAAAGTCAGGAAACAGATCAGCAGTTTCTGTTTAGGGTAAGAGTGGGAACTGCAAAAAATTTCAAGAAAATTTGGGGGAAGGGGCACGGGGTGTTTATGGAAATATTCTAAAACCAAACTGTGATGATGATGGCACAACTCTATGAATTTTATAAGATCACTGAATAAGTATAATTACATTGAATGATTTTTATGGTATGGAAATTATATCTCAATAGTGCTTTTTTTAAGTGATTACTAAATTTATTTATTGTAATTTTCTAAATATATGCATGTATATATTTAATAACTCCAAGGGAAATGAAAAAGTATGTAAGAAAGTGAATATAATCATTTTGATTCAGTTACATTTAGTCATAATAATGTAATTATTATATAACCATAAATTAGTAATAAACACTGATTTTTTTAAATGGCTTTTTTTTTTAAGATTTTATTTATTTATTTGACAGAGAGAGAGAACACAAGTAGGCAGAGAGGCAGGCACAGGGAGAAGGAGAAGCAGGCTCCCCACCGAGCAGAGAGGCCGACACGGGGCTCGATCCCAGGACCCTGGGATCATGACCTGAGCCAAAGGCAGACACTTAACCAAGACTGAGCAACCCAGGAGTCCAAATGGCTTTATTAGCAAGGAGGAGACAGTGTCTAGAAAACTGTTAATATCTCATCTCCAACATTAGGAAGCCAACATATAGTGTCTAAAATTGCTAAATCAAGAAATAGCAGAATAGGCATGTTATTTAGACACATGGCAGACAGCAGCAGATGAAATGAAATGGTCTTTTCCAGAAGGAAAAAGCTTATGAACTATTTGTAGAAGGAAATGATCTAAAATGCAAGAGTAAATCTGAAGCTAATTATATGGTTTGAGCAAAATGCTAGAACACCAGATGCCACAGCATTTACCAGCCCCTCATCCACTAGAGGGTGTAAGGCAACATCGCAGAGGACCTGACCACTGATGGGTGACCTGGTGTCAGAGATTGGGGAGAAGCAACCATTTTATAATCTTCCTTGCATGAAGGCTGAGAGTGGGGTTCTATACAACCTAGCAGAGAGGAAAAAAAAGGAATTTTGTATGTAATTTAAAGCAACGCAGAAGTATTTTTAATTAAAAGGGGGCCAGTAAGAAAATTATTATAGATTGTGAGATACAGAAGGGGTATGAAACAATTTACTTCTGAACCAGGCATTTTAATACAGTTTCCAGCTGTGGGGGAGAGGAGGGTTGTAAAATTTCTCATTTGACAAATAAGTCCTAGGTGGAACTGATATTAAACACAGCAAATAATAAACTAAGGCTGTCTTTTTTTTTTTTTTGGTCCTCTTAAAATTTAATACTTCACAGCAGCCAGAATGTTGTTTTTAAAAATGGAAAATAAATCACATCACTTCCCTGCCTCAAACCTTTCAAAGTCTTTGACATTAAACAACATAATTTTCATTTATTCTTTCAACAAATATTTATTGATCTCCTCCTACATGTCAAGCTCTGCTCTAAGCAAAGTCACAGCTTACAGAGCATATTTTAGTGGGAGAGATGCACAATAAAGTACGTGCACTAGACAATTTCAGATGATGATGATGAGATCTGAAGAAAGCGCAACTGAACGATCAGGTTATGTATCTGGGTATCTTCAGACTGGTGTAGTCAGGAAAGGCTTCTCAGAGGAGTAAATTGCGTACTTGTGACCTGAATGAGAAGGTGAGCATCTGGGTGAAGAGCAGTGCATAGTGAAGGCGGAAGGGACAGTGATTCCACACTGAAGCTGGGGTCAAGCTTGTTCAAGAACGCCCACATGGCAAATGCCAACTGTAAGTAAGAGAGCTGCAGGGAGCTACAGAGATAGGCAGTAGGCTCATGTACAAATCCTCCCTGCACCATACGATGGCATATTACTCAACCAATAAAAGGAATGAAGTACTGACACCTGCTACAACACGGATGAGCCTTGAAAAGATTATGCTGAGTGAAAAGAAGCCAGTCACAAAAGACCAGCTATTGTGTGATTCCATTTATAGGAAATGTCCAGAATTGGCAAATCCACAGAGACAGAAAGCAGATGAGTGGCTGCAGAGGGATGTGGAATAGGGAAGCGACTGCTAAAGTATATGGAGTTCTTTAAGGTTGCATTTTTAAAGACAACAATTATTAGAATTTTGTTCTTTAAAACTACAGACTGCCATCTATTAGTAGGTCCAGAAAATCAATTTTGCTCAATCAATTGTTGAATGGAAAGGAATGGAAAATATACAGTACTTACAACACAGTAAGGGTAAGTACTATTTGGAAGACTAATTCTAAGTTCTACTCGTGTGTGTGTGTGTGTGTGTGTGTGTGTGTGTGTGTACTGGGTTATGATGTTAAAGGTATTGCCTACTAGGGGTTGTTGTCTTTTTTAAGCTTGAAAGCACTGAGCTAGAACCTGAACACTCTCTTACCTTGTCCTCCATTCTAACTCTCCCCAAGGGAGGAAAAGTTGCCATTTCTTTGGCACCAAACCAAAGGAGTACAACAGAAAATGCATTTGCTATTGTCCATGGCTCCCAATCAAAATAACTAAAAGCCCTGAAAGTTAATTTGTAAAAACTTTGACTAAAATAAAGCCCATTTCCAGGGATAAAAGGAAGAACTGGTTAGAAAAAGAATTTTTTTTTCCAATTCTGAAGAAAGAAAATACTTTTGAAAAATAAATCCCTTAGGTCATTTTTATTTTTGTTTTTGTTTTTTTAAGTAGACTCCACGCCTAGTGTGGAGCCCAACACGGGGCTTGAACTCATGACCCTGAGATCAAGACCTGAGCTTCAATCAAGAGTTGGATGCTTAACTGACTGAGCCAGTCAGGCACCCCTCTTAGGTCATTTTTAACCTATCCTCTCAATTAAAAGTACGGCTGCCACTCCCAATTAAAACCTCTAACAAAGTCACATCTGCCAACTTGAACATCTCCTTTGACATTCTCACTGTTTCCGTGTTTCACCCAAACATGTAGATAGAGTGGCTTTTCAACAGAATTTGAGGAAAAGGAAAAAAATTTTAAGGAGCCACTGACCAGCATTTTAGAAATAAGATAAAGAGCCTAACACTATGACATTTTTTTTCTTTATATTTAAAATACAAAAAGATTGGGGCACCTGGGTGGCTCAGTCGTTAAGTGTCTGCCTTCAGCTCAGGTCATGATCCCAGGGTCCTGGGATGGAGCCCGGCATCGGGCTCCCTGCTCCACAGGAAGCCTGCTTCTCCCTCTCCCACTCCCCCTGCTTGTGTTCCTGCTCTTGCTATGTCTCTCTCTCTGTCAAATAATAAAATCTTTTTTAAATAAATAAATAAATAAATAAAATACAAAAAGATAAACTGTGAACCACAAGCTATTTTAACAAACAAGACAGGAAGAAAACTTGACAGACATAAGTTACTCAAGGGATGTCCAGGTCATATGAAGCCTTTTCATGTTGCTACATTCCCCAAGGATTCCATAATATCTTGTCACACTAGCAAGAGAACATCCCCATTCAAGGAAGAGAGAACACTGACAGAAGAACACAAAAGGGAAATACAAGACACTAGAGGCTGAAAATCCAGGGTTCAAGCCTATTTCTGCCACCTCCCCTCTACGTGACATTGGAAATTCATTTAAAAATCTCTGTGTTGGTTCTATTTTTTTAAGATTTATTTATTTATTATTTATTTGAAAGTGTGTGCATAAGCAGGGGAAGGGGCAGAGGGAAAGGGAGAGAATTCCCAAGCAGACTCCCTGCTGAGTGGGGAGCCTGATGTGGGCTCTATCCCAGGACTCTGAGATCATGACCTGAGCTGAAATCAAGAGTCAGATGCTTAACTGACGGAGCCACCCAGGCGCCCCCTGCATTGGTTTTCTTATAGAGATAATAAAGCCCCACCTACCTAGTAGAGCTATTGTGAAGATCAAAACTCAGTAAACACGGAAGCACACTGTAAAGTACTTTACAAACATTAGTTTTTTTTAACATACTATTATTCTCAGCTCTACACCTGACTCAACACTTGAACCCAACCAAGAGTCTCAGATGTGAATGGCGATGTTTCGTTCCCACCCAGGTTAAATGGTAGGCAATGCACTGTGCCATATCCCAATTCCTGATCACATCAGTTAAGGGGACATTCGCTACAGTTCTGGAATTACAGCTAAGATGACCACACACCGCACCCGTCTCGGTTTGCCTGGGACTGTTCCAAAATGAGCATCGCTTTTCACTCTCAAAAGTGCTCCAACTAGAATGATGAATTATATGGCCATCCTAATATAGCAGACATAAAGTTATGGCACCAAGAGATGGCAAGGGGCTGGCCTCGGGATTCCCACTGTACTCTCCAGAAGCCCCCGAAAGCCATCCTAAACAAATAATGTTGGCAAAAATAGTAAGCTTGCTATGCAGAACTAAGCCCCCTTCTAATCAGACTGATGCTCCTAAGGCCCTCCCATCTAAAAACTCTGTGGAGTTAATACACACAAACATTCTCTCATTTAAAAATCTTACAAACCCACAAAATATTCCAGCCTTAACACTCAAATAAGCACCTGCGCATATACATAAACCATGGAGAAACAATCAGCTGGGAATCTAAACCGCTATATTGTATCACCAATCCAACCTCCTGCACAGCCTTAGGTGAGACACTCAGCCTTCCAGCTGGTTTTCACTTCTGTAAATCTGGACAATGTTCGTCTCCTGCACTTCCACAGAGAAAGCCCATTAGCAAGCACGGTGAAGTGCTTGGAGTGCTCTATGAATGCAATGGCTTGTAATCTCATAAAGCTTGCTAACTGATTGGGAAAGAAGGCTGGGGTAACTGCACATAAAAAAGCAAAACCTCTACAAGGTGGCAGGTGTTTTTTTCCCTCCTTTGCTCCACAGGTTTCTAATTCAAATGTGCTGGTGGGAGCTTACATAACAGCATGAAAAAGGTCACTAAACAGTGAGATGCTGGTCTACTTGGTGCTAAGGAACTCAGGGGTAATAATCCTTAACCAGGGGCCATGGCTTCCTAAATCTGTGGCTGAGCTTCATGAGGCCTATGAAGCCGCCAAACGATAAATGAAGGATGGGAGTGAGCAGGCACGCACGCACACGACCACCCAGGGAACAGTCCCCAGGACAGAGGAAAGGGCCCTCAACAAAGAGAAGACAAATTTCAGTTCTTATGCAGCTACTGTCTGGTATGGTTACCCTGGATAAGCCACTTTATCTCTGTGTGCCTCAGTTTTCTGCTCTCTCCAAAGAAGTGTTTGTTTTGTCTACTTCAAAAGATGACTGTGAGGATGAGGTGGGAAAGTACGATGACAGTGCTCTAGGAGGACCAGGATTTTAACTTTGCCTCTTTTAAAATCATGAGGAGATGCTAATAAAAATCCTGTCTGGGGACGGTTCCTATCTGTTTAGAAAGGAACAGCAAAAGAATGAGGGCAAATAAATACACACAATTAAAATTCACCTTCACCTCGCCCTCCTGGCTCCTGGATTTGCTGAGCCAAACCACTCTGGGGAGACGTAAAGATCACAAGTTCAGTTTCTGCCCAGCTCAGGCTGCTCAGTGACCAGTGCTGCAGACTGATAAATGCCTCCCAAACCTCAGCGCACAAAGTGAGAGTTCACAAGGTTAGGCGCATTAATTAGCAGTACTCATTTGGATTCTGTATTCATCAAATACAACAAGCAGCTATTCAATATTTGCCTGTTTGCACTGCTCTAAGATCTCTAATTCAAAGATCCAGTCAGAGAACAAAATAAAGCCCAAGAAAATAAACTAATATAAACCTGTCACCATCAGAATGTGCCTCAAAGTAAATTAGCAGCTTTAAACTATGGCAAAAGGGTCTGCATAGACCTACAGCAGAGACAGTATGAGTAATGAAGATGCAGGTTACAGAAGTGGGTCCCTTCCACAAGAGAAAGGAAAAATAAAGCAGTTCCAAGCAACTGTGCTTTAACAAATTCCTCTTAATTCCTTTTGCTTAGTTTCTTATTGATCTGCAATCCCCACAGAAGAACAGAGCATTATACAGTACCTTTCAGATCCTTTTAAATTCAGTACGTCTATTCCCATACTTTACTTCAATTAGTTTTATCTTCCTATATCTAAAATAAGCCTATATCCAACATAAGCAAAATTTTATAAATAAGTAAACATATGCACTGGTATCCAAGACTGGATAGAGACTGACCATGATCCTTTATGTTTTAAAGGTCCTAGGTGAAAAGTACAGGATGAAACAGAAAATGTCACTCCTTTTAAAGTAGCCCATAGGACTACAGTTCTCAACCCCGGCTGCAAACAGCATCACCTATAAGGATTTCTAAGTATGTGAATGACTAAACCCGATTTTAGACCTACCAGTCAGAACCTCTGGGGGATGATTTCTAGGCAGTAGTACTTTTCCTGATATATGGCCACGATATAGAACTACTATCAAAGGGCATAAATTTCACAGCTTACAAAAGCTCTAGAGCAGATCCAAACCAGAAAGAGAGAAAGAAAGAAAATCCTCTACATTTTCTTTAGATTTGAAGTAAATGACTGTATCTTTCAACAAAAACTTCCATAGGGACAAACTTCAATGCCAACGGTGATGATCCCACCGGGAGATGAACACAGAGATCAACACCACTCTCCCTCCCCCTTTTTCTCCATACCCCACCTGGGGCTGGTCTGATGCCAACCCAGCACCAAAAGTACAAGAACTGGGCAAGTACTCAAACAGATGACCGCTGATGATGGGGCCATCCTAGTTATTAAGATCAGCTTCAGGGGCTCTGATGAGATTCAACTATGTCACAACACTCTGGTTTAGCACTCTGATGACACATGTCCTTTGGACAAGCCTAACAGTGAGGGTCTTTTTGGACAACCCTATAGGAAAGTTGGATAGGCATTCAAAGACAGTGCTAGGAGCTACCCTTTCAAATCTCCTGAAAAATATCTATATGCCCAAACAGCAAAGAGGCAAATTCAGAGGGTAGGTATCTTAAGCCACATCATTCCTCTGAGGCAGCTTTACCTGTTCTTCTAACCTAACGCGGCTTCAGCCTCATCTGCCCAAGGTTTCAAACAGTGGAAGGATAGGGAAGGCATTTTATGCACTCACCTAAAGCATCCAGAGGATGTCTCATAGGAAGCAGTACTGCTCTACCCACAGTAGGACCTGGGCTTTCTTCCAATCATCATCCCCATCTAACAAAGAAACGCAGCAGAAACTTCCCTCTCTCAAGCAAGCCTTCCCTGATTAAAACCATAAGGCTGAATTCCCCCAGGAAGGAGAATGGAATTTTCTTGTTGCAGATTATTGCAAGGACTCAAAAAAATCTGTGCAGGCAGGGGCTAAGTGGCAGAGAATTAAGAGACAAACCCAGCACTTAGAATTATGACACATCAAGAAAACCAGGTTAAAAAATTACTATCAGCCTGGAGAAGAAAAAACAAAAGCAATATGGCTGTGCCTGAGTGATTTTTTTCCCCTGTAATATCCACAATTTCAGTAACATGATTACAATTCTTTTAGGATTAAAAAATATATTTTATTTGTATCTCTAAATGTAAAGTCATTGCTGAAACTAACCACATCACTCTCCAAAATTATTTCAGGAAATGCTCTCTACCATAGCATCCTTAGAATGAACACACACACACACACACACCCCATCTGAGTTATAACAGCAGATACCAACCTGGCTGTCCCGTGCTGGGAATCCATGATAACCTTGGGTCAGAGGCTCGTTCTAAGAGAAAGAAAAGAAAATCAAACTATAAGACAAAATAAAATGTTAAGAATCACCAAACTGATCAAATATAAATTCCTGCAACAGTTCCTAAGATGTTCCATTGCTATATTCCACTCTAACTACATACCTCTCCCAGTTCAGCCTCTACAATGGCAAAACCCAAACCAAACAAACAAATAGTATTTGCTTAAAAAACTACTCATAAACACTATTTCCCTCCTTATACAGCTAAATCTGTTTCCTTCCCAGTATATTTCAAATAGGGAGCCACTGTGATTTGAGGCAAATCAACTCCTAACTTCACACTGTGGGACTTTAGCCTCCCTGGCCCTAAACCACTAAAAGCCTGTAGCAATCCTAAACACAAGGACAACCAAAAACATCCATACTTTCCCAAGTCTCCTGGCCGAACAGTACCACCCGTTCTGAGAACTACCTCTTGCCCTAGAAGTTTTAGCCACTCCCCTCTATCAACATGTGTTCCTTCAGTTCTTTGAACCCTACATGAAATCCCACCTCTGCTCAGGACTTCCTCTACTGCCCTATATCACCCTATGGACCCAAGTGACTCCTAACATGTATATATTAAAATGCATTTAAGCTATTTGTACAATTTCCTTTTCATATAATTTATGACTCAATAAATCTTATTTTCGTAAAGGTGTATCATATCGAGGGTCTCATCTTCACATTAACCACTAAATCAAGATCCTTGAGGGCAAGAATGATAGCCAATAAAAGTTGGCTATATACTAAACTAGTATAAGGTCATATGATATGAGCACTCATTCATGGCTTGACCCATTCAATCATTCAGTCAACACATACTGAACACCTAATTTTTTTTTAGAAAGAGAAGGGGGGAAGAGGGGCAGAGGGACAGACAGAACTTTAAGCAGGCTCCATGCCCAGTGTGGAGCCCGATACAAGGCTCGTTCTCACAACCCCGAGATCATCACCTGAGCCAAAATCAAGAGTTGGACGCTTAACTGACTGAGTCGCCCAGGCTCCCTGAACACCTAATATTTTTAAAGTACAGTTAGATGATAGTCATCAGCAAGAAAGATCAATAACACAAGGCCCTTGCCTTCAAGTGAACTTTTAAATGGGAAGAGATCCATGTGCACACTCAAGTGTAAATGAGAACATATGGTGCTTTTGTAGTTTCTTCAACATGCTCAACGCAGCTACCTGGAAAATACTCACCCTCTTTTTCCATCCATCCATACTTTCATTCTAACTAGCAGAATAACAAGGTAAGAATTTGCATTGACAGGACTTTCAAATATTGGCAAGAGTACTTTCCCACCAATGATAGATCTGCTTTGATTATATCCTTATCTTTGATAATCAAACATCCACACTGCATTCAAAAACATGAAGCCAGGAGCCAACATGAGCTCACTGCAGAGACATCATGTCTGTGCACTGCGATCTCCCTGCAATCTAGCACAGTGTCTAACACACGGTGGGCACACAAAACAATGGATAAATAAATGGAGTTCAATAAGCTGAATTTATTTTGGCATTCATCACTGATTCAATCATAGAAAATCCACATTCTCCTTTTTGATTCCTAAGTCTCTATTTTGGACATTTATAAATTCAGTCTCCCCAGAGAAAGCACACCAAAGATAACAGCCTTAAAAAATTATAGGTGCCAAACAATCCTGAGAAAGAAGAGTAAAGCTGAAGGATTCATGTTTCCTGATTTCAAAGTTTCCTGCAAAGCAACAGTAATCAAGATAGTATAATACTCGCCTGAGGGTAGACATATAGACTGATGGGCTACAACTGAGAGTCCTGAAATAAACCCTTAAAATTACGTTAAAATTATGATTTTTGAAAAGGGTGCCAAGAAAATCAACGGAGGTAAGAACAGCCTTTTCAACAAATGGTGTTGGGACAACTGGCTATCAACATATAAAAGAACGAAGTTGGAACGCTATCTTACACCATACAGAAAACTCAAAATAGATCACAGATCTAAAACCACAAAACTCTTAGAAGAAAACAGAGAAGCAAATCTTCATGACTTTTGGTTAGGCAATAGTTTCTTCAGTATGACATCAAAAAAACAAGTGGCAAAGGAAACAACAAATTGGACTTTGACAAAATTAAAAACTTCTGGGACTCAAAGGATACCATCAATTCTGGGAATCTGATGTCTGGCATAGTGATTACAGTTAATAATACTGTATTATATACTTGAAAGGTACTAAGAACGTAGAACGTTCTCACCATAACAAATAAATAGTAATTATGTGACATGAGGCAGGTGTTTGCTAACACTGCGCTGGTAATCACTTCCCAATATATAAGTGCACCAAATCAAAACCTTGTACACCTTGAACTTATACAATGTTATAGGTCAATTATACCTCAGTAAAGTGAGGGGGGAAACTCCATCAATAAATGAAAAGACAACTCATAGAATGGGAGAACATGCTGCAAAAGTCATCTGATAAAGTGCCTGTATTCAAAATATATATAAAGAACACTTAAAAAGACAACCTAAATTTTAAAATGAGGAAAGGATATGCACAGGAAGTTCTCCAAAGAAGAAATACAAATGGCCAATAAGTACATGAAAATATGCTCAACCTCATTAGTCATTAGGGAAATGCAAATCAAAATTGCAATGAGAAAATACTTCACACCCGTTATGAAAAAAAGACAAACTTTAGTGAAGATGTGGAGAAACTGGAATTCCATACATTGCCAGCAGGAATATAAAGTGGTAAAGGCACTCTGGAAACAGTCTGGCAATCCCTCAAAATGTTACAACAGAATTACCATATGATCCAGCAATTCCACATTAGGTGTAAGGAATAAAACTGAAAACACAGATCCACACAAAACCTTGTACTGGAGTGTGCATAGCAGCTTTATTTCATAATCACCAAAAAGTGGAAACAATCCAAATGTTCACCAGTTGATGAATGGATAAATAAAGTATGATATAACCATAACTGAATGTCAGTGGGTAACACAAAGGAACGAAGTACTGATACAACATAATATTGAAAACACCATGCTAAGTGAAAAAAAAAAACCAGCAAATTGTATGACTCCATTTATACAAAATATTCAGAATGGACAAATCCATAGAGAAAGAAAAGAGATTAGCAGCTCTAGGGGATAAAAGGGTGAAATGGGGAGTAAGTGGTAACAGGTACTGGGTTTGGTTTTGATGATGACAACGTTCTGGAATTAGTGATGACAGACGTACAGCTTTATGATTATACTAAAAACTACCAAAACACTAAAAACTACTAATATCACTTTAAAAGGGTGAGATCTGGGGCACCTGGGTGGCTCAGTCAGTTAAGCATCTGCCTTCGGCTCAGGTCATGATCCCAGGGTCCTGGGACAGAGCCCCGCGTCGGGCTCCCTACTCGGAGGAGAGTCTGCTTCTCCCTCTGCTCGTGCTCTCTCTCAAATAAATAAATCTTTTAAAAAATAAACAAATAAAAGGGTGAGATATATGGTCTCTGAATTCTATGTCAATCAACCTATTATTTAATAACAATAATAATAATGGGCCATGGTTAGCTGCTTTCACACTCATTTTTACAGGGGAGACATATACAGCTTAGAGACAACAAAAAGAACAGGACTCCTTCTGAAATCCACAGTAAGTGTCTTGTTTGTTCTGGATTCTGTAATTTACTTTGACACCATTCCCTACAGATTTTAACAGCAATGATGATGATAAAGATGGTGATAACGACTAGATACTGAGCAACTAAATCAGGTATAGTTTCAGGATGGAGGGGAGGAGGAGCAGAAAGCAGCAAAGAGGAGATAATAAAGCACAGGACTGAGTAAGGAAAAAACTTTCAACCCAGGTCTGTTGGACTCCAAAGCCCCTATTCTTTCCATTTTATCAGCTTCTCTTCTACAATAACCATTCCATATTATTTTTTTACAGTAACTATTTTAAGATTGTCTGAGAAAGAAATTATATGATTAAGAAAGTAATGGAAAACATCCAAAAGCAAAATTAACATTCATCACTCCCAGAGAATATCCCACATATAAACTATATTCTTGAGTTCAACAATGCAAAGAACTTTTTATAAGGAAAAAAATCAAACCTACAAGCTGGTATTGTCAGAAACATTAACAGCAAAGACAAATGTAGCAGGCTGCACAGATAGATGTCAGAGGAAATGGACTCATTCCTTCATGGGCCTTGGCAAAGTCAAGCTCCTCTCTCTCCCCCATCTCTCAGGTAAGTTATCTGGAACTCACCAGCCCTCAGAAACTCCTGGCTCTGAAAGCAGCCTACCCTTAATGACAAAGGCTTGCTTTCCTTTTTAATTTTATCATGTATAAATATGTCCCTCCAAAATGCATTAACTCTGCATGTTTTTTAATTTATAGAAATGGATCTTATCATCTGTATTCTTTAGCGATTTCCTTTTCTTGCTCCAGACTATGAGATAAATCCCCCTTATGCATCTTTACTGGATCTCAGTAGCTGTGACTCCTGTTTAGTACTCTATCTTACAACTATGTCACAGTTTATTCACCTGTCTTATTTTCCTCTTAATAGATTTTTACATTGTTTCCAATTAACGCTTTTTTTTTTGCACTCACAAACCATACTGTCTATGAACATTCTTTTGGATTTGAGATATCATTTTTCACTCATGAGACTGGCAAAAATGAAAAAGAAAATATCACAAGTTAGCAAGAACAGTAAATAGGCACCTTCACATCTAATAGAATATAACTATATTGAGACCACTGTTTTGGAAAGCAATTTGACAATAATCATTAAAATGCTAAGTGCACACACCTTCTTGTAATTTCACATCTTTTCTCTCAGTAGCCTCTCTAGATAACCACTTGCATGTGTGCTCAAAGAAGCACGTGCAAAGACTTTCAATGCAGTGCTGTTCGTAATAGTGAAAAACCAGAAAGAACCTTGGTCTCCCTTAATAATGAGAATCGGTGCTATTATTTATCTCAACACCCTGTGTGCAAGTTTTTAAAAAGGTAAAATCTCTACAAATTATCTCATGTCATATTAAATGATAGCAGGACAATGCACTTTTTTAAATCATAATACGAAAAGAGATTTCTACATGCATATAAAAAGTAAATAAATGCACAGAGTAATAAATGCATAGGGGTTACCTCTAGGGAGAAGATTTGTGGAAGGCCGAGAGGGCACGCTTTAGCTGAATTGTTCCAATTTTACAACATGTAAAATTCATGTATTATTTGGTGTATTATAAAGAACCCAAAAAGTCACTATTACCAGTGTTCCATAACGTTTTGTAACTTACAAAAATACCTTCATTTAATCTTACTTAGTCCTCACAATGCAGAAAATAGGTTTTGTAACCCTCATTTTACAGATAACAAAACTGAATCTCAGAAAGATTAAGTGATTTGCTCAAAGCCAAATAGCTAATGACAGTGGCTGAGATGCCCTCACACTTAGCTCTTAACTCTGTACCCAGGACTTCTGCAGCTTCGTGACAACCAGTAGAGAACCCTCCTCTGGCCCTGAGACAGTGCTGACCAGCTAAGACGTGCCGATCTGAGTTTTCAATCAGTGTAGAAATAATAACTGATATTTAAAGCAGAGATGGAATTACAAGGCTAGCTAATGGAACAGATGGGATAGAAACCAGACGTGTTAAAGTCTAAGAGAAAAGGCTTAGCAGCTATGGATCCACCTCCATAAATAAAAGTTCTGGCCTAGCAAGACTCAAAGAGTTCAAAACTGACTCTGCCTAGGCACAGAGGCTGCTCAAAAATAAAAAGAATACGTAAGAAATAAAATGCCAACCACAAGAATCCTTAGTGACTACAGAAGTCAGCAATTAAACCTGTTTAGAAGCTTCTAGTTAGTGGACCTGTGAGAGAATAATAGAAGGCTCCTTAAGTAATGGTCAAATAGAGCAACTATGGTGGGCCATGCTTGTAGAGTGGACACAGAGAAGAAAATTAGCACCTGACTTCCATATTCTTTCACAGGAGGCTTAGAGGCTCCCACATGCACCTATGTTTGAAAAATCCATTTAAGCAAAAGAACTCTTCCTTTATTCAGTAAGAATGACTGAACAATTGCCTATGACAAATGCAGCGTTGGTATCCTTGCCCTTGAGGAGCTCAAACTTATAATAATTACAAGATAATGTAACTGATACCATAACTAACATCTATTTAAAACAACAACAACAACAAACCTCAGGCCTCCAGAAGATCTTCTGGAACAGTGTGTGTGGGAATGGGGGTGGGTGCTCCGTGGAGGACCACACCTCAGTACAGTGACTGATGCATGCTTACAAGACAGCAGGGTTTCTAAAGCTACTTTCCTAAATGATTCTGAAAGTCAATACCTTTTCTTAATGATTAGTCAAATATCTGCCCATTGCAAAAAGTATCCAAAATACTGCACCTGAGAGGAAAAGCAAAAAGTACTGCTTCCTTAAGCATTTTTAAAATACAGCTAAAAGAGAAGTGTCAGGAGAAATTAACAACACTGAAGATCAAAAATTCCCTGCACTGACATGGAAATATCGTAGTGACAGAATACTCTAGCCATAACTCCTGAGCAATGGAATGATCCATAAAACATTAACAGGAGCCTAAGGAAGACACCCTCTTCTGCCAATCTCCCCCTGGTTTCACCTGCTTAACAGACTGCATGTTCAATGTCCAGAGATTTATTACAAGAGTATTTCTTATTGGCTTCTATCACTGACAGGGCTGTCTAGGAGCAGGGTTGAGAAAACCAGAAATGTACAATGAAGTTACACCAAGCAATAAAAAAATTAAAATTAAAATCCACCCCATTGTCTCTCTTTTGTGTCTAACAAAATCAAACCCATTTCACAAAATGAAAGGGAAAGAAAAATACTGAGAATGGAACAAAGTAAATTCTTGCCACCAGGCAATTTGGGGAGAGGTGAGTAAAAAGAAGCAAAGGAAAGAAGCAGAAACGAAGCTGTCTGCTACAAACAAAACTTGGACAATGGTAACAAGCCCAGATTTTTCACCAACTTATTCGCAGTTGAAAATGGACTTCCCATTACCCTACACACATTTAACAACGGAAGGAAAGATTGATTTAAACAAACACTGGCTGGAAAAAGAAGCAAATCAAGTTCCCCAAGATATTTCACTACCTTGTTTTTCAGCCAAAGTTACTGTTTTTCAAGTATAAACATGGAAGGGAACACCACAGGAATTGAAGATGTACCTAAATTCCATATGTTACTGCATGCAAAATCCAATCCCAACAACAGGAACCTTTGGCTCCGGAAGAGAGATTGCTAAGCAGCCAGAGGGTATCATTCTGCTTCCAAGCCAATATAGGGTCCACGGTACCCAGAGATAAGATCTTCATCTTATAAGGGATATGAATCTGATAGTATCTAACAACATCATCTCAACATAAGTCCTACTGGTAACTGGTAAACTAATCTTTCATGCTCCATTGAATAAAATAAAACATAATTTATTCTACATCCTGATCAAGACAACTGATGAAAGTACTTTGTCACATTCACCACCTCCCACCCCAAACACCCTTTCTTTTTTAAGTTAAAAAAAAAATGTCCTTGTATAAGTAATATGTTTCATGTTAAAATCTGACAGCGATTGATTGGGTCCTCACAGTCCACCTCTGGAACACACTAAAATTTCTTCTTTTTAATATCAGTGACAGATTTTGAAAAGATAACCAATCAAATCCCTTTTCTTTATAGGTGAGGAAACTGAGGCTCAAAGAGAAGTGCTCTATCCTAAGTACTTCGATTAAGCAAACAGAAAAGAGAACCTAGAGCTGAGAACTCTGGTCTCTCAAATCACGGAAGTGATTCATGCCTCAGACTGTGCTAATTGCAGCTACAAACAGCTCCTTTCATGATACAATACAGAAAGCAGGGGCTCTGGGAGTGAAAGAGATGTAGATTCAAATACTGGCTGTATCACATTCTAACTCTGTGACTCTGGGTGAATCATTTAATCTCTCTGAGCCTCAATTTGCTTGAATGTGTAATAGATAAACTCTACCTCATAAAGTTGAGATGATTAAAGGAGGTAATTGTGGTAGAGCTTATCCGGCACAGTATTTAACATGCTGTGAAGGAGTTGTGTGGAACTCCCCCATGTCTATCAGTTGCAAATGACTTGAGAGAGAAATCCAATCTGTGGTACTCATTCCTACAAAGTCACAGATTTTCAAACAACTAACCTTCAATTTTTCTTAGCTTAAAGTCAGTTCTTTAGAAATATTGCTAAAAGACCAACCAGCATCACTGAAGGTGTTCGAAAACTAGGTAAAAATTATTCATGTTCAAAATGACAAGATGGAAAAAAATCACCTCAACAAAAAGAACAAGAGGTAGTACCGACTGCCAGGGACCTAATCAATACGGACATTAGTAAGATGTCGGAACTAGAGTTCAGAATGATGATTTTAAAGATACCAGCTGGGCTTGAAAAAAGCATGGAAACTAGAGAAACCGTTTCTGGAGAAATAAAAGAACTAAAATCTAACCAAGTCGAAATCAAAAAGGCTATTAATGAGGTGCAATAAAAGATGGAGGCTCTAACTGCTAGGATAAATGAGGCAGAAAAGAGAATTAGTGATATAGAAGACCAAATGATGGAAAATAAAGAAGCTGAGAAAAAGAGAGCTAAACAACTCCTGGATCACGAAGGCAGAATTCAAGAGATACGTGATACAGTAAGACGAAACAACATTAGAATGGGATCCCAGAAGAGGAAGAAAGAGAGAGAGGGGCAGAAGGTATACTGGAGCAAACTATAGCAGAGAACTTCCCTAATTTGGGGAAGGAAACAGGCATCGAAATCCAGGAGGCAAAGATAACCCCCCTCAAAATCAATAAAAATAGGTCAACACACCCCAACATCTAGTAGTAAAACCTACGAGTCTCAGAGACAAACAGAAAATCCTGAACTCAGCTCAGGAGAAGAGATATGTAACCTATAATGGTAGAAACATTAGACTGGCAACAGACCTATCCACAGAGACCTGGCAGGCCAGAAAGGACTGGCATGATATATTCAGAGCACTAAATGAGAAAAATATGCAGCCAAGAATACTATATCCAACTAGGCTGTCATTGAAAATAGGAGAGATAAAAAGCTTCCAGGACAAACAAAAACTAAAGGAATTTGCAAACACGAAACCAGCCCTCTCTAAGCAGAGCCTAAAAGTAACATAGACCAGAAAGGAACACAGACAATATACAGTAACAGTCACCTTACAGGCAATACAATGGCACTAAATTCATATCTTTCAATAGTTACCCTGAATGTAAATGGGCTAAATGCTCCAATCAAAAGACAAAGGCTATCATATTGGTTAAAAAAAACAAGACCCATCGATATGCTGTCTGCAAGAGACTTATTTTAGACCCAAAGACACCCCCACATTGAAAGTGAAGGGGTGGAAAACCATTTACCATGCTAATGGACACCAAAAGAAAGCTGGGGTGGCAATCCTTATATCAGACAAATTATATTTTAAAACCAAAGACAGTAATAAGAGATGAGGAAGGACACTATGTCATACTTAAAGGGTCTATCCAACAAAAGATCTAACAACTGTAAATATCTATGCCCCTAACATGGGAGCAGCCAATTATATAAGCCAATTAATAACAAAAGCAAAGAGGGGCACCTGGGTGGCTCAGTCGTTAAGCATCTGCCTTCGGCTCAGGTCGTGATCCCAGGGTCCTGGGATCGAGCCCCGCATCGGGCTCCCTGCTCCGCGGGAAGCCTGCTTCTCCCTCTGACCCTCCCCCTGCTTGTGTTCCCTCTCTCGCTGTGTCTCTCTCTGTCAAATAAATAAATAAAATCTTTAAAAAAAAAAAAACAAAAGCAAAGAAACACACTGACAACAATACAATAATGGGGGGGACTTTAACACCCCCCTCACTGAAGTGGACAGATCATCTAAGCAAAAGATCAACAAGGAAATAAAGACTTTAAATGACACACTGGACCAAAAGGACTTCACAGACATATTCAGAACATTCCATCCCCAAACAATGGAATCCACATTCTTCTCTAGTGCACATGGAACATTCTCCAGAATAGATCACATTCTAGGTCACAAATCAGGTCTTAACTGGTACCAAAAGACTGGGATCATTCCCTGCATATTTTCCGAACACAATGCTTTGAAACTAGAACTCAATCACAAGAGGAAAGTCGGAAAGAACTCAAATACATGGAGGCTAAAGAGCACCCTACTAAAGAAGGAATGGGTCAACCAGGAAATTAAAGAAGAATTTAAAAAATTCATGGAAACAAATGAAAATGAAAACACAACTGTTCAAAATCTTTGGGATGCAGCAAAGGCAGTTCTAAGAGGAAAGTATACAGCAATACAAGCCTTTCCTCAAGAAACAAGAAAGGTCTCAAATACACAACCTAACCCTACACCTAAAGGAGCTGGAGAAAGAACAGCAAATAAAGCCTAAACCCAGCAGGAGAAGAGAAATAATAAAGATCAGAGCAGAAATCAATGAAAGAGAAACCAAAAGAACAGTAGAACAGATCAACAAAACTAGGAGCTGGTTCTTTGAAAGAATTAACAAGATTGATAAACCCCTGGCCAGACTTATCAAAAAGAAAAGAGAATGACCCAAATAAATAAAATCATGAATGAAAGAGGAGAGATCACAACCAACACCAAAGAAATATAAACAATTATAAGAACATATTATGAGCAATTATATGCCAGCAAATTAGATAATCTGGAAGAAATGGATGCATTCCTAGAGATGTATCAACTACCAAAACTGAACCAGGAAGAAACAGAAAACCTGAACAGACCTATAACCACTAAGGAAATTGAAGCAGTCATCAAAAATCTCCCAACAAACAAAAGCCCAGGACCAGATGGCTTCCCAGGGGAATTCTATCACACATTTAAAGAAGAATTAATACCTATTCTTCTGAAACTGTTCCAAAAAATAGAAATGGAAGGAAAACTTCCAAACTCGTTTTATGAGGCCACCATTACCTTGATCCCAAAACCAGACAAAGAGACCCCATCAAAAGGGAGAATTACAGACCAATATCCTTGATGAACATGGATGCAAAAATTCTCACCAAAATACTAGCCAATAGGATCCAACAGTACATTAAAAGGATTATTCACCACGACCAAGTGGGATTTACCCCTAGGCTGCAAGGTTGGTTCAACATCTGCAAATCAATCAATGTGATACATTAATAAAAGAAAGAACAAGAACCATATGATCCTCTCAATAGATGCAGAAAAAGCATTTGACAAAGTACAGCATCCTTTCTTGATCAAAACTCTTCAGAGTACAGGGATAGAGGGTACATACCTCAAGATCATAAAAGCCATCTATGAAAAACCCACAGTGAATATCATTCTCAATGGGGAAAAGCTGAGAGCTTTCCCAAGGTCAGGAACACGGCAGGGATGTCCATCATCACCACTGCTATTCAACACAGTACTAGAAGTCCTAGCCTCAGCAATCAGACAACAAAAAGAAATCAAAGCCATCCAAATCGGCAAAGAGGAAGTCAAACACTCATTCTTTGCAGATATGATACTTTATGTGGAAAACCCAAAAGACTCCACCCCAAAACTGCTAGAACTCATACAGGAATTCAGTAAAGTAGCAGGATATAAAGTCAATGCACAGAAATCAGTGGCATTCCTATACACCAACAAGAAGACAGAAGAAAGAGAAATTAAGGAGTTGATCCCATTTACAACTGCACCCAAAACCATAAGATACCTAGGAATAAATCTAACCAGAGGCAAAGAATCTGTACTCAGAAAACTATAAAATACTCATGAAAGAAATTGAAGAAGACACAAAGAAATGGAAAAACGTTCCATGCTCATGGATTGGAAGAACAAATACTGTGAAGATGTCAATGTTACCTAGAGCAATCTACACACTCAATGCAATTCCCATCAAAATACCATCAACTTTTTCAAAGAAATGGAACAAATAATCCTAAAATTTGTATGGAACCAGAAAAGACCCCTAATAGCCAGAGGAATGTTGAAAAAGAAAAGCAAAGCTGGCGGCATCACAATTCCGAACCTCCAGCTCTATTACAAAGCTGTCCTCATCAACACAGTATGGTACTGGCACAAAAATAGACACATCAATCAATGGAACAGAATAGAGAGCCCAGAAATGGACCCTCAACCCTACGGTCAACTCATCTTCGACAAAGCAGGAAAGAATGTCCAATGGAAAAAAGACAGTCTCTTCAACAAATGGTGTTGGGAAAATTGGACAGCCACATGCAGAAGAATTAAACTGGACCATTTCCTTAAACCACACACAAAAACAGACTCCAAATGGTTGAAAGACCTAAATGTGAGACAGGAGTCCATCAAAATTCTAAAGGAGAACACAGGCAGCAGCAACCTCTTCCACCTCAGCCACAGCAACTTCTTCCTAGAAACATCGCCAAAGGCAAGGGAAGCAAGGGCAAAAATGAACTACTGGGACCTCATCAAGATAAAAAGCTTTTGCACCGCAAAAGAAACAGTCAACAAAACCAAAAGACAAAGGACAGAATGGGAGAAGATATTTGCAAATGCCATATCAGATAAAGGGCTAGTATCCAAAATCTATAAAGAACTTCTTAAACTCAACACTTAAAGAACAAACAATCCAATCAAGAAATGGGCAGAAGACATGAACAGACATTTTTCCAAAGAAGACATCCAAATGGCCAACAGACACATGAAAAAGTGCTCCACATCGCTCGGCATCAGGGAAATCCAAATCAAAACCTCAATGAGATATCACCTCACACCAGTCAGAATGGCTAAAATTAACAAGTCAGGAAATGACAGATTTTGGCGGGGATGCGGAGAAAGGGGAACCCTCCTACACTGTTGGTGGGAATGCAAGCTGGTGCAGCCACTCTGGAAAACAGTATGGAGGTTCCTCAAAAAGTTGAAAATAGAACTACCATATGATCCAGCAATTGCACTACTGGGTATTTAGCCCAAAGATACAAATGTAGGGATCCGAAGGGGTACGTGCACCCTGATGTTTATAGCAGCAATGTCCACAATAGCCAAACTGTGGAAAGAGCCAAGATGTCCATCGACAGATGAATGGATAAAGAAGATGTGGTATATATATACAATGGAATATTATGAAGCCATCAAAAGGAATGAAACCTTGCCATTTGCAACGACATGGATGGAACTAGAGGGTATTATGCTGAGCTATAAGTCAATCAGAGAAAGACATGTATCATATGACCTCACTGATATGAGGAATTCTTAATCTCAGGGAACAAACTGAGGGTTGCTAGAGTGGTGGGGGGTAGGAGGGATGGGGTGCCTGGGTGATAGACATTGGGGAGGGTATGTGCTATGGTGAGCGCTGTGAACTGTGTAAGACTGTTGAATCACAGACCTGTAACCTCTGAAACAAATAATACATTATATGTTTAAAAAAAAAAAAGAAGATAGCAGGAGGGGAACAATTGGGGGGGGAAATCGGAGGAGGAACGAACCATGAGAGACTATGGACTCTGAAAAACAAACTGAGGGTTCTAGAGAGGAGGGGGATAGGGGGATGTATTAGCCTGGTGATGGGTATTAAGGAGGGCACGTTCTACATGGAGCACTGGTTGTTATATGCAAACAATGATTCATGGAACACTACATCAAAAACTCATGATGTAATGTACAGTGATTAACATAATAATAAATTAATTCAAAAAAAACTTTAAAATAAAAAAAAAATTAGTCATGTTGTGAATCCATTCCAGCAGTCAATGAGAGAAACCAATGAGATTAGCTCTAAGGAGACCAAAGCGACTTGGCCTTTCATGACTTACATATGCTTCATATAGCTAAGCAGGCCACTCTGCTGGGATCAATTCCTGATTGGCTAACACTCCCAGTTCTTAAATTTCCTTTACAAATCCATTCTGTTCTTATTTTTTTAATTAAAATCTAATCATGATAACCAAATTATATTTTGAAGTACATTAATAATAAATAAATTCTACTTCAATCTACCCCTCCCAGTACTAAGATTTGAGATCATACTATAAATATTCTTCAGCAGTTTCTATTTTTTTCCTTTTAAAAAAATAGTGGTTACATACAAATAGTATATAATTTACCATTTCAACCATTTTTAACTGTACAGTTCTGTGGCATAAAGTACATTCACACTGTTGTGACCCTCACCACATCCATCTCCACAACTCCAACTGAAACTCCATAGTCATCAAACTCCCCATTCTCCCCTTCCCCCTGGCAACCACCATTCTGTTTTCTCTATAAATTTGACTACTTTAGGTACTTCATCTAAGTGGAATCATATCCTTTTGTCACTGGCTTATTTTATTTACCATAATGTCTTCAAAGTTCATCCACATTGTAGCCTAAGTCAGAATTTCCTTCTTTTTTTTTTTTAAATATTTTATTTATTTATTTGAGAGAGAGAATGAGATAGAGAGAGCACATGAGAGGGGGGAGGATCAGAGGGAGAAGCAGACTCCCTGCTGAGCAGGGAGCCCGATGTGGGACTCGATCCCGGGACTCCAGGATCATGACCTGAGCCGAAGGCAGTCGCTTAACCAACTGAGCCACCCAGGCGCCCGAGAATTTCCTTCTTTTTAAGGCTGAGTAATATTCCACTGTATGGACAAACCCCATTTTGTTTAATCATTCATCTGTTCATGTAGACTGGTCTACTTCCACCAGTGAATAATGCTACTAGGAACATGGGTATACAAACATCTACTGGAGTCCCTGCTTTCAGTTCTGTGGGGATACATGCAGAAGCAGAATGGCTGGATTACTGGTAATTCTATGTTTAACATTTTGAGGCATCGGATACCCCTTTCCTCCACAGCTGCACCATTTTACATTCCCTCCAGCAATACACAAGGATTCTGATTTCTCCACATCCTCGCCAACACTTATTTTCTTGTTTTTGTTTGTTTCTCACAATAGCCATTACAGTGAGTGTGAACTATTATTTCACTGTCATCTTGATTTGCATTGCCCCTATGATTAGTGATGTTGAGCATCATTCCAAGTGCTTACTGGGCATCTGTATATCTTCTTTGAAGAAATGTCTATTCAAGTCCTTTGCCAATTTTTTAATCAGGTTGTTTCTTTCATGTCTGGTATTTTCACCATAAGCAATTTTGCCACAAGCATTTTTTTCTGTGAACATTTTCACTGCATAAATAAGTGGCCATAAAGCAATCTTGCCATAAAAGATAAATTCACAAAAGAGGGACATTCATCAAAAAGGACATAATGAAACATGAAAAATGAATAATAAAATTAAAACGACTACTGGGAAGTACAAAATACTTGAATACATTTGAAATGTATCATGTAGATTCACAGCAATGGAATTCAAATAACTTATTTCATTTTGTGGATTATACCTAACCATTTATCTTCATAGTCTTTCATTCATAGAATTATACTTTGTTTTTGCCTCCTAATTGGTCTCCTTGTTCAGCATTTCACTTTTCCTTTTTTCACTAAAATTTCTTCCTTCATTAAAAGAGGTATCAGTTTCCAAATACTAGGGTGTCTATTTATAACTAGGCTTTGTATTGCATTGTGAAAGCCTTCTACACTGTTAGTTCTTGTCATCCTGTCACATGTTTGCTGACAGACATTACAAAGTTTTATGGGAAATAAGGGCTTCAAAACTCTTCGCCACTATATGGACCATAGGAGGGCAAAGATTTATATAATATAAAAATGGGAGTACTATGTCAACAGAGAAATAAAACCAAATTGTCAACCACTTGATAAAAACAACAACTGTCAAAAGTCAACCAGTTATTTTTTTTACCTTTTACAAAATTGTCTTACAATTAGTTATGCAGCAGAAATACTTGTGGCAAAGATACCTTCCATGAAACAACCTAGAACCTGTTTTTTTTGTTGTTGAATTGTAGGAGTTCTTTAAATACTTTGGATATTAATCCCTTACTATAGGATTTATAAATATTTTCTCCCATGTGGGGCTACTTTTCCATTCAGTTGATGGTATGCATCCTTTGATGCACAAAAGATTTTTATTTTCATGAAGTTCAATTTAACTGTTTTTTTTAAAACTGCTTTTAGTATCACACCCAAGAATCTACTGCCAAATCCAAGGTCATGAAGATTTATCCCTATGTTTTCTTCTTAGAGTTTTATAGTTTTAGATCTTGTGTTTAGGTCTTAGATCCATTCTCAGTTAATTTTTGTATATGGTATAAGGCAAGGGTCCAAATTCAGGGTCTTTTGCATGTGGCTTACTTATATTTGAAGTTCCTTAGATCTCTATTTGCCATCTTCTTCCTGGTTTCTGAGCATCTGGAATTAAACAGGCATTCTACCCATATACTGGTTATCCATTAGTTGACTCTCAGCTCCACATTCACCCTTTTTGCCTGCTCTGTGAAAATGGATCTGGGCTCAGTCGTTGAGCGTCTGCCTTCGGCTCAGGTCATGATCCCAGGGCCCTGGGATCGGGCCCCGCATCGGGCTCCCTGCTCTGCGGGAAGCCTGCTTCTCCCTCTCCCACTCCCCCTGCTTGTGTTCCCTCTCTCACTGTGTCTCTGTCAAGTAAATAAATAAAATCTTTAAAAAAAAAAAAAAAGAAAATGGACCTGGACCTTTTAAGTACTTTTCCTGTGATGGCATGCATGATGTCAAGTTGTGTCAGTAGAGGGCACAGGAAATACACTCTGGGGGAAAGCATTTTGCTTCCAGGTCCCAATGTGCCTTCTCAGCAGTTTCTTACAAGACAAGGGGTTTTCCTCCTTCCCGGCTCCCGAAGTATGTAACAGCAAGCAGCAGCACCGAGCTGCCAGTACCTTCCCCTAGTAACCCCCTTGGGGCTGGGATACAGCAGAGTACGTCTGGTAAGACAACCTCCTGTGAACAGCCTTCCTCAGTCAGGACAGATGTCCCCTTCTCTTTGAAAGTCTGTCTTACACCACTTCGCTTTAAAGAAAAACCTAGGGCGCCTGGGTGGCTCAGGTGGTTAAGCGACTGCCTTTGGCTCAGGTCATGATCCTGGAGTCCCAGGATCGAGTCCCGCATCGGGCTCCCTGCTGAGCGGAGAGTCTGCTTCTCCTTCTGACCCTCCCCCCTCTCATATTCTATCTCATTCTCTCTCTCAAATAAATAAATAAAATATTTTTTAAAAAAAAATAAAGAAAAACCTACATTAGTATCTGGCTTTGCTAACAGAAAGAAATCCAAAGAGGATTTTTGCTTTCACAAAGAAAGGCAAAAAGTGCAAAGTGTTCAGTGACTGTTTTGTAGCAAGCCATGACAGAGGTAGCACCCACCTCCAGCAGCTACCGTGGCACCACCAAGCTCCTTCCCAAGAAAGCACACTCAGCATCACAGCATCAAGCCACCTATCTCTGAACTGTATCCATGAGCAGCTGTGCTTTATCTCTATTTTGTGCATTAGCTAGCAAGATGTGTCCGAAGGTATCAAAAACATCTCAGAGAAGTTATTTTGGGGGTCTAGAAATGCTCAAATTTCTTTCCATCTATATTAATGGTAATCATTTCTTCATTTTACTCTGTGGAGGCTTACAAAACATTTCATAGGGATGCTCTACTTTCAGATGGCTGAGAAAACCTATACTCTCAAAGGTAGATTTCTGGCAACTTTTTAAAGGCAGATTTCCAACAAGTTCTGCAGGTCTGGCATCACAGGGACTCAGAGAGCTCTCCCACTCAGAGAGCCACAGCCATGCCCTCTCCAATAAAGTCTAGATCTCAGCCCCTGGTGCAGGTGATGGAGGGAGGGAAGGACAGCTCTGTCTTTGGGTGCTTTATCTCAGACCAAGGGGTAATTGCTATTATATATTAATTACATCAGTAATATTTTATCATATATATTATTATACTATATTATACCTGCTATTACATTACATCTGCTATTCTTTTGAGCTCTCTTTACTTCTTAATACAGGTGAGCTGAAACAAAATGTTAACAGCCACTTACTATACACAGGGCAGACGTTATGTTTAGTGTTTTCTATACATTATTACTTGGTATTCTCACTAAACTCTACGATACATCTCTCTATAGTAAGAAAATGAGGCTCAGAAAACTATGCAATTTGCCTACAATAATACAAATCCAGGTCTGTCTCACACTAAAGTCCCTGCTGGTTCTCTACTATGGCATTTAGTTTTCTTCACAGAACCTAGCAACACTTAAGGAATTAAAACACCTATACACAGGAAAAGAATACAGAAGCCTTGACTGCCATCCTTAGGAAGGACAGGTTGCAAGGTTGGCCTTGGTTGGTGCCTGAGAACTTAGATTTCCTTTTGGGAGAGTACCTGCAGAACTGATAAAAAAGTGGCCCACCAAGCCTAAACTGTGCAAACAATACAGTTTATGCTGAACATTTCCTTCTGAGAGTCTGGATTTGGGGTATATAGTAGGTAGAGGTCCCTCTGTGAACAACCCTTCCCACTTACCCTCCAAAAAGAAAAATCTCAGCACTATGTCTCTAATGAGCTTCCCTGGTAGACAACATTGTCACAATTTGCCGCTGAAGAAAGTCACACATCCTGTGCGACTCCACTGGGAGAGAACTCTTGGAAGCTTGAGCCTGATTTCTTCTGGACTTCACCCCCATGCACTCTTTCCTATTGCTGATTCTGCTTTATAGCCTTTCACTGTTATAATTCACAGCCATGACAATGACTACGAGCCATGTGTATTAACTCTATGTTGAGTTCTGTACAAGCTAGTGAATCGCTGGACCTAGGACCATCTTGGGGACCCCCAACACAACCTATGACATGCCAAGCATTTTATTAAATGCAGAGGACACAAAGATGAATAGGTCCTCTGCCTTCAAGGAATTTTAAGTCTATTTAAATTTCCCTTCTCTTACTTCTCCTATCTTCACTTCTTAGTCTGTTACCACTTAAAATAGATTAGACACATTTCCCTAAGCTAAATTTCATTCTTAGTGCTGAAGTGATGCTAAATATTTAATAAGTCCATCAGGCGAAATCTGAGATACAAAGCTCTAATAAACTCAAAGGCCACACATATTTTCTCTTTACTTTTCCCATCTTGTTGTGTTCCTCATTAAAAATAAATTGACAAACCCTTGTACACTGCCGGTAGGAATATAAAATGGTACAGCTGCTGCAGAAAACAGTTTGGGGGTTCCTCAAAAAGTTAAATATAGAGCTACCATATGGCTCAGCAATTCCACTCCTAGGTATATTCCCAAAAGAACCGAAAACAGATACTCAAACAAATACTTGTATACACAGGTTCATCACAGCACTATGCACAACAGCTAAGAGATGGAAGCAATACAAATGTTCACTAACGAATAGATAAACAAATTGTGGTATATACATACAAAGGAATAGGATTCAGCTATAAAAAGAAACAAAGTACTGGTACATGTTACAGTATGGATGAACCTTGAAAACATGATGCTAAGTGAAAGGAGCCAGACACAAAAAGTCACCAATTGTATGTTTCCATTTATATGAAATGTGCAGAATAGGTAAATTCATAGAGGCAGAAAGCAGACTGGTGGCCGACAGGAGCTGAGGAGAAGGGGAAATGGAGGGTGACTGCTTACTGGGTATGGAGCTCTTCTGGGGGTGATGAAAATATTTGGAAATAGACAGAGGTGGTTGCTACACAACCAATACCACCAAACTGTTCACTTTAAAAAGGTTAATTTTAGGTGAATTTCATCTCAATAAAAACAATTTTTTAAGCAATGCAGTACACAATATGGTGTAAAGAAAGAAAACCAAACTTCCTGATGTCATCTGTATGGATACTTACAACTTGAAATAAAATCATCTGCAGCTATAATGTCCACAATAGCCAAACTGTGGAAAGAGCCAAGATGTCCATCGACAGATGAATGGATAAAGAAGATGTGGTATATATACACAATGGAATATTATGCAGCCATCAAAAGGAATGAGATCTTGCCATTTGCAACGACGTGGATGGAACTGGAGGGTGTTATGCTGAGTGAAATAAGTCAATCAGAGAAAGACATGTATCATATGACCTCACTGATATGAGGAATTCTTAATCTCAGGAAACAAACTGAGGGTTGCTGGAGTGGTGGGGGGTGGGAGGGATGGGGTGGCTGGGTGATAGACATTGGGGGGGTATGTGCTATGGTGAGCGCTGTGAATTGTGCAAGACTGTTGAATCACAGATCTGTACTTCTGAAACAAATAATGCAATATATGTTAAGAAAAAAAAAGAAGATAGCAGGAGGGGAAGAATAAAGGGGAGTAAGTCGGAGGGGGAGACAAACCATGAGAGACGATGGACTCTGAAAAACAAACTGAGGGTTCTAGAGGGGAGGGGTGTGGGGGGATGGGTTAGCCTGGTGATGGGTATTAAAGAGGGCACGTTCTGCGTGGAGCACTGGGTGTTATGCACAAACAATGAATCATGGAACACTACATCAAAAACTAACGATGTAATGTATGGTGATTAACATAACAATAAAAAAATCATCTGCAGCTATAATAGATGTGAGAGTGCTGTATCTCAATATATGACCTAGAAAATTATCTGAAGACTTCAAATGGTTCTAAGCAACGATACAGACACTGATGCAGCAGAATATGTACAGAAGTAAGCAGAGTATGTATAGAAGAACCACAGAAGACAAAATGTTTCTACTTACATAATTTTGTGTATTATTTTAGATATGGATGAATAAACAAAATTAACATTTTAGAGACATTTGCCTATTTCAACATCCCTGAAAGTTTACATATTTAGATCTACATATTAGGTTAGCCTATCCTTTTTTTTTTATTTTTAAGATTTTACTTATTTATTAGTCAGAGAGACACAGCGAGAGAGGGAACACAAGCAGGGGGAGTGGGAGAGGGAGAAGCAGGCTTCCCGCCGAGCAGGGAGCCCGATGCGGGGCTCGATCCCAGGACCCTGGGATCATGACTTGAGCCGAAGGCAGACGCTTAACGACTGAGCCACCCGGGTGCCCCTAGCCTGTCCTTTCAATAGGGAAACAGCACAAAGCCTTACATTCAGGGTTCCCTTATGTGCAAGCATATATAGCACATGGACACACCTTTTTTTTTTTAAGTCTAAAAGGATATATCCCCAAATGTTAAGTGATTATATGTTTTGGTGTTGAGTTTGGATTTATGATTGATACACATTATTTTCTGCCTATCTGTATTTTCTAATTTTTCAACAATGAACAGGTTTTATTTTTACTTAACCATCAAACAATGGAAGTAACAAAAAAAAATGGAAATAACCTCTCAAGGATGCTGTGGAGATTAAATGAGATAATACACCCTGAGCCCTTAATATAGTATTCAGGATATTATAAGTATGCAATAAATGTTCGGAAGCATGGGTATATTATTGTGTTTATGTTTTTGTAAATATTCCTCAGGATATATGTCTTTCATTAGCTATGACAAAAGTATTCACCTTAATGCTTTTAAGGCCGGGGTCACCTGACTTAAGCCTTAATTACTATAATAGTTTTTTGGCTGGTCCAGCAGCCTCCATCCACCTCTTCCCAATTTTCTTACCAGGGCCAGGCTTAATTTCATAAAACGCCATCCATATCACTCCCATGCTAATGGCCCTCCACTGCTTCCATGATCAAGCTCCAAACATCCTAAATCTGGCCTCACCTGGTCATTCCTTTTTCCTCCCCATTTATTTATTCTTTCAACAAACATTTACTAAGTGACTTTCATGGGTCTGGTACCATGGTAAAATCAGAAAGGTTACTAATTCTTCTCTTAAGGAACTCATAGTCTGGTAAGAGAGAGGGGCACGTAAATAAATAATCAACAACAATAATAATAATATACATAATATACAAACATACATAATATACAAACATAATAATAAACAACAGGCATCATGCAGTAAAATATAAATATGAGGCCCAGAGGTAACAAGTGTACACGGTTGATAATGGAGTGAGAAAGGCATGAAGAAATCACAAGGGGAACTCAGAGAAGACAAGATTTGAATGGGGTTTGCAGGATGATTGCAAATAGCTATTTCCAGATAAAAACTCTAATCAATTTACTTCACATCTTAGGGTGTTCTCCCACATCAATTCAACTTAGGTAAAATCTAGCAAAGTCCTAGAATCTACCCAAAGTCCTAACCTCCCTTCACAAGGCAAATCCTGTACTTGAGCTAGAGCTCAGTACTTTTTCAAGCTGTGGGTCAAGACCATTCATGACACACTGAAGATGTCTCAATCATTATTTTAAAAAAAAAAAGTAGCAATTCTCAAATTTTGGTCTTAGGATCCTTTTACTTTCTTAAAAATTATGAAAGCTTCCAAAGACGTTTTGTCTATGTGAGTTGTAAGTATTGGTATCTGCCTATTAAAAACTAAAACTGAGTAATTTTTTAAATATTTGTCAATTCATTTTAAAACAATAGTAAACCATTATGCTAACATAAAAATATTTTATGAAAATTAACTACATTTAATAAACAAAAAGAAAATTTAATGAGAATAGTTTCATGTTTTACATTTTTGCAAATCTCTTTCACATTCAACTTAAACTAGAATGTCCTATCTGCTTCTGCATTCAATCTGTGGTATTATGTTATTTTGGTTGAAATGTAAGAAAATCTGGCCTTCCATAGATACGTATTTGGAAAAGGTAGGAGTATCGGGGTGCCTGGGTGGCTCGGTCAGTTAGGCGTCTGACTCTTGATCTCAGCTCAGATCTTGATCTCAGGGTCATGAGTTCAAGCCCTGTGTTGGGCTCCACACTGGGCATGGAGCCTACTTAAAAAAAAAAAAAAAGGCAGGAGTATTATAATAGTCTTCTTCATATTCTGTTATATCAAAATCCATTGGTCTGTCTTACATTTTGAATGGATTTTTACCTATTACTGTTTTTTTACCTATTAATGTAAATAGATTAATGTAAATGGATTTTTACCTATTAATGTTAAATGGACATTTAACATTATGCATTGTTCATTTATAAAATACTGGTTCACTAAGTTATAAGATCTTCTAAATATTGACATATTCCATTACATAATACCAAAAAAATTCACATTCACTAATAACACCATCACTATCATCAGAAAAGTCTAAGTACTAGAGCTGTCACGTCCACTGTCCAGGACACACGTTTTCTGAAATTCTAATTTCAAACAGAATTTTCCTTGAAAGCTCAAATTTTATCATTGATACCAAATACTGCCATTGTTTTCTTTTAAACAGGCCCACTTCATTTTTAATAAAATGTCTCTCAAATACCCAAGTCTAAATAACAACAGCCAATTTGATTTTTAAGCAAAAATGGTGTTCCATGAAAAAAGTGGCTAGTTCAGCTGGCAACTCAAACAATCACAAAAGTGTTTCTCCTTGAGATAACACTCATACTCAGTATGTAAAAATGCCTTACATGTATTACCCACTTTGCCACATAGAACACTAAAAAGATGCATAATCAAGGTGGAGATTTAATAATGGTAATAACTTTTACTGCTTCATAGAGAACATTCTTAAGTGAAATTGGCTTTTTTTCCTTCTTTAACTGTAAGTGTGTGGGGTGAAGAATATGACTACATGTACAATCTGTCCCACTGCCTTGATTCTTGCTAGGGTGTCAGCAGTTCTACCCATCACTGCTTATGTAACATCAGTGCAAATATCATCACAGTGGAAAAGGAAAATGATATCTTAGTGTGATTACAAAAATAGTTCTGACCTTTAAGACCCTCTTAAAAAAGTGCCTTGAGGGGGCACATAGGTGGCTCAGTTGGTTAAGCATCTGCCTTCAGCTGAGGTCATGACCCCAAGGTCCTGGGATCAAGCCCTACATCGGGTTCCCTGCTCAGCGGGGAGCCTAATTCTCCCTCTCCCTCTGCCATTCCCCCCGCTTGTGCTCTCTGGCTTGCTCTCTCTCTGTCAAAGAAATAAATAAAATCTTAAAAAAAAAAAAAAAGCACCCTGAGGGTTCCACTGGCCATACTTTTAAGAATCACTAGACTAGAGGGGCGCCTGGGTGGCTCAGTTGGTTGGGCGACTGCCTTCGGCTCAGGTCATGATCCTGGAGTCCTGGGATCAAGTCCCACATCGGGCTCCCTGCTCAGCAGTGAGTCTGCTTCTCCCTTGGACCCTCCCCCCTCTCATGCTCTCTCTAACTCATTCTCTCTCTCAAATAAATAAATAAAATCTTAAAAAAAAAAAATCACTAGACTAGACTACAACAGAATTTTTAAAAAGAATCAAGTACATTTAGTAAGGGTAAGAATTATTTAATGAAACTTGTTTTAGTCACATATGTGCATATAAATATTTATATACTAGGTTGTCGCATAAAATGGATCATGGGTCATGGTCAAAAAAAGCTTGCAAAGCAACCTCTAGCCCATACTAACTACTCCCTTCTTAAAACAACTAGAGCACTTACTGACTTTGACTTTATTCTGCCACAGACTGATTTCTAAATGTATTATGTATATGCCTATGAGATCGTACGCTCTCAAACTACATCTTACACATCTTTGTATATTCTCCCAATGATACTAGATACATCACAGGTTAGCAAAAAAAAAAAAAATTTGAATTCTTCATTACTATATAATAGGCCTAAGAAGCAATTTGTCTGTGGCATAATAAGTCCATAAATACTTCCTAGCTTTGACATGTCACAAATAATTCTATGCATAGTAAGGTGCAGAAAGGGAAGTACAGTTGTTGGTATCACACTGACCTATGTCCCTGACACTTAAATGATCATGAAATGTTAGTTCATCTCTGAGCTTCAAATTCTTCCCCTTCCAAACACCAACTACCTCACAGGGTTGTTAAAGATTAACTGAGATAATACATGCAAAGTGACATGTACAGTACCTGCTCCTTAAGAGGATATTAAGCTAAAGGACAATGAGAATGAGGAACAATGCGTTATTTGTACATAATACTTCACCACCCACAAAACATAGGCAGGTCTGACAATTATAGGAACACAGGTCCTGAGGGAACCACACAGAGACCATCTAATTCTAATTCTAATCCAGCTGCCTTATCTGCACTCTCCTCACCTCACCCCACACTCACACACACAAACAGACCAAATAGACCTTACAGATAAGAAAACCAAAGTAGCAGAAGGCTTTAAATGGCTTTCTCATGGTTATAGTCAGTGATGGGCAGAACTTGTATCAAACACATCCTCTTATTCATAACAATCCTGCTAAATAGAGACCATTATTTTTGTTTGATTGATAAGAGAAACTCCAGTTCAGACTTTTTTTTTTTTAAGATTTTATTTATTTATTTGAGAGAGAGAGAGAGAGAGAGAGAGCACATGAGAGGGGGTAGGGTCAGAGGGAGAAGCAGTCTCCCTGCTCAGCAGGGAGCCCGATGCGGGACTCGATCCCGGGACTCCAGGATCATGACCTGAGCCGAAGGCAGTCGCTTAACCAACTGAGCCACCCAGGCGCCCTCAAGTTCAGACTTCTTAAGGTGAAGTGACATGTACAAGGTCTCACAGGCAGTAAACAACAAAAAAGGGGCACGGAACCCAAGTGTTCCAACTGCAAGTATGGGGTTCTTTCAACTAATTAGAAAGCTATCTAAGAATATGAAATTCACTTTATGCAATCATTGATAATTATCTGCATTTGGATCAGAATGAAATAATAGCCATGATTATGCAAATACTTACTATGGTTAAATATGCCAATTGATAACCACTAACAAATTAGTTTATATTGTGATATTTAATTCAAACTGGTGTTTCCATGAACTGAAGACTTCACAAGCTTTGGCATTTAAAAAAAGATGGCTCTTAATTAGCCTCAGAGTATAAAGGAAATATATTCCAAAAGGATAATTCTGCAACATTCAAAAAATCCCTCTACGATAGGCAAACATGTTGAATATCATAGTCTTAGTTTAAATTAACACCTTCACTAAAAAGGTCAATATAAACAAAATAAATTTTATTTAACTGGTGTACATTGGCTATTTCAACTTAGCTTTTGTAACAGTCTCATCACTCACACTGCTATTCAACATAATGTCAAAGCAGCTCTGCTGCTTATTAGCAGAGTGACCGAGGCAAGTTACTCAACCTTTCTAATCTGTACCATGCCTATACATTGCAGGGACGTTAAGATTAAGCCTAACGGGGCGCCTGGGTGGCTCGGTTAAGCGACTGCCTTTGGCTCAGGTCATGATCCTGGAGTCCCGGGATCGAGTCCCACATCGGGATCCCTGCTCAGCGGGGAGTCTGCTTCTCCCTCTGACCCTCTTCCCTCTCGTGCTCTCATTCTCTCTCTCTCTCAAATAAATAAATAAAATCTTAAAAAAAAAAAAAAAAGGATTAAGCCTAACGTATACAAAGCACCTAGGAGTGTACCTACCCTACAGAGGACAGCTATTGTAACAATTTTTATTACATGCTTTGAGTTCACAATTCTGCCGTATCCCTCAGTCCCCTAACACCTGGATGACTGAGTGAAATGGACCTATCTCCTGCTCCTGCTGTTGCTTCCAACGCCCTACTGGCCACTACTGCCGATCCTCTGACTTAAGCTCTCTGCCATCTATTTCTGGTGTCCCCAGAGCAAGTCTTTGAACTTCCTCTTACTGTATTAATTTCCTGATCAGAAAAAAATAATGCTCATTACTTGTCAATTCAATGATCTTCTGACAACTGCCATGTTAATTCTTGCTTGGAACTGATCTAATAAGACCTCAAGTGAAACCATCTGAATTTACGGACTTTTTTCTATTCCATTTTTTTTTTTTTAAGTACCCTCCATGCTGGGTGTGGAGCTTGAACTCATGACCCTGAGATCAAGACTTGAGCGGAGATCAAGACTTAAGTGGAGATCAAGACCCGAGCAGAGATCAAGAGTTGGACACTTAAATGACGGAGCCCCCCAGGCGCCCCCAATACCATTTTTTAAAAAATACAAACAATTGTTTTAAACATATGGTCAACTATTAAAAATTCATAAAAGAGCTGCTTCTCTCAGATCTCATCACACCTTGACTCCTATACAAGCTCAACTACTCAACTCCTATAGTTCTTCTTCCAGCCCTCTTGGATAACAGTCTCCATTAAGTAAAAGGCCCCTCATAGAAAAAAGTAGCAGAGAAAACTATCCATACAGTTTTCTGTAGTACAATTCGATGCTCGAGATAGTTGGGAGATGGGCAAGAGGCAAGGAACCTACACAGGGAGGATGGTATTAGGTCATGACTGGTGGCCCTTTCTGAGGGGACAGAACTACATCCAGACAGATTACTGGAAGGTTGAAGGGGCAGGGGAAGGCACTAATGTATGCAGGCACTATAATGTGCTAGATACTTTATCACATTATTTCATGGTCTAGGGATTACTTCCATTACCAGGTGAAGAGGCTGAGACAGCAGAGGGGTTAAATGACTGGACCAAGGCCAAAGAGCTAGTTAATGGTAGAGCCAGAGCCACAATTATAATTCTGCTCTTCCATTACATGGCACACAGTAACTCAGTCCAGAAAAGCATTCACCCCTAGGCCAAGCAGCAGGGGAGGTAAAGTGCATACTCATCTACACAACAGCTTAGCTAGACTGTTTCTCTTCTACCAACGGGAATAAATGAAAGATAATTCACCTCTAACACGTAGTTATCATCCAATTACTCCCATTGATAGAAGAAAAGCAATGTTTCTTATATTTTAATGTGCATACAGGTCACCGTGGGGTTATCTTGTTAAAAATGCAGATTCTGATTTGGTGGGTTTGGGTGGGGGGCACCTGAGATTCTGCATTTCTACCAAGCTGCCAGGAAATGATGAAGCTTCTGGTGTTTGGACCATTCTCAAAATAGATTATGCTCAGTGGTCCCCAAACCTGGTTGATCATCAGAAGAATCATCTGGGAATCATTTAAAAACTATAGATCACTGCCGCCCCTTCCTCTCGCTTCTAGATTCAGTGGTGTATGGGACCTTCTACCTCATAATTTTGTAACTCAAAGAAATGTATAATTATTAATGATAATAACTAAAGTAAGCATCGATTGATGCTTACTTTACACAGCAAATGTCTAAGTGCTCTACACATTAGCTTATTTACTGTGAAGCACCATGAGGTGCTTATGCATGAGGAAACCAACACACCCTGGGACTGTCACTTGTCACTTGTCCAAGGTCAGTCAGGGAGTAGCAGAACAGGGTTTGTTCAAGACTTAGCCAATCTGATTCCAAAGAGTCTATGCTCTCACACACACCACATAATGCTGCTTCCCACATTACCCAATGGTAATATCAACAGACACTCTTGAACAAATAAATCCAAATGGGTCACCTCAAAAGATGTCGCCCTAGGAAGGTTTTGCTCTTATTCCTCAGATGCTGCCATCATTCGAAACATTGCCACTGCTAAACGAAACAACCTAAGAGAGCTCTTTATCTGCAACTGAAAATACCTTCAGAACCTCCATCTGTGACATGAAATATCTTTAACAGGGATAAAAGCTTGTCATTTGCACATCGATTTGATTTTCTGACAACCCAAAATCAGGAAAAGCTAATTCACAGAAACCTAGCCTCAGATCAACAAGGTATTTTAATAAAAAAATCAGGTAAAATTAGGTATTGAAAATGTTTTCCTTATCTCTCATCTCTGTAGCTGATTCCAAATGAGAGTTCTTTATGTTTTGTGCAATGTCTGTATCACCACAGCCAAAGCAACTATTTTGAAGGGCAGTACTCATTTGGATGCACAGACTCTGTTATATATATATATATACACATACATATATATATATATTTTTTTTTTTTTTTTTTTGAAGAGAGAGCCTCTCAGTCATTCCAAAAGAAACACATTTGTCCTTCACTAGCAAGACGAACACACAGCATATGTTCAGAATGACTGTCTTGGAGCATGCAGTTTTCCTTTCTGCTGCAAAAGCAACTATTTTGATTCTCTTTCAGATTTCTTTTTTTACATAAAAAGTGCATTTATTTATACACTCCCAACCACAGAAAAATAAATACGATAATCAGGCATTAATGAAGCATTTAGCTGCATGCAGCACCATAAAAGGCATCATACAAAGGCAACTACATATTCAAAATGTGTGCACAAATACCCTCACATACAAGGAATAAAGGCACACACAAATACTACAGGGAATAGAACTATAAGAAGATATTATTTCTATATCTAGATTAGCTCCTTCATTAAACGAATACATCCTTTTTCAACAAAGAAAATATTCTGCAAATTCAGAATGATTTACAGATTTTTAAAAAGCAGGCATTAATGCAGATCAGCACAATTCCACACAACCAACCTCTCTGCTTGAACTGGACTCCCCACACCTTACTGAAGTCACAATTCCCCTGCACAAACTCCCACTCCACCACCCCCCACGCACACCCAACTCCCCACCAACCTCACAGGGGTTCCTGGGCTGGTCCATGGAATCTGATGACATCACTCTCTCTTCCTTCCTGGAATTCTAAACCCTGCTGCTCTCCCCTTGCACACAGCTACCATCTCCATGGCAACCTCACCTCCTCCTGCTTCCCTATTGGCTTCATGGAGCAGGATACACAAAAAGGTTTTCCGTTTCCCCCCACCACCCGCCCCCCCAAAAAATGATGCTTTCAACAGGAACCTGAGCTAAATTTAGCTACTTGGGATTCAGAGTCCTATGACTAAGAAAATACAGAGAACCATCGTCCTTCCTGCATTTCACCCTCCTCTCAACCCCACCCTGAAGTGGCTGCTTCACCTCCTTGCCCCCAACCCAAAAGCCCAATGGCAATATCTGCTGAGCATCAAAACAGCTGGACTGACCCACATATAAGGTTAGTATGTAAAGAAAATTCTTACACCCACCTCTCCTCCCAGGAGAGAAGGGAAAAAAAGAGAACAAAAATAAAAGTATGCACCAGTCAAAAAAATAGTTGGGACACTTCATGTGCTGATCATCAGACTTCTGCTTCCTTCTATCCTGAGCCAAGGACTGGGAACTCCATGCCTAAAGGCAAAAATCTCTCAACTCTTACAACCGGATTCTCTTGCTATTTGCTGGGTATTATTCCCTCCACCAGGGGAAACACACTAAGCCTGGAATCACAAATCCTGAGTCCAACTTCCCATCCCAGGGACTGACCTGCTATGGAAACTGGAGTGAGTTCTCACATCCCTCATCTAAAAGCAGCTCCCACACAGGGATGTTGTAAGAATTACTGACAAAATTAATGTAAAGTAGTTTAAGTCCCTGGGCCAAAGGGACTGAATAAATAGAGAGTAAGCTGACATCATTAGTAGTGAAATTCCTGTGGATATTAACAGAAATTAATAAGCCCCAGAGGAAGAACATGAACTTCTAGAAAATGATCCTTTCACGAGCATATATATGCCACAAAATATGGGTTATTTCTTGAACCACAGACATTTCCCCCAACAGTGTCTACTTCTGGTAAAATCCAGCTGTAGTCACCTCATATACCAGCGGATGTGTGACTGGTACTCAATTTGGGAGCTAGCCCTACTTGTTCTCTGCTTAGTTCTAACTCTGATTTTGAACTTGCTGCTCACTCTCCCTAAATGATGGCTAAATAGGAGCCAGGGCTTCATTTTCCAGCTCAGCTGCCCACTGCCCATTCTAGGAAAGTAAGTTTTTCTCAGAGCCATATTTGATAGCTCAACATGGAATCAACCCAGTGCCTATGTCCTGTATGACTCCAAAGGACAAAGCACCAATTGTAACCAAGTAGGAAAGGCTCCAAGCAGGTCAGAGCCTTGTAGTATGAAAGGGAGTGGATTAAAATAAGACACACCCAGGAAAATTATATTTTTGGTTTGCAAGGCAAAGACTCAGCTCCAGGGTACCAATTCTGCAGTGAAAAAACAGACAGGAAAAGAAAATGATTTTGTATAATAAGAAATAGTCATTTACCCAGAACAGAATTTAAACAATTTGGAACATTTAGCAAAGTCAAAATGCCCACCAGTTAACAGACAGGCATCCAGAATAGGCTTTACAAAACTGCTGTGGAAAACAGCAAAGGATGTAATATTTGCTAATAAAATGAAACTCACATTCCAGGGGAAGGAGAAGGAGAGGGAGTAGCCCATCCTTGAGATCTGTGCTTTCCTCTCTCACCCCTTCTGGACTCCTAACAAGCCACCTGTGTGTGAAACTCTTGCTGTGTACACCTTCCTGAGGTCAGATTGTTCCACAGGCTATGATGAGCCCTCCTCAGATAGACCTTTTTACACTCTTAAAATCAAACAGAAGGTCAATCACCTTATGCTAGAATGGGAAGATGCAGCACAGTGTCCAAGATGCCCATCAAATCCATTACTGAGCTTGGTTCATGCTAGTTATCGTTATGAAATCCACCCACAATGGCCTGGGCTAAGTGGGCCACTGCAAACACAGCTCTATTTACCTGCTCATTTCATTGCGAGCATTAGCTGCCCTTATGACGTGTCGGGGAAGTTTTACAGGGCTTGTCATTCATTCTCAGAATAAAACCGAACAACTGCAAGTGGTATACCTTCTTACCTCATTTTGCAAACAGGGAAACAAGAGTTCCAGGGATGTCAGCATGACCAAGGTTATATAACACATTCTTTAATTTTTTAAAAAGCCAATATTCTAACCCAGATCTGCTGCAGTCCGAAGCCTCGGCTTTTTCTACTTGGCCTCCTATTTATAGACAGTTGGGGTTGGAAAGGAACATTTAAAAATCATTTTTTATCTGTGTTTTCTTAAGTCATCAATAAAATGTATCATCAATATGTTGCTTGACATTAAGATCAAAATTATACTTTTCACATATTCCCAAAAGTATTAAACCCTAAGCAGGAGCTCAATACTTATTAATTTATTATTCTAATCCTATTATTCTAAACTTCTAGACAAATGGCAATGATTCTACGCAGATCTTTTTAAATTAAAACTGGCTTGAGAAATTACATGCTGAAGTAAAATGACAAAACTTCAGATAACATATTCTGGAATTTAATTTTATAATATTTGAGATGAACAAAATCATCACTCTCATAATACCTACACTGGTCTAGTCATAATGTCCTAATGCTGCTGGTTTTAATCCATAAACCCTAATGCAGTCAGGATCTATACATTAGATTTATGATTTCTAAGTTCTGCATATAGAACCAGAGCATTTCAAAGTATTTCTCCAGGGATTCCACTAAAATTAAATCAGCTGATTAGAGAACCACGCTAAAAGAGGCCAAGGTCATGTGTCTGTTACCCACGTGAACCAGTTAGCATCACTCTCTCCTACTGCCACAATATGCACCCTGTTGTAAATATACACCCCTGGTTTTAAGAAGTTAATGCAAAGGGGGCGCCTGGGTGGCTCAGTCGGTTAAGCGACTGCCTTCGGCTTGGGTCATGATCCTGGAGTCCCGGGATCGAGTCCCACATCGGGCTCCCTGCTCAGCAGGGAGTCTGCTTCTCCCTCTGACCCTTCCCCCTCTCATGTACACTCTCTCTCTCGCCTTCTCGCTCTCTCAAATAAATAAAAGCTTTAAAAAAAAGACGTTAATGCAAAGTAACACTTCTCCTGAAAAAAATTTTTAAACATATATCTACTGATGTTAAATATTATAATTGGCTTTTATTCTTTAGAAAGTAACTATTGTCTTTCAGAAAACATGTCCAATTGTTCATCTTTTCTTTTAATATTTACTGTATACCTACCACATGCCAGTTGATAGTCTTGAAAGGCTAGCACTGGAGGACAAGTAAACAGACTTCAGTGTAACATGTGATGCGGCAGAGGTGTATATAGGTACAGTTAGAGTACAGAAGAGGAAATGGCTAACTCTAGAAGGTGTCCCGAAGAATGAGCTCCAGGAGTTCACTTAGGTAAATGAAGCAGATGAGAGCCTTCCAGGGGGAGCAAAGATTTACAAAGGTATGATCATAAGACAACATAGCAAACAGGAGAACTTTCAAGTATTTTTAAGTATTTTGCTAAAGCCAGGTTAAGATTTAAGAGATATGGTCCAGCTGAGAGAAGGCAAGGCAACATCTTTAGATTTTCTACCTCATCCAGGTTGGATTTTCCTAAAATGCCTTACTTGGAGTTAGACTTCCTTTTTGGGGGAGGGGATTTCCATGTGGAGATTTCTTCTCTTTATAGTTTCCATGATAAAAATAAAGGTTAATAAAAAGCTTCTGCATACCAAAGGAAATCACCAACAAAATGAAATGGCAACCTACAGGATGGGAGAAAATATCTGCAAGTCATTTATCAGATAAGGGGTAAGTATCCAAAATATATAAAGAACTCCTACAACTCAAAAGCAAAATAACAGACAATCCAATTAGAAAATGTGCAGAGGATGTGAACAGACGTTTTTTCAAAGAAGAAATACAGATGACAGGTACATGAAAAGGTGCTCAACATTGCTAATCATCAGGAAAATGTAAATCAAAACTACGATGAGATACCACCTCACATCTGCTACAATGGCTATTATCAAAAAGATAAGAAATAACAAGTGCTAGTGAGAATGTGGAGAAAACGGAACCCTAGTGCACTGTTGGTAGGAATCTAAATTCGTTCAGCTGCTATGGGAAACAGTATGGAGGTTCCTCAAAAAATTAAAAATTGAACTAACATATGATCCAGCAATTCTACTTCTGTGTATTAATCTGAAGAAAACAAAAACATGGATTCAAAAAGATGCCTGCACCCCCATGTTCACTGCAGCACTATTTGTAATAGCCAAGACAAAGACACAATCTAAGTACCCACTGATAGGTGAGTAGATAAAGAAAATGTGTGTATATATATATACATATATATATATACATACACACACACACAATGGAATATTATTCAGCCATAAAAAGAAGGAAATCCTGCTGTTTTCAACAACATGAATGGACCTTGAGGGCATTAGGCTAAGTGAAATAAGACAGAGAAAGACAAATACCATATGATCTCACTTACATGTGAAACCGGAAGGGAGGCAGGGGAGAAGCAAACTGATAGACACAGAAAACAGACTGGTGGTTACCAGAAGTGGGGTATGGGGAGTGGGCAAAATGGGCAAAGGTGGTCCAAAGGCACAAACTTCCAGTTATAAAATAAATAAGACATGAAGATGTAATGTACAGCATGGGGACAACATTTAATAATCCTATACTATATATTTGAAAATTGCTAAGAGTAGGTTTTTTTAAAGTTTATTTTTTATTTTTATTTTTATATTAAGTAAACTTTATGCCCATCATGGGGCTCGAACTCACAACCCCAAGATCAAGAGTCGCATGCTCCACCAACTGAGCCAGCCAGGCACCCTGCTAAGAGAGTAGATCTTAAAAGTTCCCATCACAAGAAAAAAAAAATGTTTAACTATGTATAGTGATGGATGTTAAGCAGACTTACTGCGGTGATCATTTCACAATATGTATTGAATCAATATGTTGTCCACTTGAAGCTAATATAATGTTATATATCAACTAATTCTCAATTTGAAAAAAGAAAGGTCCAAATGAGGTGCATCCTTCTGAAAATGAAGCCTTTAGTAGCTGAGAACCTTTAATAGAGAGGTTCTTCTGTCTACAGAGCAAAATCCAAATTTACTGCCCTATGAGGCAAAGTTTCCTCATTCTTCTCAGAGAACTGGTCTGAAAACTCATTGGTGCAGTTTATTCACCAGTTTTCCTTTCCCACTGATGTTTGAAACTTAGTGTGCTGAATATGTGACAAGGAAACTTAGGTGAGTAAAAGAAGCATCTTCATGCCCATACAATGGCTCTAACATATGAACACACAAATGTATGTACACACCCACACTCCACCAGCTTTGACAGGCAAAGGATTAGTACATGCATGAGGGGGAAAGTTATCTATCAGCTGCAGCAATCACTGCACAAAAGTAGAATCTGATTTTTAAGCAAACTTCTTACTGAAGTGACCATATATACACAGAAATGGGCAATGGACAATGAATTTCCTCAAAGTGAACCCACCCATATAACAAGCATCTAGGCAAAAAAAAAAAAAAAATAGAATGCTAACACTATCAGCACTCTAGAAGTCCAGCTCATGCATGTCCAAAGTCACTCTTATCAGCCCACAATGACTTTAATTAACACCATAAATTAATTCCGCCTGTTTCTGAACTTTATATAAATGGAATCAAACACACATTATATATTCTTTTGTGCTGGTTTCTTACACTCCACATTATATTTGTGAAACTGATCCATTTGTTGAATAGAGCAACAGTTCCATCTATTGTCATCACTGTAGAGTATTCCAGTGTATAAATACACATCATTTATTGAAAAACATTTCAGTAATACTGAAAGGCATTTGTATTATCCAGCTTGGGGCTACTACTAAAAAAGCTGCTATGTACATTCTTATCCATGTCTTTTGGTGCCACATATGTACACATTTCTGTTGGGTGTATACCGGAGTAAAACTGCTGATTATTGGGCACACTTTGGCAGATACTGCCAAAGGCCAGTTTTCCAAACTTGTATCAATTTACCTTCCCACTAGCAGTACATGAGTGTTCCTGATGCTGAACAACCTCACTAACGCTTGGTGATGTCCACCTTTTTCATTTTAGCCATTCTGGAGTTAGTGTAGTAGGATCTCACTGTGGTTATTTGCTTTACTCTGATGATTAATGATGTTGACTACTTTTTGGGCATTTGGAGATCATCTTTTGTTGAAGTATCTATTCAAATCTTTTGCCCATTTTTTTACTGGGTTGTTCTAAGACTTACAGGACTTCTTTTATATATTGATTTGTAGGAGTTATTTATGTATATATTCTGGATACCAGCTAGATACTGTATTGCAAATTATCTTTTCCTAAATTCTGTGGTTTGCCTTTCTACTTTCTTAATGGTGTCTTTTAATGAATACATATTCCTAATTTTAATGTGGACAATCTTTTTTTTCCTTCATAGTTAGTATTTATGTCCTAGTTCAAGTATCATGAAAATATTCTTGTATGTTTTCCTCAAGAGACTTTAATAAAGTAGCATCTAAAATGTATATTTTTGGGGCACCTGAGTGGCTCAGTCTTTAAGCGTCTGCCTTTGGCTCAGGTCATGATCCCAGGGTCCTGCTCAGCGGGAAGCCTCCTTCTCCCCCTCCCACTCCCCCTGCTTGTGTATCTCTCTGTCAAATAAATAAATAAAATCTTTAAATAATAATAATAAAATAATAAAATGTATATTTTTGAAATTCCCAGCACATCATGTATGTGTATATAAACAAATGAGCAAATTTCTATTCCAATAAGCAAATTTCTATTTCAGTAAGGAAGAACAGGGCAGAGGCATTATATTATTACTGCTACTGCTTCTTCAATACACATATCTAAAAACCACATCAATTACCAATTTTCAGAAGAGTACACCTAAGATCTTAATAAGATAACAGCTACAAATTCAGTATTTTATGGCTCAACTAACTGAAAGAAACAGCTAGATCTGGAAATTATGCAATTTTTCCTGAAATTTTAAAAAAAAAATCTCATTCTAGCTAGAGAAGAGTGGGGCAGAGAAGGGAAAAAATATATATGTATACACACATATTCTCACACACCCACACAACCTTACATTTTTTCCTTAAATGTTTTCCAATTTTCTTGCCCATAATTACTTATCCTTTTTCTTCCTGGTCTTGGAGAGAAAGGTTACCTTTAAAAAAAGAAGAAGAGGAAGCAGAAGAGCCAAACTTAAGAAAGAGTCTCAGTGAGATAGGAATCAAATTATTATGACCCTTTTATGAGAAGTAAATTTAGGAATTTCAATTCTGGGATGAGAAGTTGAAGGGGTTAAACAAAAGAATAGTCATTAAACCAATTCAGATGAGCAGAGAGTTTTTAAACCAAAGTCATCGAGTTTTCCTTAGTCTCCTATTTTGTACAAGCCTCAAAATAGAATCATGCTCCTCTTCCAAACATGTAGAACAGGAGGGAAAAGAACAAGTCTGCTCATTTTAGAGGTCAAAGTAGACCAGATGCTTCATAGCCTGCGTTTCTAAGCCTTAAGCATATTTTCTGAAATAATGCAAGAATCCATTAACAGAACTTACGGGATGACCTCAAGCTAAAATAGTTTACTACCTTGTTCATGAGATAAAAGAAGTCTATGACAGTAAAACTCTTTTATCTAGAAAATTTTCAAAGTCAGTACTCTGACCCAAAATAACAGGTAAAGGCTTGACAAGCTAAGAATTAAGCTCCTCAGCAAGAACCATAATTTCCCATGGTATTCATTCATTCAACCAACTTTTATGATGTGTACACTTGCTATGGTCCCATAGTCTAGGGACCATGTATACAGTGTGAAAAACTGACACAGTCCCTGCCCTCATGAAGTCTGTGGACAAATTGTGGACAAAAAACACTATACCAAGTAAGCAAGCATCTAGTTACAAATCATGATAAACTAAAGAAAACTGAGGTAAACGCACTTTAGGTTAAAGACAGCCTCCTTCAGAAGATGACATCTAACTAATGGAACAAACAATGAAAGGAGTCTTCCTGGTGATCCCAACCAAAGATGTTTGGTAGACGGACCCTGAGCAATTCCAACTCACTCTTCCAATCTCTCAGATTGCCTCCATCTCCAATCTATCCCTTCATTCTGAATGTTGTCTCTGCTCAAGCCAATCAAGATTTCACAGTATGGCCTCCTTGAACTAGAAACTACAACTGAGGGCCTCTCTCAGTACAGTACTGACAGTACCTGACAGTATTTACAGCACCTGTGCCTCCCAAAGACAGCAGAGGGCTGCCCAGGCAAAGCGGAAGTCCCAAGAGCCCCTCATGCAATCCCCCCCACGCTGCCACAGAAGATGAGTACAGGTGTTTCTCTGCCTCTAAATCAGAACCTCTGCCTTTCTACCATTTCAAAAGTGGCTCTTGTACAATTGCATGTGAATCTACAATTATCCCAGTAAAATTCTCAATAAAAAAAAAGCAACTTTCAGAGCCTCAAAGCCTCTCTATGAACAGTAATTAAATGGTTCACCTCCTTCCTTTCTCCAGTATCAGCTTTTTATATAGTAGAGGCATGAAGTCAGCATGCTGAAAGAGGGAGGAAGATGACAATAAAAGTAAGTTTTAAATGATCTTAAAAAAATTTTAATCACTGCATTCCCCTTAGAAAAGAATTTTTTTCTGAGAAGAGTTTAGGACTTAGATATAACTCGGAGCACGAGAGAACATACACTGCCTTTGGATCCAGAATATAATGGGTTGAAGCGGTCTCTGACGCTTACTGATTATGTGACACTGGGCAAGAGCAGTTTTCTCCTCTGCAAATGGAGTTAAGGCCACCAAGTACTAAGTGAGGCAACAGGAGTCTGATACTTGGCAAATAATAGCCAAGACAAACAAACACACCTTAGCTGCCTTCTCTCCTTCACGCCTAAAGGGGGATTTTAAAAAATAAAGGTAAGAGGGAAGATCCTACTGGTAAACTGAGAACATTATTACAAGCAGCTGACGGTTAAAAAATACCAGGTAATTCTCCATTAGCTTCAATGCCATATTACTAAGAGTCACTCATGAGAAGGGTGACTATGTGACCTAGCTTAAGAAATCCCAATTTTAAACACTCCGACATTCCAACTAACATCAGAATATCCCAGAAATTCATGTATTTCCATTTCCCAACGATATCTCCCAGACAACCCCACTATCTAGAAACAGCACAAAAATTGTTAACCAGACAATATATTCCACACATTTGACTCAAGAAAAAAAGTGATCACCATACTTACATGACGACAAAAGGGGCACTGAAAGCATGGACAGGTCAGGAAAACAAACCTACGCTGCTGGAAATTTTATGCCTACGTAGTATTTTTCAATATTCTATCTGAATAAATTCACATTTATGCAACAACATGGATACAACAGCCAAATGGATCAGAAAAAAACTATAAAGACCCAGATAAATCTCTGGGACCACATTCTGCAACCATCAGCTAGATCCAAAAAAAATGAGATTCAAACACCAAGCATACCTTCAAGTCTAACAGGCATCTGCACCAAAATAGTCAAATTTATTCATAAAATATATCCCACGTGGAGTCTGGAAGGCCCCTAAGAACGACTGTCCCTGCAGCAGAGCATCACCAAAAATCCTCTTGTAACCTATGCAGAACACCTCAGCAATAGCTAAGAAGCTGGCCAAATTCAAGCAGACATCAAAGCACAGAAGGGATGATCCTGTGGCAACAATGCTGGGATCTGAGTGCAAAATACCTTTCTATTCTACTGGATTTAAAATCACCGTCAAACTCTCCCTTTGGCAAACAACCAGAAAGGGCCAGTGACACTCAGTTTATAATGTAAACAAACCACCCACTTGGAACATTCTGAACCTTTTGGAAAGGGTACAGGATTGGGGGGAAAAAGAGAGAATGAATGAACGGATGGATGGATGGATGGTGGCTTCATTTTCCAAGTCGGCTTCACATTCTCATGTTCCCATTACCCACTGCCAGCAAATATCTCCCGGGTCCAGGAAAAAAGCCTTTCAGCATCTGCCTTTAATTTGGCCATTCTCCCCTCCCCCTCCCTTCCCCCCACCCCCGCCCTTTCCTCTTCTCCCCTCCTCCCAGCTCCCACCCCACAAGGAATAGGGAGGAACATACATACATATAGACAGAAAATGTTCCCTGCAAACAAATGGAGAAGAGATTAGAGAGGGAAGGGGATAGGATGCGGAGGTAAACCAGACAGGAGGAAAGGGCAGTTCACAGAATCAGGCACGAAGAGAACCCAAGATGGCTGCCCTTGAGCTCCAGCAGGCAGGGCTGTTTCTGATTAGGTGAGTACAATTGCAGAGCTGCACAGGAAGTGCTCAGGGGGCCCTTTTGGTCTGCCCTATCCCAAACACACTGAAAACCCTTTGTACTGTAGCAGACCCATCTGGAATCAGTTAGGACCAAGCTTCTAGCAGGCCTTCCCTTTAAAAACATAAAATGAAATGAAAACTCCCTAAAACCACTATGCTGAGCTTTCCCGCCTGCAACTTTCTCATCCCTTCCCCCCAAATCACCCTTCAGAGCACATTTCTCCATCTCCCATTCTGGGGTCACCTCAAACAAGAGTCTTAAAAGAACATAAAGCATTCAGAGAGCTAGCATGCTCCTGGGGCCCAGGAACCCCCAGAAAATTACAGCATTTGTGTGACTAAAATACCTCTTTACACAATTTTGGGATTTTTTAAGTGTTATTTTTAGAAATGCAAAGTGGCCTACTTTTTTCTGCATTAAATGAAGCATACCCTTTATGAAACTTTTTCATCTTGTAACATCAGAGTAGAAAGAGTAGAAAGAGAAACTTTGGGATAGCTCTCCTAGCATTCAAAAGGGAAAATGTTTTTTCCACTCACATTCCTAAATTGCCAATATTTGCTTCTGCAGGAATTCGATTTTTACTGATGCTTTCTATAAAAAAAAACAACAACAAAAAAACAAGACTTAAGACTTCTGTGGTAGTATGGTAAATGCCTAGACCTAAGATCCAGGAGACCAGGAGAACAGTCTTGATGGCCATGAAGTACCCATGTGGCTAGGAATAAACCACTTAACACCTTTCTGGGTCTGTTTTTTCACTGGCAAAACGTGGGGGTACAGCAGACTCCCTAAGATTATTTCCAGCACCACTACCTCCTCAAATTCCACAAAAATAAAGAGTGCATACACAACTAGCCACCAGCTTCACCTAGGAATCAGCACTTCAAAGGAATTTTCTTACTGCTCCCAAAGACCATACGGAAAGGAGTTAGGTATGTGGTGGCGGAGAATGGGCAGAGCCTGTCAGCTAAGTACACTTTATTTTTTTTTAAAGATTTTATTTATTTATTTGACAGAGAGACAGCAAGAGAAGGAACACAAGCAGGAGGAGTGGGAGAGGGAGAAGCAGGCTTCCCACTGAACAGCAAGCCCGATCTGGGGCTCGATCCCAGGACCCCGAGATCATGACCTGAGCCGAAGGCAGACACTTAACGACTGAGGTACCCAGGTGCCCCCAGCTGAGTACCCTTTATAAGCCACATGCCCTATGTTCGTATCACTTAGCGACAACATAACCAAGGCAGGGGATAAAACGTTTAAAGGCAAGTACCAGGCTAGTCATCTGGGCCCAGCAACCTAATCAGAGAAGTATAGCACAGAGACCTGGAGAATTCAGTTCACAAAGAAACCACTGAAATACAACTCTGTTCTTTGTGCTTAGAAGCTTATTTATTTAATTGATCTCAACAAATATTTATTGAATCTACCAAGAAGACCAGATTCTCTGGGGAATACAGAAAAAAAAAAAAAGAATTAGAAACTACCTATCTTCAGGAAAAGAATCATCTACTGGAGAGACACAGAGCTCTTAAAATATAATTTTAGTTCAGGACTTGATAACAATGTGGTAATTTTAAAGTACTATGAGATCCCTGACTGCTGCTTCCTCCGTGGGCCTCATTCTCTTATCTCTTATCTTCCTGCGTCTGTTAAGCTCTTAAAAGGGTTCTAATAAATCTGAAAATTATCAAAATTATTTCACCATGAAATTTAAAGGCTGGCATTATAAACTGCCTAAACTTATCACAGGGCTCATTAAATGTTTGATACTTTTTTTTTTAAGATTTTATTTATTTTTTGACAGAAACAGCGAGAGAGGGAACACAAACAGAGGGAGCAGGAGAGGGAGAAGCAGGCTTCCCGCTGAGCAGGGAGCCTGACATGGGGCTCGATCCCAGCACCCTGGGATCACGACCTGAGCCAAAGGCAGACGCTTAACGACTGAGCCACCCAGGCGCCCCTCAACACGTTTCTACCCACAGAGTGAGGGGCGGACGTACATACACCACCCCCCAGGCTGCAGCGGTCACCAGCGCCAGAGCACTGCAACCTGTCTCAACAGTTGTACCTATGGCAATCAGGGACAAATTCTTGACCCTAGGCTAGGTCCCAGGGATTAAGAACCAGCTGAGCAAGTAAAAGGTTCAGGATTAGAACTGCTATGTGTCCATTGCCTTGCCTTCAGCCACGCCCTCAGCCACAACCAGAATGGCAGGCATTACTGCAGACCACATGTAAGGTCTTGGGCAAGAGGTCGGACCATGCAATACCTGTCTTTATCGCAGGTCAAGGTGACTAATGTTTCCTTCATAACTAAAATTGGTCACCAACAGGGGTCTAGTTCTTAGAGAGTCTGTTTTGCCATTTCTGATCTGGGAGTGGAGAGAAAAACAGTCCTATGAAACTGAGACCACTTTTTTTAATCTCATATCCTAGTTAACCTGAAGGATGAGTGGGCTCCTTTTCCTGCGCCACTGCATATGGTGTCCCATTCTGGGTAAGCTCCCGAAAAACATAACCCTTCAGTGAGTTGAACCTCCCCCTTCCCTAAACTGGCAGGACTTCAAAGGCATTCAGAGAGAAGTAAGTGTCTCTGACATGGGACTCCAGAAACAGCAGGGTCACATTTCCTCCTGGAACGTGGAAAGCTGAACTGTAGGAGGTGCATCCCAGGAACCTGGCCCACCACTCCCTGAACACTAGCACATTTCAAATTAGGTACAGAGAACCTGGCAGCTCGGCTGACTCCCAAACCAGCTCTAAACAAAACTGGACTGGTCAGGATTCTTCGTGGCAAACAGCAGTAGAGAGGGCCAATCAAAACTCTCGGCCCTGCCAAAGAACTGCAGTTTTTTCCTTAAAGGGAAAATACTTCAAGGTACGGGTTCATGTGTGTGTAGCTGTGAGGAGAGAAAAGGAGGTTTTCGATTTTTGGAATTTCTGCCTTCAGTTAACTTAATTTCTGTAAATTCCGTCTTCCATATTTGTCCTCCTCTAGAACACCAGCATCACTGCAGGGTGTAATAAAAAGCAAGTGAGGACTCAGCAAAAAGCCAACCATAATCCAAACATAACATCTGACCAAAGGAGGCACAGTGTGCCTCCTCATCTTAGGAGAGAACTGGGATTCACCCTTCTTTACTGCTACCACTTGAGGGCAGTTTGGGGACTCCTCCCAAAGATTCTTCTCACCTCTCCCTACTGCCTCTTTCCCTTTCTCTGACCCTGTCTCCCCCGCCATTTGGAACTCGGAGTCCACCGCAGTGTGACAGCACACTGTATACTGATGCACAAGCATCTCAAGAGCAGAGACGTGGCCCAGTACACGGCAGGGCTGCACGAACGACTTGCAGCAATTCTATTCGTAAAGTTCTAATCCATCATAGAATGGTACTTTTATAAAACGCCATAAAATTAATTACTAGAAAAAACTGAAATTTTAAGAAACAAAGACATACAAAATACAAGCCCAAACTTGTTATCATTGGATTTGACACTCATAAAATTACTCTGTCAAATTGCTATAAAAGTTTCAGTGCTCACAATCAGTTTCTGTACCTATCTTGTAGTGAACTGGTAAGAAACCACTGGGGAAGAATGCTGGTCTACACAGGACACCATGATTAGCCCCAACATAGTGAAAAAACACCAAGCTTTGGTGCCACACAGGCCCAGGGATGAATCCCAGTTATGACTTTGAACAGGTTATTTAATTTCTCTGAATCTCAATTTCTGCATGTATAAAACAGGAATGTAATATCACCAAATACTTTGCAAAGTTATGGAAGGATCAGGAAAATGTAATGGCAAGGAGCCTAACACAGTGCCTGAATTAGAGCAGGAATCCAATAAAATAATAACTATTATTATCAGGTTTTTCCAGATATTTCCTTTCACCATTCTCTTTTAATCCAAAGGCAATTCTAATTCCAGTAAATCCTAACCTTGAGAGTATTTTCATAGCTAATTATAACAGCAAAAGCCAGATCTATGATCTCTCATTGTCTTTAGTATCCTTTCCCTTTGGGTGTCAGAAAGAACCAAACATTCTTGCTGTGCCAAAAATGCATTCCTATTTGATTTCTAGTGTTTTCTGTTTAACCCAAAATATATTCCAATTGGATTTAAAGTCAAACTCTTACCAATCACCAATTCTGCTGTCATTCCAGTTTTGTTATATTTTACTAAGTATTGAGAAAATACAAGAAGAGTATTTACAAATTATGTAGAAGACATGCAGAATAACAAAAACAGGTCACCCTAGCTTAGTCAGAATTCTAGCTTTTCCCCCTCCCTCTCATGTGCTGAGGCCCTTCTTCACAGCTGTTCTCAAAGATCTGAATTTAAGTCCCAGCTCTGCCACTTCACAACCCCCATAATCTTCAGAAAGTCACATCCCCTTGCAAAGCCTCTCTCTTTTCTGCCAAATGAACCCCTGGCTGGATCTCACCTAGGTTCAACACTTTCAACACAATCCACGTTAAAGCTCCCTGGCCCCTCTCATGCTCCTTACCTTTCTACTGTGAACAGTTCTAGCAGCCATTCTCCCACCCTGGAACTGGCTACATTGGACTCTCCCACCAAAGACTCCAGCCACCATCATCACCCCTCGTATTTCTCCATCAGTCCTTCCTTTCTTTTCTCAACAAGCACCCTCAGTCAGTCACTGGGAGGAGGCAATTAAGTCCACTGTATCCTCCAGGATCTCCAACTCCCCTCAAGCCTAGATTGATCCTCTTACCAAGATTACTCCTGGGTATTCACAGCATAAAGGCTATATGGAAAGCCCCAAAGAATCCAGTCCAATCTTTCTACATAACTATAAAGTTATATAAAGAAGCTGTATTTATAACTTAAAATGACAGAATGGGAAAAAATATTTGCAAACATGTAACTGATTAAGGACGAGAAACAAGAGTATATCAAGAACTCTCAAAACTCATTAAGACAACATACAACCCAAGACACCTGGGTGGCTCAGTCAGTTAAGCGTCTGCCTTTGCCTTGGGTCATGATCCCCTGGCTCTGCAGGGAGCCTGCCTCTTCCTCTCCCTCTGCCCCTCCCCCACTCATTCTCTTTCTCTCTCTCTCAAATAAATAAAATCTTTAAAAAAAAAAAAAAAGACAACAAACAACCCAATTTTTAAAATGAGCAAAAGGTTTAACAGACCCACCATCAGAGATATGGATGGCAAAAACTAATGATGTAATGTATGGTGATTAACATAACAATAAAAAATTATTTAAAAAATAAATAAATAAAAAGAGATATGGATGGCAAATATGCAAATGAAAAGATGCTCAACACCATTAATATTTAGGGAAATAATATACATATTTTTTTATTTGACAGAGAAAGACATAGCGAGAGCAGGAACACAAGCAGGGGGAATGGGAGAGGGAGAAGCAGGCTTCCCGCCGAGCAGGGAGCCCAGTGCAGGGCTCGATCCCAGGACCCTGGGATCATGACCTGAGCCAAAGGCAGATGCTTAACGACTGAGCCACCCAGGTGCCCTAGGGAAATAATATTTAAAACCACAAAGAGATGCCATTACATACCTATGAGAAGGATTCAACATTTTTTTTAATTAATACCAGATAATGGAAAGGATGTGGAGCAACTAGAACTACTTCATACGTTCAATGCTGATGGGAATGCAAAAATGGTAAGCCACTTTGGAAAACAGTTTGGCAGTTTCTTAAACATGCTTAAGATATGACAGCAACCCTACTCGTGGGTATTTACCCAAAAGAAATGAAGACACATGCCCATACACATGAAGGAAGGAAGGAAGGAAGGAAGGAAGGAAGGAAGGAAGGAAGGAAGGAAGGAAGGAAGGAAAGAAGGAAGGAAGGGAAGAAGGAAGGGAGGGAGGAAGGGAGGGAGGAAGGAAGGGGAGAGAGAAAGAGAGAGGAGAGAGAGAGAGAAAGAAAAGAAAAGATAAGATGGGGCACCTGGGTGGCTGGGAAATTGGTTACACCAAGTAAATAAATGAAGTAAGTACATATGCTGAGGATAAAAGGAGCTGTTTTTCCCTACTTGAGAATATTTTACAAAACTGGAAAGAGGTTGGCTGGACTTAAGATGGAGTTATCAAATGAATTCTAGTTTTATGATCTAAAACTCATGGTTTTACAATGTAAAATCTATAACATATATATATACACACACACACAGATATATATATGCTCACACACAAACATCATGCATGTTTGCACATTCACCTAGGAATATAGAAACAGTCACAGATGTACATATATATGGCATGTGTACATATATATACGTGTATTTTCTGTCTGCTGAGAGAACCTAGAGGTAGTGACACCCCAGCAGCATGTGTACACCTTAGCACCCAGATTTTGGTTTCTAATTACTATCCTCCATTTAAAAGAAGCAGGGCTCCTTGGAAATGGCTGATTCCAGGGCTAGAGCAGGAAAAGAACAAAATAACCTTGGAAAATCTTGTGCCAGCAAATCAAGAAATGTCCCATGAACGACGGGGTCAAGCCAACAGAACAAAGGAGCCAGCATAAAGCAGGTCCCACTAGCTAAACTGGGGACAGCTTAAGGATCAGAATATAGAATTACAACCTATTACAACCTCTTGAATAAAATAGGAATCCATGAATCTCTGCTGACAGAAATAAACAAGTAAATGAGAAAACTTTTTTTTTTTAAAGATTTTATTTATTTATTTGACAGAGAGAGAGACAGTGAGAGAGGGAACACAAGCAGGGAGAGTGGGAGAGGGAGAAGCAGGCTTCCCGGTGAGCAGGGAGCCCGATGAGGGGCTCGATCCCAGGGGGCTGGGATCATGACCTGAGCCAAAGGCAGACACTTAACAACTGAGCCACCCAGGCGCCCCAAGAAAACTCTTCCTTACAGTGGAATGCCAACTAATAAATACAGACAGACTGACAAACAGAGAATCACCATCTGGCAACTATCCCAGGAAGGAGTTGTCTGTGGATGCTAAGGCTGTGAGGCAGAGGTCTGGTGAGCAACAGGATAGTGGTACAATCTCAGACTATCTTTGCACAACATAATAATCAATAACAAACAGAAAAATGATGAATTTAATCTGAAGAGACGTGGCAAACACCAACTTAACCAAGTGATCAAGGTTAGCATCACTGGTAGTGGGACAGGTAGACCTCATTTGCCTCCAGGTGATACACTAAGGGCACAGCATATTCCTGACAAAAATGATACGACAGTTGTCACGAAGAAACAGATGGACCCAGATCTAGAACTTCAAAATGTCAAGGACATGAAAGAAAGGCAAAGAAGACTGAGAACTGTTCCAGACTGAAGGAGTCTGAGGAGACATGCAACTAAATGTAACACCTATCCCTAGAGAGGACCCTGGACCAAAACAGAGAAAAGACATTACTGGGACAGCTGGCAAGATGTTCACTGGCTGTGTGGATGGATGGTGACAGTGCACCAATACTGCTCTCCTCATCTGGAGAGCAGATCCAGGCTATGTAAGACAGTCCTACTGGGGGAATACACACTGAAGTGTTTCCCAGTGAAGGGATATCAGATCCGTGGCTTGCTCTCAAAATTTAGAAAATAACGATAAAGAGTGTGCATGTATACACACACATAAAGAGTGGACAGGGGCGCCTGGGTGGCTCAGTTGGTTAAGTGTCTGCCTTTGTCTCCCCTGCTCAGTAGGGAGTCTGCTTCTCCCTCTCCCTCTGCTCCTCTCCCCCACTCGTGCTCACTCTCTCACTTGCACTCCCTCTCTCTCAATAAATAAAATCTTTTAAAAAAGAGAGAGAGACTGGCCGTGCATCCCAGCCACGCCTCGGGCCAAGGTTTCAACAGACCTCACCAAAATGCCATCTCAAATGGAACACGCCATGGAAACCATGATGTTCACGTTTCACAAGTTTGCTGGGGATAAAGGCTACTTAACAAAGGAGGACCTGAGAGTACTCATGGAAAAGGAGTTCCCTGGATTTTTGGAAAATCAAAAAGACCCTCTGGCCATGGACAAAATAATGAAGGACCTGGACCAGTGCCGAGACGGCAAAGTGGGCTTCCAGAGCTTCTTCTCGCTAATTGCTGGGCTCACCATCGCATGCAATGACTATTTTGTAATACACATGAAGCAGAAGGGAAAGAAGTAGGCAACAGGAGCAACACTCCCGCCCGCCCAATGAGAGTTCTCCCGCAGGATCTCTAGGAATCTGTCCCACAGCTTCCCCCTGTATAAAGGATTCCATGAGCAAATCGGGACCCTCAGAAAATGTACAAATAAAATCCAACCCCCATTTGAGAAGCAGAGAAAGAAAAGTCAGGTAAGCTTTTGATTTTTATATTGCTTGCACCCTTACCCTCAATAAACAAATTCCTTCTTCAGTTAAAAAAAATAAAATAAAATAAAAAATAAAAAAATAAAAAAGAGAGAGAAAGTGGACAATGGAGCAAACACAATAAAATATTAACTGGGAAATCTGAGTAAAAGGAATATAGGTACTTTGAGAGTTTTTCTTCTATTTTGGGGGGTTTTTTATTTATTTTTATTTTTTAGTTGTTCTGGCAACTCTTTTCTAATTGTGAAGGTATTTCAAAATAAATACTTGGGGAAAAATAATAGCCCTCCAGTGCCAGGAAGTGTGCAGGGCACAATATCTTTATCTTCACAATAAAGCTGATACTAAAGCTCAGAAAAGTTAAAACCTGGTCGAAGGTCCTCCAGCTAACAAGTGCTGGACCCACTCTGACTGAGGTCTGCCAAATTTGAACGCTTTCCCTCTTCTGCACCATACTACCTTGTTCCACAAACAGCTAACCACTGTGTACTGAGTGACACGCAAACATGTGTGCCGACCACTGAGGATGTAAACTGAATCAGGCCGTCCCTGCTCTCAAGGAAGTCAGCCTAACAGAGACAGACAGACTTGTAAAGTGATAAAGGGTTAAAAGTGCCATGGTTGGTCTTTACTTCTGTACGTAGGAAATGTTGTCCCTCACTCCATCCTAAGTTCCGAGTGACCCATCAGAGGGGTCACACTTTGCGATGTATAGGACAAATAGACCAATGGCCACAATGGAATGTATTTAGCTCATGTGAGTGAAATGTCCCTGTCTAACACACACACACACACACACTCTCTCTCTCTCTCTCTCTCTCTCTCTCTCTTTCTCACTCACTCCTCCAAGGTCTAAACAGCCCTAAAGAAAATAAGGGGGGTGGTAATACAAGGATATTTGAGGAGTCTCAAACTACTGTTCCCCTTAGGTTTATATCATCCCCAAAGGTAGTCGATATTTTGCTTAAAGGGGTCCTCTTCTAAAAAGTAGTGGTTGCGATGGGATTAGGACTTAGGACTGTTTGGCCCAATTGCGATACTGGATTCCTGCCAGAAGTCATACTCTTAATTTCTAGTGGTTTTCTCCTCAAAGCAGAAAAATAACTATTATACATGAAAAACAGCAAAGGTCTGAAGCTCTACCAATGCATCAAGAATCAGGTTTACTTGGCTCCCTGCTCCAACGACTCTGAAAGCCAAATTTACCCCCAAAGGAAGTCAGTTTTACCATCAATTATGTGTAAATTAAGTGGTTTTTTTTTCTGGTTATAAACCAACTGGGGACAGGCGGGATGCAGTGCCTCTTGGTGTTGTCCTGAGTTTTGCAGGTAGCTTAGGTTCAGACCCTACATCACTTCAGGGAAGGGAAGGAGGTGGCACAGGCTACACAGCGGTAACGCAAGAGCACACGTGACCGCCACTGCCTCCAGAAAACACAGTTTCGCAAGGGAGACAAAGAGCGCTACGGAACATCACAGAAAGAATACCTTCTGGACTGGAGTGAGAAGAGGGAAAGGTTTCCTTAAAAATGGTACATCAAATAGCTGAGATCTAAGTAACAGGAGAGTTAATATTAACCTAAATTTGCCAGGTTTATGAATTCATGTGTGTTTTACTTGGTGGAAAATTTTCTGAGCAGGCAGGTAAAAAGCCTTACAAGAAAAGATATGTCCAAAGGCAAGAAGGGCAAGAAGGGAAAAGAAACAGCAAGGGATTCTACCTTGCTGGGACATAAATACCAGGAAAGAAGCCTGTGGAAAGCCTTTAGTAGTGGAATAATAAATGTTTAATTATCACAACAACTCAGCAATAGCTCTTATTAGCTCTAGTTTACTAGTGAGAAAAGTGGCCTGGACAAGGTCACAGAGCAAAGAAATGGCAGATTGGGGGTGCCTGGGTGGCTCAGTCGGTTAAGTGTGTGACTCATGATTTCGGCTCAGGATCATGAGATCAAGCCCCAGGTCAGGCTCTGTGCTCAGCGGGGCATCTGCCTGAGATTCTCTCTCCCTCTCCCCCAACTCATGCTTTAAATAAATAAATAGATAGATAGATAAAATCCTAAAAAAAAAAAAAATGGCAGATCAGCAAACCCATCCTCTTTCTGTTTCACTCCCCTCGGTTTTACCCAGAACACGACTAGAATTTGTCAGATTCCCAGACAAATCACCTTTTCCCTGGATCGCTAACCCTTGGTATCTAACACTTTTGAAATCCAAACACTCACCGAAGTTAATTTTAGCTCCATCTAGGAGTCAATCCCTCACTAAAATTTGGTGTACTCATTTTTTTTAACGTTTTCACCAATGTGGATTTCAGTAACAACAAAAAAATTGTTTTCCCCTGATGCTGCAGAGGCCCCCAAAAATTTATGGCAGCACTACGATGACAGCCCAGACAGAAGTCGTTGTATGCTCTGTAACGCACAGCACATCAGCACTGACTTCAGCTGGCAGCGGGAAGAGACAGCAGTTAGGACCCCACAATTACCCCTGTAGAGAAGCACACGAAAGGGAAGGCAGGAGTAGGAGCTACAGTAACAGTAACACAAACAGCCGTCTGTGCTCAGAGCCCGTCCTGCCAAGAGCTTTTAAACACCCACGTCCCTATGCCTCCCTCTCCCCGCCATGCAGGTGGGCCCATTCCTCTCCATTCTTCTCCAACCCACGTAATTCCAGAGGAAGAGATAATCCGCTGCAGGGAGTAGGAAGCAAAAAAAACTGCGGTACTTTTGCACACAAAAGACGACAGAGGAAGAGTCCTAACTCCCTTCCCTGTGTTCTATCCATTAAGCCAGTATTTCCCTATTTCTTCCATTGTCTGAACATACAGAAATGTCGCTCCTGTTACAACCCCCAGGTCCCTGCCACCCACGCTGCCCAGGCTGGATTAGGTGCCCTCTCCCGGCCATCTTATCGCTCACTCACCTTTCCCCCTGCACTCACCACACTGCACCTCTCCTCAGCATCAGTCCCCCCTCCCCCATACTGAAAGCTCCCAAGGACAGGGACTGTCTCTCTGCCTCCCTCCACATCCTCAACAGCCAGCACAGTGCTAGGCATTCAGGTGCTGAGAAGGGTCATGTGGTGCACACAAGAACTGCAGAATGAAACGGGAAGTGGGCAGTGGGAGAGGAAATGGTTGGAGAGTAATCTGAGGTCTGAGGATCCAGGATATCTAAATAGAAATCATGGTACAGCCTCTAGACTGGACCAATATGTTGAGTGCAACATTTACATTAAAAAAAAAATCCTTTAACAGTCGCTAATAGATTTATGACAAAAGGGAAAGCTGAGAGTATCACGAAAAAATTAAAAACTAACCACAGTTATTATTAGTGTTATGTCCCCCAAGGCAGGACAGCAGCGAGGAGTGCAACAGTCTACAAAGGTACCACAGCCCTCCCACCCAGCTCCCGTTCTCACAAATAGCTCTTCACTGCTCTTTTTTGTTTTCTCTTTTCTTTTTCTGGAAACTTTTTTTTTGCCTCCCACATCCCCTTCCCCTTCCCCTCTCCACTCTCCCAACAACCTCCCGGAGAAAACAATGACTATGTGCAACACCCAAGAACGCTCAGAAAGACATGGCCCCGGTTCTCCGAAGTTCATCCTGACAGCTGCTGGCATGAGGAGCACTTTGTTCCCAATTTAGCAGACTTCAGCTGGGTGACAAATGTGGCCAGGAACTCCTCAACAAGGTGCTGGGAACCATGGAGGATCTCAAAACCGTTCTTGGGTGCCACACTTCCCCATCTGCCCGCAACTCTACAACGGCAAGGTTTCCAGCAGGCTCTTCTCGGACGCTAACCCAGCCACGACACTTCCTCCCCAGGGACACCCACTCTCCACTCCTCCTTACCACGTGTACTTGTCAAAACCCCACAGAACCTGACAGAAAGGTAAGACAGGGAAAGGGTGTGATAAGGTCCTGGGATTCTTTCAATTCAAACCCTTAGCTGTACTTTTTCTTGTTTGTTTTTTGTTTTTTGTTTTGTTTTGGTTTGGTTTTTGCTACTGAAGAAAACTACATAATTACTAAGAGGTGCTGATCTTTACTAAGATTTTACTTGCAATCACTGCAATATGATGTCAAAGCTGAAAGGAACCTCAGAAAAAATGTCATCATATCCCCACATTTCACAGATGGAGAAACGCCCAGAGAAGTTAAGAACTGCCTAACCAGTTACACAAAGAAATCCCTAGAATGTCAGATCCTAAATGGCAAGAGTTGTATCTAATCCATCTCCAGAGTCCAACACAGTATACAGCACTTAATAAATGGTTGGTAAACTGAACTAAATGAACATAACTAATAGTGGGAAATCTAGGACTATGACCCACGATGTTTTACTTCAAGAACAGTGTTTCGGGGCGCCTGGGTGGCTCAGTCAGTTAAGCGTCTACCTCCAGCTCAGGTCATGATTCCAGGGTCCTGGGATCAAGTCCCACATCAGGCTCCTTGGTCAGCAGGGAGCCTGCTTCTCCCTCTGCCTTCCACTCCCCCTGCTTGTGCCCAATCACTCTTGCGCTCTCTCTCTCTGACAAATAAATAAAATCTTTAAAAAAAAATAAGAACAGTGTTTTTTCATCACATGTGACTAGAAAGCTGGGATCTCTGAATGATAATTCATGGGGGGAAACAGCATACCCCATGGAATTCAGACTCTCTCCCTCCTCAACAACTAGGTATACTTCCTTTATCTCTGACACCACCTATAATTCCAACTTCTTTACATTCTAATCGCTCTAAAAATCATACATTTCTAAATTGATTTCCTAAAATACCCCTTCTCTCACACTCAGAAAATCTTTTAATAACTCTCTTCAATTACTTTTTTCCCAAGTTTTTATTTAAATTCCAGTTAGTTAACATACAGTGTAATATTAGTTTCCATGCACAATTTAGTGATTCAGCACTTCCATACAACACCTGGTGCTCGCCAAGACAAGTGTGCTCCTGAATCCCCATCACCCATTTCACCCACCCCCCCTCCCACCTCCCCTCTGGTAACCATCAGTTTGTTCTCTACAGTTAAGAATCTGTTTCTTGGTTTGCCTTTCCTCCCCCTCCCCGAATGTTCATCTGTTCTGTTTCTTAAATTCCACATATGAATGAAATCGTATGGTATTCATCTTTCTCTGATCTTCAATTACTTTCTTAATGACTGTCCTCTTTGGCTTCCCCCCCCCTTATACTTCAACTTACCACGAACTACAACTATCTCCCTTCCCTTGTGTTTCCCTAAGTCAATGGTTCTCAACCTTGGCTGCATACTGGAATCATCTGGGGAAGTTTAAAAAAATATGAATTCCTGGGTCCTACTACCAGAGTTTCTGACTTAACTGGCCTAGGTGGGGGATGGTCAAGGAATGAAATTTTTCTAATGCACAGCTCACTTATGTTGAGAGCCTCTGCCAGATACCCTCAGAAATTCACTGATTGGTCCATAAAGATAACCTGTTCTGGATTTGCAAAATACTAGACTGAAGGCACATTAGAATCACACCCTTAATTTACATCTGTCATATAATACTACTTTAGTAAATATGCCAGTGAAGTTTTATAAATCACTAATTATAATGAATGGCCAGTATCCTGCTAAAAGACTATGGAAGAGAGGGAAAAAGTTACACTGGAGTTTCTGACTCAGAAACACATTTAGTTTATGATTTTTTTTTACCAAGGACCCAGAGTCCTTCAAATCCACATGGTCTGTTATCAAAAACAGTTTTTTGTGGCCAACCCCAAAGAAGCACAAGAACATACCATGTATTTTCATGACTCTGTTCATACCGATATTTCTGTCTGGAACACCCTACCCTTCCGCTGTCTGCATGGAAAACTCCTATTTGTCCTTCAAAGCCCAGTTCAATCTATTGCTTCCTTTAGTCATTCATTCATCAAAAACAGAATCTACTCAGTGTCAGGGATTTTTCCCAGGCAATGGAGATACAACACTGTACAAGACCTAATCACTGGTCTCACAGTGCTTACATTCTACTTAGGAAGCCAGACAGTAAACAAGGAGGCAAATTAAAATAATTCCAAATGGTGGTTAAGTGATATAAAGAATATAAAGCAATCTAACAGTACAGAGTAACGGTAGATAGTAACTTTCCCCAAAAGCAGACTCATTTGGTCTTTCGAGACTGAATCAAGAACAGGGGGATTTACCATATTCCTTTTACATTCCCAGCATTCACTCTTAGTACCTACGCAATGAATATTTTGAATGAATAGAAAACATACTGGTAAGAAAAGAACTTGTTAAAAAAAAAAAAAACCTGCAACCTCTCTGGCCTCAGACCTAGTTTGCGGCGACATGGCTAAACGCACAAAAAAGGTCAGAATCGTGGGTAAATATGGGACCTGTTATGGTGCTTCCCTCAGGAAAATGGTGAAGAAGACTGAAATAAGCCAGCACACCAAGTACACTTGCTCCTTCTGTGGCAAAACCAAGATGAAAAGACGAGGGGTGGGGATCTGGCATTGTGGTTCCTGCATGAAAACCGCCGCTGGTGGCGCCTGGACCTACAACACACCACTTCTGCCATCACAGTAAAGTTGGCCATCAGAAGACTGAAGGAGTTGAAAGACCAGTAGAAGCTCCACCATTTAAAACATTGCTAGCCTATAATAAATGAATTAATTTATGTAACAACAACAAAAAAAGGCCTGCAGAAATAAGCATCAAAATCAATTGAGTCAAGAAGCATGAATCCTCACCTAAGTTTTTCCCACTACATATAAGATTTGGGACCAATCTTTCTCTCCTCTGTAAAATAAGTTGACTGGTTTAGAGCAGGATTATACTGCTCACCAGAGGTAAATAAAAAATGAAGTGCACAGGCAGAGGTTGTGTGGTATTGGAGCAAACAGGTTCCTATAGGGAAGAGCCACTGTGCGGATGCGAGAAAGTCCACCCCACAGGAATGCAGGCCCACTGTTGCCCTGAAAAGCCAGGAATCTGGATTTCATGTGTGTTCTCCCAGTGTTTAAATATTAAATACACATGCCTTCAAAATACCGTGTAAGCCAAACAAAACCCCATGTGCAAGGGCCAGACCACAGGCCTCCAGTTTGCAGCTTCTGGACTAGACCACTCTAAGCCCTTCTAGTCCTGACAGGGCTCTTCAAGGAGGTATCTTAAAAACACTGAAGAGACAATAGGATTAGAGAACAAAAAGAGAAAAGCACAGTCTCCGTTCCCAATGTTCCAATCAGATCACAGAAGACTCTTCTTCATAATTCCTCAGGCAGTAACTTCTTGTTGCCCAGAAAGAATATTATGTGTCCTGGACAATAAAAAGATCAATCCCAACCTCTCCTTTAGATTATAAAAGCAGTAAGTCCATTATATTTTTAGTGATCTGGAGTGAACGCTTGTGCTTTTGCCCATGTGTGCTTAATAAATATTCCTCTACTAGGCAATCAGGAATGCTTCAACAGAGGCACAACTCATGTGCACGCACGCACACACACACACACACACCCCACACAAAGCAAGGAAATCAATTATGCTGAAGACTGGCAAGATGCCCCAAAGACACAGCAGGAATTTGATATGAACAGCAGGATGAGGAAGAGAATGAATAATTCAGACTCCCTGATTCACTTAACAAAGTTCTGTCAAGCACAAGCTGAGACCCATGGCTTGTGGGCTGAGCTCCCTCATCTGAAAGGCAACGCTCCCTCACTGAATGGAAAGCCGACACTGCCTGTCCTGAAGGTGGGAGAGAGAAGAAATGACAAACTTGCACCGAGAATAAGTCAAGTTATTTTCCCAAGAGCCAATTCATCATAAAAGACCAAATCTAACAGATGATGTTTTCTTACCGTCATTAGCAGAGAAAAAGAACATGCATATTTTATTTATGTCCACCCTTTAAGAAGGCCTCCATTAGACTAGAAAGCCAAAGTAAACAAGATAATGGGAAAGGTGAAAGAAAAAGTATCAGCCAGAATAGCTAAAACTATACAGTCATCTTCCCAACCCCTACTGTCCTCCTTCCGAGGTTGAAGCAAGTTACCAACACGATCTTTAAACTAGCAATGATGACTGATTTATCAACTATTCATCAAATGCTTAACCTAAAATTCTACATTATTTTTTTTATTTTTACACAGGCAATTCTGAAAACAGATTCAGATCTATCCTGAGAATTAATCAGTCCTTATAAACTCAGTCTGTTGGAAACCAGAGTTTTGTGTGTACATATATATATATATGTATATATAGTAAAACAAAACAAAACAAAACAAAAAACAGAGCTGCTACATGAACGGCCTAGGGAAGAAAAAGAAATGTGAACCGACTAACCTGTTTTCTTGTGTCTCTACGATAGGGTTGGTGTTTTATCTTCCATTTTTGGTTTTCAATGACAAGAGTGAAATATTTGTTATCATTCAACATTTAAATCACTCAAATCTATGGTACTCACTGATGCAAGTAATTCCTTCAGTCTCACATCTGTGACATGTTACTTGTAAACCACATACCAAGAATGCATTAACTCCTGAGGGCCCTAATACTAAAATTGTGTTGATACAAAAATCAACACAATTGAGCACTAAGACTGTGAAGACAGTGTCCCTATGCAATAAGCAGATCCCAAGGGGCATCTGGGTGGATCAGTGAGTTTAAGCATCTGCCTTCAGCTCAAGTCGTGATCTCCGGGTCCTGGAATCGAGCCCAGCATCAGGCTTCCCGCTCAGCAAAGAGTCTGCTTCTCCCTCTCCTTCTGCTCCTCCACCCCCTCCCCGATCCCTGCTCATTCGTACACGCTTGCTCTCTCTCTCTCTCTCTCTCTCTCAAATAAAATCTTTTTAAAAAGTAAAAACAGGGGCACCTGGGTGACTCAGTTGGTTAAGTAAGTGCTTTCAGCTCAGGTCATGATCCTGGGGTCCTAGGATCGAGCCCCGCATTGGGCTCCCCGCTCAGCAGAGTCTGCTTCTCCCTCTCCCTCTACTGCTCCCCGTGCTTGGATACACACACTCTCTCTCCCTCTCTCTCAAATAAATAAATAAACAAATAAAATCTTAAAAAAAAAATAGATCCTAAATATTATACTAGTTGAGTAGCAGAACAGTCTTATCAAGAATTACTATCACAAAAAGTGCAGTCAAGAGTAAGCTCACACTCTTTTTTTTAAAAGATTTTATTCCTTCATTTTGAGAGAGAGAGAGAGAGCATGCACACAGGGGGAGGGGCAGAGGGAGAGAGCATTCCAAGCTGACTCCATGCTGAGTGCAGAGCCTGACACGGGAGCCCGATTCCACGACAAGATCATGACTGGAGAAGAAACCAAGAGCTGGACGCTCAACCGACAGAGCCACCAAGGTGCCCCAAGAGTAAGCGCACATTTCTAAAAATCATTTTAAAAATTATCCTGATTCCTCAAAGTTATCAAAAGCAACAAACAATTTCTCCAAAATTCCAATGGCTGAACAGGAGGTGTTTCAGCCCTAAAAGCAAAGAAGAAATAGCATTTTAAAAAAGTAATTAAGGGGCGCCTGGTGGCTCAGTCTGTTAAGATCTGCCTTAGGCTAATATCATAATCCCAGCTCCCCCCAATCGGGCTCCCTGTTCAGTGGGGAGTCTGCTTCTCCCTCTCCCTCTGCCACTCCCCCGCTTGTGCTCTGTCAAATAAATAAATAAAATCTTTAAAAATAAATAAATAAATAAATAAACAAACAAACAGCCTGCTCCTTCTGGTGACCATAACCAAATTTTCCTACCTGCTTCAGGTCAGCCCCTAAGGAATTAATCTATCACCCCATCATGAAGAGCCATGTGATCCAAAAGTAGTGGTTCCACCTAGAGACCCCCATGGAGGAGACAGTGATTATACCAGATGGAGACTGTTTGACCACATTCTATGTTACAGATCATAATTCAAGAGTTCACAAGTCAAGCTTCTAAGGGTCACAGACAGAAAAGGGCCTCTAATTTCCAAACGCTTCATGACAGGCACTTCTAGAAATTAAATAATATAAAGTCCTACCTGCTATTTCTTTTGTCAAAGAGCAAATAAGACTGCTGTTGATCAACTTTTAACAAGGCAGAAATGGAGAACAATCCTCCCAGAATAAGAATAAAATTTATTTGTTGAGTTTAGAGCAATGAGGATTATTTTTCTTTTTCAAATCTCCCCAAATGATGTTAACGGGCAGCCAAAACTGAGAAACATGGGTCTACCTAAGTTCTGAAACAAGCTAGCTAGGGCGGCCTAACTAGTGAGATAAGGATAATATATTCAAAGGAGGTTTTCGCCTTTGCATATGACTTTGAAATGATTATCTCTAGCAAAAGAACCAAATGCCACTCAGTGATCATTCACCCTGAAAATCTGGGACATGTATCCTACACAGATAAGGTTCTTTCAGTTCTAAAATCCTATAATCTCTCCAACCATTAACCATCCAGTAAGTACTGGGCCTACTATATACCAGGTACTGTGCTAGATGATAGGAATTTAAAAAGAAAAAGATCAAAGCTTAGTCCTTACCCTCAAGGAACTTACAGTTTGGTAGGAATTCAAAGTAAAGAGGCACTTGCAAACAGTGAGGTAAACGTTAGAAAGGGAAAAGTGCAAGGAGCTATGCTAGCAGTCAGGCGAGTTCTTAACCCCACCTGAGATATTCAGCAAAAGGTTTCCAAAGAAAACTGACCTATAAACCAAGATCTCAAAGATGAAGGTTAGTGTGTAAAAGGTGGAAAGAGAAGTATTACAGAAGTAACTTCCAGTAGAGGTGCATGCTCTGTGCATGAGCGGGTCAAGTCTTTGGGAGATGAGGTAGAAGCTGGGTCACCAGAGCTGCCTGATGGGACTAAAGGGCACTGATATGATCAGAGCTGTTTCAGATGGATCACTTCTAAGAAAGGTCACTGAGATGCAGTGGCACAGGATGGGAAGGACAAAACTGAAGGCAGGAAGACCCCTGGGTAAGCGGTGGCACTGGTCACTGAGCTACACAAGAGCAGAGTTTTGCCAAAAGGGCAGATGAGGAGAGGTCAACTGTAGACATGCTGGCTTTGCAGTAACTGCAGGGCACCCAAGTGCAGATGCACACGAACCAGCTGGAAACAGACATCTGAAGTGCAGGAAGGAGATCTAGGCTACAGATAACAATCTGGAAATTGTCAGCATATAGATGATAAAGAAAGCCTTCGCTGTGGATGAGCTTGCCTCTGGAGAACACGTATAACAGAGGAAAAGGCTTAGAGCGGAATCCTGAATAATAGCAACTTCTAAGCGGGGGCTGAGGAAGGAGCTAGGAAAAGTTCCTGAGGTGGGGGGGGGGGGGGTTAAAAGGAAAGGGCCAGAGAGGCATTTCAAAGACAGGGAAGACAGAAAGGATAGTCACTGGACTTAGCCACAGGGGTTACTGGTGACCTTGGGGGAATGGAGTTCAAATGTTATAGCTGAGGAAGAAACCAGATTGCAATGGGTTCAGAGGGTATAGACAATTATTTTGAAAAGTTGGTTTGTAGTTTATAGAAGGGAGAAAAGTAAAAAGCAGCTAGAGGGTAGAGGAGACTAAAGGACTGAATATGCTAGACTTTATTTAAGTTTAATGAGGGAAGCATGTATAATGTTGATAAGAAAAAATACAGAAAGGTAGATTTAGGGGCACCCGGCTGGCTCAGTCGGTAGAGCATGTGACTCTTGATCTCGGGGTTGTGAGCTCCTGCCCCACAGCGGGTGTAGAGATTACTCAAAAATAAAATCTTAAAAAAAAAAATTTAAAAATCTAGGAAAGAGATCCAAGCAGGATTCACCACGGAATGGAAGAATAATACATTTTTCACTGTAACAGACACAGTTTATGGGGTTGATAGCAGGAAGTTAAGACTTCCAATTTGATAGCTTCTATTCCATCTATAAATTAAGAGGCCAAAATTCATACTTAAGTGAAGGGAAAGTGAATGTAGGGCAATGACAAACATTTTGAAACAGCTCTGGTGGCAAATCCCCAGGAGGGGTCACTCAAAAACAGAGAGACTGCCAGGCCGGAGTCAAGGGTCCAGGAAACGTTGGAAACCATGAAGGCTGCATCCATCTAGGCCTGTGGTTTTGCCAGGTAAGTAAAACAAAATGAAAATAAAGAGAGAATACTGGCCAAAGAGCGGTTAAGCAAAAGAACTGTGAAATCTAAACAAGGGAGGGAGGGAGCAAGACGGGAGGTTCACAGGAAGGGAGAGAACACAGAGTGGGCCGGTACAGTGGACTTCTCCATGACACTGAAGAAAAGATGCAGTGGGAGTCACTGAATAAGAGCACTGGAAGAGCATTAAAGAGAAGATGTAATGCCCCGTCCTTAAATTTTCAGAAATGAAGCAGTTCCAGATGGACAAGACGGAGGGTGTATCCTTCGAACAGGCCATGCAAGTACCTTGCGATTCCAGTCAGGGAAGCTGACTTGCGAAGAACAAAGAACGGAGAGGCCAGGGCCTACTGAGGTGCTGGATCAATCTATCCGCACAGCCGCTGGGGTCTCCCATCTCTAATGACAATAAAGGTAGAAAGAAAGCCCACGAACCAGTGCCAACGTTAGGTGGTTTGGGGTTGGGGGTTTTTTGTTTTTATTGTTTTTTAACAAGGGAGAGAAGCAAGGTAATCGATAAATGACAGCACTAAGGGAAGAGGGTAGATGAGCCAGATTGCAAGAGCTTTTAAGGAGCAGGGACTTTCGCCCAAGGGTAAAAGATTAGATAGGCATACTGGAGAGGAGAGGGAGGACAGGGTACCAACCTCCCTAAAGAAGCAGAACAAAAACCACCCGGTAGGAGGGGGATGGGATATCCTCAAAAAGAAACCGAATTTAGTTAAGAGGAAGGAGTAGAAATAACTCAGTGAAAAGGCTGAGGATGAGGAAGACTGTTTACTACGCAACAGGAAAAATGGGACAGTCTGTGGAGGGAGGGGCCGCTGGAAGGTCAGGTCAGGAGAGAGAACACACAGTCGGGCCTGAGATCGCAGAGTATACAGATGGCCACCCTGGATGCTGACCAAGGAGTGCAGAGCTGAAAGAAATGATTGGTTTGGCTGCTGCAAGGTTTCTTCAAAAAGAAAAAAAGAAAGAAAAGAAAAGAGAAAAGGAGAGAGTCCCAACAGTTTCTTAATGGAAAACTGGCAGGGTGAAGAAGGACTTGGGCCTTCCGACAGGAGTCACCAACAGCGGGGTTTAAGCGAGCTTTCCGGAGGGGTCAGGGTCTTAACTGCAGGCCAAAACAGGACTACTGGAATCCCACGTGCTCTACCATACATAAAACAATGGCAGCCTCCGGTCTCTGGAGAGAGGGGGCGTCCTCAGGCTCTGCAAGGAAAAAGCGATGGCCTAGAATACCTATATTGCCACAGCAGACAAGAACACTGGGCAGAGTCAGTTATGATCTGGACCCATTCAAGCTGACCAGAACCCGCGCCAGAGTCAGGCTTCTGGTGCAGTATCAGTGACTGAGCAACCAATACGTAACATCAAATAAATAATGAGAGGCTTAAGATTCAGGAATTTTGATGCCTCTAATAAAAAGCATTACTAAGCTAAACAATTACACTGCTGCAAGTCTAACATATGTAACTGCTCCGGTGCTAAGTGCCTTACTTGCAATATCTCATTAGTTTTCACAACTCTATGAGGCAAAAACTATTATTAACATTTTACAGATGAAGGAACTTAGCCTCAGAGAAATTAAGAAACTTGCCCAAGGTTATAAAATGTATTAAAGCAGCAGAGCCAGTAGGACTCTAAACCCCAAACTCTTCATCACTGCTCTCTATACCTCTCCCGGCACCATGGGCGCTGCCAACCTCTCTAAGCACACACCCCCTTGAATATACAACTCAGAATAGCTGTTATTAGGGAAAACACAAAAGAAATAAAAGGCTTGGTCCTCAAGAAAACCAAGTCTGCTTAGAGAGACGAGAGATACACACACACACACACACACACTAAAGCTCTTCTCATGGAGACCAGACAAAAACTGACCCTCACTTATTATGTCCGCTGGGTCCCATGTCCTGTAGGTCTTGCCTCCCGTGTCAATCTCAACTTCAGAAATTTGAGACTAAGCCAAAACAAAAACAGCTACAGGGAGGGGAGGCATACATGAGCCCACCTTTGGACACTCAGCAGCGGTTTATTTGCACACTCCTATCTAACAGGACCTTAGCTTCGACGCTACAGCTTAAGCTACCTGAGCGCACCATTTATGTCTCTACCCCACCTTCACTCGGCCTCACATACAAGTAGAACTCACCTCCATTTCCCTTGTAGTAGAAAATGCAATGATACCCTGGCTTTCCTTTCAAACCACTCCAAGGTAGAATGAGATACAAAATAGTTCTTAAGTGCTCTGAAGCTTAATTAAGAGAAATATGATATACAAGTAATAATAACACATTTACCATGGAATATCTAAACAGCCTTATTCCACTACTAAAATCAACGGGGGGGGGGGGGCGCCTGGGTGGCTCAGTCAGTTAAACTTCTGCCTTCGGCTCAGGTCGTGATCCCAGGGTCCCTGCTCAGCGGGGAGCCTGCTTCTCCCTCTCCCTCTGCCTGCCTGCCTGTCTGCCTACTTGTGATCTCTCTCTCTGTCAAATAAATAAATAAAATCTTAAAAAAAAAAAATCAACTGAGGCACAGACATGCCACACATAAACATAGGTATATATAAGTGTTTAAAGCTTAAGCAAAGCTGAATTCACCCTTGCCTCCCCCCTTCCGCCCCCCCTCCCTGAACCAAAAAAAAGACAATTCTGATTATAGGTCAGAGCTGGCATCCTCAAAATGAATAAACCTGTTCCAGGTAACACCGCTGAAGTAGCAGGTGCAGGTAAAATGGACTTCAGCCACTGAAATCTGACCATTTCTAGAGGCAGTCAGTGAAATACAGGTACACTAACGGGAAAACAGGAAAAATAGGGAGGCGTAGCAGTTTCCAAATACATCCACAAATTTCTTTATACTATTCCCTTCAAGAAGTGGAGCCTAAAAAAAAAAAAAGTAAGTGGAGCCTAATTCTCCTCTCCTTAAGAAGAATTAGACTCAGACACTTGCTTCTAACAAATAAAGCAGAAATGACAGTGTATATCCAGGGACCCGATCATTAAAAGCACTTGCAACTTCCCCTTCACCTGCTCTCTCCCTTACTCGATCTCTCACTTGATCACTCACTCTAAGGGAAGTCAACATAAGGTAAGGAAGACACTCAAGGAGCCTAAGAAGAAGTCCTTAGGTCTCCTACCAACAGCCAGCAAGGAACCGACAACATGCCGATAGCCGTGAAATGAACCATCTTGGAATCCTCCAGCCCCAGTTCAGCCTTCAGATGAGTACACCCCCAGCAACAGTTTCACTGGAACTTCATGAGGGATCCTGAGCCAGAACCACATGGCTAAGCTGCTATTGGATTTATGACCCACAGAAGCCGTGAGATAATAAATGTCTGCTGTTTTAAGTCTGTTAAGTGTAGGGGTCATTTGTCACATGGCAAAAGAGAACTACTATCGACAGCATGTTGATGTACACTGGGTCCTGAGTCCCAAACTATCACTTGGGTTCTGGAAACAGACACTACCAGAGAGGAGCACACCGGGAGTTCAGTAACCTCCTCTTCTGTTTGGAGCAGTGATGGCTAACAGAACTATAATGAGAGCAAGAAATATGGGCCATTTATGTAATTTAAAATTTCCCAGTAACAACATTAAAAAAAGAAACAGGTAAGATAAATTTTAATGTACTTTATGGAATCTAATATATCCAAAATATTAGCATTTCCACATGTCAATATTTCATCATTCGTCAATATTTTTAAATCTTCAATGAAATTTTTTTTTCACCGAGTCTTTAAAATCCAATGTGTATTTTACACTCACAGCGCATCTCAATTTGGACTAGGCATATTTGAGGCCCACGATAGTCATGGGTGGCTAATGGCTACCATATTAGAGCAGGTCTAGAGAATTTTTTTCTGTAGCTTGTTATCCTTTTAGAAATGAATCTAGAGCTCAAAGAGGTAAAAGCAAAAAATGTTTTTAAATACCTAAGGAATTTTTTAAAATTTTCCATACTGAGATATATCATTTCTATAGGTTCCTGAGCTGGGAAGGAGTGGCCTTCATGGAAGGAAAAAGGGCAGTGCTTGCTGTTAGGAACAGGAGGGACCACTGTGAAAACATCAACATCAAGAATCAGAGGGAGTACAGAGAATATCACCTGCACTTTTAACAGACACTTCCTTCAGTGTCCGCTCATCTACCCATTTCACACACAGCCCTACAGCCATCTGAAAAGGAAAGCTACAGTTGGTTCTGAAGCAGGTCTGGAAGGAAAAGGGGTAAAAAAAAAAAAAAAGGCAAAGTAAAGGAACATTTGGCTTTCTCAAAAACACTTCTCCAGCTAACACATTTGCCTCCCCTCCCCCAGCAATGCTATCTGCTAAGATCACTGCCGTGAAGGGGGACAAATCAAAACCAGAGCCCTCAGCAGACTGTCATCTCCACAAGAAAATCTACCCCAGTGCAACCAGAGCCGCCCTTTTCTCCTCCCGCTCCTACTTCTTGAGAAGCTAGATTCAGACCGCTATGGAAAAAAGCCAATTGTGTGAGTCACTACAGCCATCCCAAGGGGCCTGGGCAAAATCCAGAGGACAGCTGGAAACAGCTGTTGTGAGGTCAACTGCAACTGGGGGGGAAGGAGGAAAAAGGGGATGAATTCATAGTTTATTACACATGATCCCATTCTGGCCTCAGAAAAGCTGGTTTTTATTTTCTCTCCCAAACAAAAAGTTGCTTCTCCCTTCTTACTTAAAATTCTTCTCCTAATGAAGGAAGCAACAACGGATTCACCACTATCGCCCCCTCAGACGATCACCCAGTGTGGGATACCACTCCCACTGTGTCTCCCACAGTGGGGGGTAAACAGGAACCCACCAGGTAAGGAAAAAACTATTAAAGAGCCATGGTAAAGGCAGACACCTTTGACTTGAACAAAACTCAAAAAAAAAATCACCAGGAAATATGAGCCTGCCTAAACTTAGCAGAGAAAGAGCCTCAGGGAAAGAGAAGTTTCACTCTCATTCCTTGCACGCTAATGATGTTACAAGCACTGTCGATGAAGGAAAAAGGAAGACATGCCGGAGAGGGTTTGCACGACTAGGAGGCAAACAGCCTCTAGACTTCTAACCCGCTTTCCTACTAGCCAAAAGAATGTCAATCTTCACACATCAGCCCTTGAGGTCTTGAAGAAATGGTGGCTGACATCTGGTCCAGATACTGTATTAAACAATGTAACAACAGGTAACAACAGGTACCTTTCCTACACAAGAATTTCTTGGCATCTGACACAAACTAGTATTACTGGGCACCGGTAATACAAGACATAGGGAACTGGTAAGCATGCTTCCTCTCCACCTGGTCTCGGTGCCCAGACAGGCACCCTTCAAAACCCCTGTGCCTACAGGTCCAGTGATTTCTATCCACACACACTCCACAGTGCTCACTGTAGTTGTGGATTCTACAGTCATTTTAGACATTCACATGGTAGAAGCAGTCCCTATTCCTCAAATTCACCAGGCAAACTACCCATGAGAAGAGCAGAATTGCTGCCTTCAGAAGAGGTCTAGGGAGATTTTTAAAAGCCAGTGAAAAATCCCTTCAATTCTCCCAGTTGCCCACCTGCCATCAAGTGACACTGTTCCTCAATTAAGATACAAAGATTCAAAATCTCTTTATTACCCTCCCTTCTCTAAAGTGCTGTTTTTCACTACAGAACTTTAGTTATTTCTTCCACAAATGTTTAAGTATTTACTATATTACATCATATATAGGACCTCTTGCAATGAACTTCCAAAGCCAGAGGCTGGAGATCCTGCCAAGAGCAGAAGGAACTGAGATGGAGAGGGAGTGTAGAGGAAAGTCTGAGTCAGCTTCCAGGGCCAGAGGAAAGTTTCCCTTGGCCTCCCAGGTTTAAGATTACAATAATTAATGACAACTTGTAAAAGTCTTAAAAACTTTTTCAGTTGCCAGAGCTTACATTCTGGATCCCTTTAATTTTTTCTCCTTTACGTCTCACCTTTCCAACTGTCCAGCAAACTCAGAAAAACAATTGTGGTACAATTCTATCCTAAATACAGTGTTTCTCACCAACAAATCAGCAAGGTTTAGGACCCTTCACCATATTTTACATCATCAACTTAAACTGTTATTTAACTTTCCTGAGTTTATACACCATCTACCCAACTAAATCAAAAGCCTTTACAGAACGTCCCCTGGATCTTACTCTTCCTATCCACACTACCTCACACTGAGCAGAATCTCAAACACCTCTTGGTTAGCTTTTATTTTAGATCAAAGAATGCAGGGATGAGACAGAGAGACTGGATTTAAAACGTGCAAAATGAGGAAGCAATGAGGGACGCCTGGGTGGCTCAGTTGGTTAAGCATCTGCCTTTGGCTCAGGTCATGATCCCAGGGTCCTGGGATTGAGCCCCGCATCGGACTCCCTGCTCAGCGGGGAGTCTGCTTTTCCCTGTCCCCACTGCTCCCCGTTTGTGCACATTCTCTCTCCCTCTCTCTGACAAATAAAATCTTTTAAAAAAAAAATGAGGAAGCAAGGAAGGTGGGTCTTTCCAAAAGAAGCCACCCTCCAGAAGTGGAGAAGAAAGTTTTTTTATCAAGTCTTGGGACAAGATGACATCTGAGGCCCCTGCATCTCCTCACAACAGCCAATCTCTGAGTAACACAGCTCAGCAGCCAAAGCCGCTTACACTTCCATCCCCTTCTCCTCCAGAAAGTACTTCTGATAACCGCAATAACTTCCTTTCCAATGAGCCCACGGTGGCAGCCACTGCCATAATAACCAGCAAGGATTTTAGTAAGTCTAGTCATCTGTTTTGAAGGGCAACTTGAGGAAGCCAACAGATAAGCATGTCCCATGCCCACTTGGGGGGGGGGGCGTGAGGTTGAAAAGGTAACAAGAAGGTTGTGAGATGAAATTACCACCAGCTGTAAGGTCAGAGTGTATTCACCTTAATATGTTCATGGTAGTAACCATACGATTTTCTTCAGGGCTTTTTTTCCCAACTGAGGCAACAAGAAAAAAGAATCATAATCAGGGTCCAAGGGCAAAGTACAAATTGATTTTTAACAAATAAGTAATGGAGGAACACCTGAGTGGCTCAGTCGGTAGAGTGGCTGACTCTTGATTTCTGCTCAGGTCACCATCCCAGGGCCATGAGACTGACTGAGCCCCGCGTCGGGCTCTGCGCTGGGGGTGGAACCTGCTTGAGATTCTCTTTCCCTCTCCCTCTGCCCCTCCCCCTCTAAAAAAATAGTAAGTAATAATTGAACCTTAGACTTCAGAGGGTCTGGTCATGTGAGAATTTCAGTTAACTACACATCGCTAGGCACGTACTATCATCCATGCCTAGCAGACAGGGAAACTACGAGGGAAGCAGTGGAGTAGCTCAGCCCAAGTCTTCATGGAAGACAGGTGTCCACAGGCAGAAGCTAGGCTCCTTAAAGGCATAATTTGTGGGGAGAACTTGTCTTAGACATAAGATACAAAACACAGAGGAACGCATTATTAACTTTATAGATTGAATATCTAAAAGCAGGAAATGCAGAAGTTATAGTTCTTACAAGAATGCTAAAACCCGTACATGATATTTAAACACAGAATTTTAGACCTAGAAAGGGACTGATTGCTAGACAACAAACAATATTATAATAACAATTCCAACACACACTTGTGTCCAAGGAGTCAAAGCACCTGGCTTTAAGTATTATGTATGTGCAGCATGAGGAAGACTGAAGCTTTAACTTTTGAACTTTAGGATTTGTGCTAATTCACAACTTTTTATTACACTTACCTTTGTTGTAAGAACGGAAGGAAAACGGAGGGATGGAGGGAAGGAGGAAAAGAGGGAGAGGGAATGAACAAAGGCACCCAAAATGTGCTTTACTTCCTATGATATGAAAAACGCATCCCACTTGGGGTCTCAGCAGCTACCTTCCTTGCGTCTGTTTTCCTTCGCTTTTCCTCGATCTTCTCTAGGGCTGTTTTGGGCTATGTCCACAGACCTGGTTTCTCCCTCTGCCCCACTTTGTGCCTTTTTCCTGTCTTCCTTCTGTGTCTGCCTGCCGACCTCTTTACCTCCTTCCCTACCCCTGCCCCCAACTTCACATCTCCACACAACACAAAAGTAAATTTCACTCAAAAGCACACAATTGTTATAACTGAAAGTTCCTTACAATGTTACAAATCATCTGATCTGATCCTCCCAGTTTAGGAAACTGAGGCTCTGAGAGATTACATAATTTGCCTGATGTCACAAAACTAATAAATAGAACTGAAACTAAAATCCAAGTTGTTCCATTAAAATACTAAAAGAAAGCACAAAAAGTTATTTTTATTTTTTTTTAAGATTTATTTATTTACTTGAGAGCGCGTGCACACCCAAAGGGAGAGGGAGAGGGAGAAGTAGATTCCCAGCTGAGCAGGGAGCCCAATGCCCAGGACCCTGGGATCATAACCTGAGCCGAAGGCAGACACCTAACCAACTGAGCCACCCAGGCCCCCCGAGAAAGTTACTTCTTAATCTCAGAGTGGAGAAGGTCTTTCCCAGGGAAAAAATAAATAAATAAACAAGATTCAAAATTTTGAAAATACCTTATATATTCAACTACATTCCAAAACATATGCAAACACATACACATATTTGATAATCTATAAACAAATTCAAAGGACAAGTCACAAAATGAATGGAAAATTTTGCAACATGAGTGACAAGAGCTAATTTCCTTAATGCATAAAGGTTCTTATCAATTAAAAAAAATTCTTTCAAACCTGAGTTCATGACAAAGAAATACAAATGAATTTGAGACATATAAAAAAAAGATCCCCTTATATTACAGACATAGGAAAGATCAAGATACCATTTTTCACTTAGACTGCTGAAAAATCAAAGTATGGAAACAGTTTGCCAAGAGGACTGGAAAAAGTCACTCTGCTTTGCCATTCATAGGAATATACAATTTTGGAGGCTGCTTGGCAGTATTATCAAAAATTTTAATGTACCTGCCCTTAGAAACCAACAATTCCACTTCTCAGAATCTGTCCTCATGTACTTACCTTTGTGCACAGAAGAACACATATATAAGCAGCACTGCTTATAGTAGCAAAAGACTGGAAACAACCTACATGTCTAACAACAGGAATGTTTAAACAAATCATGATTAAAAAAAAAAAAACTTTCTGTGGAATACTATTGTGGTCACTTCCAAAAAATGAGGTTGATCTGCATAAACGGAGACAAAATGTTCCCTAAAACATTCTGCTCAATGAAAAACAAAGAAGAGCCTTTAGGTATATAAAGGGGTATGCATCTCTAAGTACATACATAAACAGAATTCCTCTAGAACAGAACAGAAACTACCAAGGCTTCTATCACACCAACACTCCAAAAGGAACTCTAGGACTCTTCCAGTTCTGTAAAAAGCCCCTACATCAGTAAGTCCTTCTCGATTGCTAACATGCAATAACCTTCTTCAAAAGACTTGTCCCCTAATACCTCTCCCTGAACTCTTGAACCCTATACAATGAAGCTCTCTGTTCCTTCTCAACCCCTTCTTTGCCTATGTACCAGCTCATCACCTGGGTTCCCTGGTAACCCTTTCACACCTCCACAGCTTTGAATTTTTCTTCACTCAATATTTCTCTATATTAACATCAACTCATTTTCCCCATAAAACCTACCCCACAGCCTTCTGAAGCCTAAAGGCCATTACTAGGACTTGACATTCTCTTTGCTCTTCCCACTGCTGCTTTTGTAACAATTCATTTCATTCATTTTTCATCAAACATTTATTGGGTGACAACTGTATACCACATATAATAAAAAGTCAAAAAGAGAAACCTAACACCTGGTCCCTGTCTCAAGAAATGTGCAGCCTAGGACAAATGTTCTAAAGGAAACCTCTTGCATAGCATATAAGAGAAGGAAATAAAATAGATGCAGGGGAGGCACTCTGATGCTCAGCTACACATCCCAAACTGACAGGTCTGGCTACCTCTACAGAAGGAACTGCAGGTGGTGGTCAAAGTCACCACCAGCTTTCCATGTTTGTTTCTGGTTTTTTATTTGTAAGAATATATTTGCATATTAGTTTATAATTTAAAATAAACTTTAAAAAGGAGGTGATGTCCAGCTTATCTTTATGTTCCTAATGACTATCTAGCATGCTGCCTGGCAAATAAGCGGACCTCCATAAGCGATCACTAAATAAAAGCACAAACGGACGTGCAGAGTTCTACACAGCACAGTGGAAGGGAGGCGAAACAATCATATTCTGTTGCCCTTACTCAACAAAGTTAATGCAGGGTTTCTCTACCTTGGCACTACGGACATCTCAGACTGGATCACTCTTCATGAGGCAGCTGCCTTATGTGTCTTAAGGGTGGTAAAGCAGTACCCCTGGCCTCTACCCAGCAGACACCAGCAGCACCGCGACAGCCACAGAAATCAAAGACGTCTCCAGACGTCACCAAATGTTTTGGTGGGCAAAATCCCAAGTTGAGAACAACTAAGTTAATGCTTATACATCATTCTACTTCCTCCACTGCCATGACCTTCTGCCAACCTGCCCAATGATCCCAATGCTTGATCCTCAATGTCAGGACTCAGGCTGACAACCCTTCTGAAGCCTCCAAGTTCTTCAACCGATTTATTTCCAGCAGGCTTTCCTCCACCATAATCATCCATCTGATAACTATTCCTTAGGAATCGTCACTACCCAAACTCTTCCAACATCAAGATCTCAAATTTGGATCACAAGCTCCTGTCCTTTATCTTCTCCCACCCTCTTAACTGCACCTCAACTTGTTTGTTCCAGCTTCCCTATGCCCAGCCCAGGATAATGAGCACTTGGCTACTCGTGGGCTTCTCAGTACAGTCTGATAAAGTTAAGAAACCATCAGGACCCCCTCAATCCAAGCTGCCACTTAACTGAGACTTAGTAATCCTTTTATTCCACTTTTTGATGAATTCTTACTACACTGGAACAGCACCTTTTTTTTTTTTTTGGAAAGAGTCAAGATGTCCATCAACAGATGAATGGATAAACAGCACCTACTTCTAAACTTTCTCTCCTCTCCTCAAAGTGTCAACAACACCCTGCCTGCAGGCTACTTTTCTTCCCTAACTGAAGGAAAGAGACCCTCTGACATGAGCTTAGTCACCTGCCTTCTTACCTCACACACAGCTGGTGCTCAAAAAATAGGTTAGGAAGGAAAAACGTCATGGCTTTATATTGGCTCTATTTAAAAGAGTGATTTTTATAAGGAAAAAAAAGCTCTAAATCTCATTCTAATTCAACATTTTATTCTGCAACTCTAAGCAACCTCAAGGAAAGTCAACATGCCTCTCCAGTTTCTCAAGCTATCCCCACCGACCGATGGCACATACTGCTGCAGCAAAGGGTTCCTCGGAGTAATCATCAAAGCATAGTGAGGTTTTAGGATGAAAAATAAAGTATGAGCTCCAGCGGTACCTGACCATACAACAAATAAAAAGTGCTGCCCATAACTGTGAGTGACTCTCTATTCCGTAACTCCGTGAGATGCAGAGAAGTACCTGAATGGGCTAAGAGAACATCAATGAAAATCCCACACGCTAAAGACCCATCCCGTGGTTCTCTGTGAAGAGTGACCAATATTCTCCAAGAGTACAACCACTCTGCAATAGGACACAAGGCTTTAATTAATCAGGAGAAACAAATGTACAATATCTTTAGAATTAAATGTCCCATTTTCACCCACCCTAATGCCTTCCACAGGTACAAGCTTACTGTCAGAAAAAACAGACAGCATATGTGTTCCACTTAAAGAATCTCTAGGTCCCTACCGAATCTAAGGCATAACACTTTCCACCAGCTTTTGTCCCGTGAGATAATTATGGAATAAGAAGCTTGGCAAAAGCTTTGGCAAAATAGAGCCAGTCGTTTCTCAAGACATGTTCTAAACTTTTTTCTTGACCTTCAGCTTATGGTAGCTTAGACAAGTATCTTAAAAGCATTTCTAGTCAGCCGTTTTGGGTAACTTGGGAGCAAAATTATTTTTAGCTAAAAAAGTTTATTTCAATCCCTCTCCCATAACTCAGAAGCATCTAACTAGGTTTGGTTCAAGCTTTCCAGAATAATTTTTCTTTGAGTGAATTCAAAGCAGAGGACGTTCCAGCTTCAAAGGAGAAACTTTCTCCTTAAAGAGGCACTGACAACCAAAATGTGCTAATATACAAGATATGTAAAAACAGAACAAAACAAAAATCACTTGCCTACCTGCCACCTACCCTGGTATACTGTGAGATTAAGCACATTACCATTCATTAAATTTTTTGAATGCCTCCGATGGACAAAACATTGTTGTTACAACATTCCAAGCTATGAAGAGCAAAATGGGTGCCTGCATGGTAGAAAGTGCATCACATAAACTTAAATATGATGAAAGGGAACATCTGGTTCAAGTTGTTTCCATACAGCACTCAAACCATGATTCCAAATAGAGAGCAGGCCTCTTCAAGGATGAAGACGGCTACAGAAAAATAAGGAATTCTGCTAGAAGACAGCTCAACTACATGCATACAACATAACCAAATAGAGGTTTTGTTTTCTCGTTTTTCTTCGATGAACAAAGGCTGTCACTACTTCACCTACCATGAGGTTATGTTCCTTGAGTGGTGGGATAATCCAATCACCATCACCATCATGTCAACTTCAAGAACATCGATTGCAGGAGGACAGCAGTCTGTGGGTGAACTAACCACCAAAGACACTGGAAAAACCCATATCCTCATGCCCTCCGTTCCCACCCCACTGACCCACCTGTGGTTCCTCTCACACCTTGTCCTTGCAAGTACTGCCACTACTGCCTGGAATGGCCTGTCCCTCCTGTTCCTCCTCCTGCCTAGCCCCTACTTACTCACTCAGTCCTCAGCAACAGCTCCTGCAGAATGTTCTCCTGGGCCCATGCCACCCAGCTGGATAAGAATCCCTTTATTATGCTCCCATAGAAACGCTGTACTCATTCCTATCAGGGTACAGAAGCTCCTCTATTACCCTCAGGTTAGGTCTGGAATGAAAGGCTGTTCCTAAGTCCGCTAGTTCATAAAAGTCCAAACTGAAAAAATTCAAGGAACCCATTAGGTGTAGTACATCTAGTGAGGAAACATTTCTTAAGAAAACTGGCTTATGGTAATGGTTCTAACTTGTTTTATTTCTTCTCAACTCACTTTATGATTTGCCCTTGACTCTTTATAATTGTCTGTGTCACTGAATAATTCGACCTGTACCAGCTATCATTTCTCACATGACTTCCATTTGTAATCTTGTCTACGTTTATCCACCCCTTCATATCAGCATTTTTGTTATAATCAGAGGTTTTAGCCTCATGGAATAAGACACAGTTAATAAATATAAGCACCAGCAACACCCTATATACTAATAAACAATGTGACAGACAAAATTAAAATGGCCATGTGCCACCACCAGCACTATTTTTTTCTTTGTGGTAAGCAGAAGTGGCACACTTTTGTTCTAACACATGACTTCATTTTTCTATGAAAATTAGCAAATTCAAGTACTGTAAGTAAAATAGCCCCTATACTTATTCCTGTATCATTTTAATAAATTATTTTATTTTTAAAACAATGCAAGCATATAATACAAAACTCAAAAGGCACAAAAGACAATGATAACTAAACCTTCACCTATACCCCTACTTCTCTGTCACTTAATAACCTTCCCTCGAGATAACCCATTATCTGAATCTTGTGTTTCCCAGCAAAGAGTGTGTGTACAAGAATAAAAGCTCTTCTTCATTACACAACAGTAGCAAACTATACACTTTTCTGCACCTTGAATTTTTACATTCGATGTATTTGAGTCTTCTATGTTTGTTCATGTGGAGCTCTGATTCTTTGTAACGGCTGCATGATATCCCATTCTATGAATGTACCTTATTTTAATTCACAGATTTCCTGTCAAAGAGCATTTTGTTTTGTTCAACTGTTTGCCATTTCAAGTAATTTTGTAATGTATATTCTCACACACAGATGCAGAAGTATCTGTGGGATAAATCCCTAAAAATAGAGCTGCTAACTCAAAGAATACATGCATTTTACATTTTAGCAGATATTGCTAAACAGCTTTTCATGGAGGGTATGTGGCTTTTCACCCCACCAGCAACATGAGTAGCTATTTCTCTACCTACACACTTAGCAATATATTGTGTCATCAAATTTTTATTCCAATGTATAGTTGTTCCAGAAACCTCCCACGATAAACTTCACAGGTTCCATTATAACATTCCTTTAACTCTGCAACCCCACAATCTAGCATGTTGTACACATTCAAATGTTGTTAAATGAATGAATGAATGAATGAATGACCAAGCAAAAGAGCAGGGACTTTCGGGGCGCCTGCCTGGCTAAGGCAGTAAAGTCTGTGACTCTTGATTTCAGGGTGGTGAGTTCGAACCCCATGTTGGGCAGAGATTACTTTAAAAAAAAAGAGTAGGGGCTTTTGCACAATGAGAGGTTTACCTTTTTTGTTGTTGTTGTTAAGATTTTATTTATTTGAGAGAGAGAGATCACGAGCGGGGAGAAGGACAGAGGAAAAGGGAGAGGGAAAGGCAGACTCTCCCCTGAACATGGGAGTCTGACGCAGGGCTCAATCCCAGGATCCTGAGATCATGACCTGAGCCAAAGACAGATGCTTAACCAACTGAGCCACCCAGGTGCCCCAAGGTTTACCTTTAATATAAGGAATAATGAAAATGATTTAAATATCAGCAGTGTTTCCCTTTTAGAAGGGGAGGAGGTAAGAAAGGATGGATGGAAGGATGGATGGATGGAAGGATGGATGGATGGATGGATGGATGGATGGATTCTGATCTAAAGCAGTTTCTCCTGGGGGTTTTTAAAAAGCAAGAAATACTTGCCCAAAATAAAGTATTGTCCTACCTTAAAGATACACAGCCTATCTTCAAAATTTCAAGAAAGCAGAAGGGCCTCCAATGCAACTCCCAAAGGAACAGTAAGATTCCTTCTCAGAAATTGCCAGTGGGATCCTAAAGCTTCTCACATTAATATATTTTTACACAACTTTCCAAAAAATTGACTCTCATTGTGTACTGTACACAATCACATAGTTGGTTAACATTTCTTTCATTTGCTTCTACAGTACCTGGCATAGTTAGTGCTAAAAATCTTTCAGGCGATACAAATACTGAACTCTGCACTGCCACTGGTCAGCACGTGTTTGCCATGGTCTCTGGTGCCCCAAGCAGGTAAGACATACAGTGTTCACCATGGACCAGGCACTCCTCCAAACACATTTTACTGTATACACTAATTTAATACTCACAACTCTGCCAGGTAGAAACTATTTTCCCCATTTTACAAATGAACAACTGAAGCAGAGGAGGTAGGTAACTTGCCCAAAGGACACACAGATAAGTAGGTATAGAGACAATTTGAATCCAAGCAGTCTGATACCAGAATAGCTTTTAATCCAGTATTTTAAATACAGTATAATAACTGCTCTGATAGAGTTGTACTCAGAGTATATGTTCCCAAAGTACTAGGCTTTGACATATACTCAGTGTATACCTCTATCAGAACAATTATCACATGGCATGAAAATTATCTGTGTACACATCTACTTCCCCACTGCAAATTCAAGTCTTAGTCATCACTGTGCCTGACACTAGCGGACTCAATAAAATCTTTTTTTTTTTAAGATTTTTTTTTATTTATTCATGAAAGACAGACAGAGAGAGAGAGAGAGAGAGGCAGAGGGAGAAGCAGGCTCCCAAGGAGCAGGGAGCCTGATGCGGGACTCGATCCCAGGACCCTGAGATCATGACCTGAGCCGAAGGCAGATGCTTAACCATCTGAGCTACCCAGGCGCCCCTCAATAAAATCTTTAACTGGGTTTTAAGTTAAAAGATTGAATAAGAAAATATCATTTCTATTCCTTGGGCCTGTACTTCATATTTTCAATGTTGGTCCTCCTTCTGCTCCTGTGTGTCACCATTTCCTAAGACCCATCTCCTCTAAGGCAAGATCTCCTTCTCAAATTGCGCTACTTGCCTAGAGATGCTGGCCAAAGCTCTAAGGCTGCTTTGGGTACATTCTTGGGAGTCCAGAAACATCAGAGAGACCCACGCCACCATTCCTGCCGGGTAGCACCCTGACAGTAAAGCTCCCACCCCCCACCCTACCCCCAGCAGCCACCAACATAGATCGGCGGCTCTTATCAGGAACATGGAGTAACTTGAGCCACCTGCCAACCTATCTCTCGACTGCTAAGACAGGCGCTTTCTGCTATCGGGTTGCACAAATGCCTGGAAACCTTACACCAGGTATGAAGGAAGAAGCAATAGGGGAAACAACAGAGCATCTGGTGCCTCGCCTGCTTCCATTCACTGCGTGGGGCCAGAGACAGAGCAGGCCTCATTCACTCACCGCAAAGCCTTGGGACCATAAGGACTGTTTGGTGAGATTAGCATTGCCATATAATGGAGGTCAGCATCCATCTAGAGTGCAAGACACATCCCCACTGGCCTCATTCTCCAAACAGCTGGAATGCTACCTCCTCTCTAAAATCCTTGTGGAGACAAAGGTCCACTGCAGAAGCTAACGCTGAAAAGCACAGTTTTACTTCAGATCTTTAAACGCAGAAATCGCAGGGGTGCCTGGGTGGCTCAGTCGTTAAGCATCTGCCTTCGGCTCAGGTCATGATTCCAGGTCCTGGGATCGAGCCCCGCATCAGGCTCCCTGCTCCACGGGAAGCCTGCTTCTCCCTCTCCCACTCCCCCTGCTTGTGTTCCCTCTCTCACTGTGTCTCTCTGTGTCAAATAAATAAATAAAATCTTCAAATAAATAAATAAATAAATAAATAAATAAATAAATAAATGCAGAAATCTCTAAGGTCACCCGGGTGGCTCAGTCCTAGGTTAAGCGTCTGCCTTTGACTCAGGTCATGATCCCAGAGTCCTGGGATAAAGCCCCACATCAGGCTCCCTGCTCAGCGGGGAGTCTGCTTCTCCCTCTCCCATACCCCTTGCTCATGCTCTCTCTCTCAAATAAATAAAATCTTTAAAAAAATAAAATAAATGCAGAAATCTCTAAAGGTTAACAGAGCTAGAGTCAAGCCTAAGCATGCAATCCTTAATGCTATGTTTGAATCAGAATCCACTGTCTAGTAAACAGAGAAAAATATTCTGTGTTTGTTGAATCATATCTATTTACTCCCCATCAGGTGTCCGTGGCAGAGTGGTCATATCCCAAGGATGACGAGCATTCCCTCAGTCCTGGACTGTCCACAAACACAGGGGTTAAATGAAACCAACAGCAATTATGACTGCTGACACACAAACACCTACTACAAACTAAACCTCCTTTCTCACAATTCAACACCAAACTTGGTTCACTGAACAGCCTCCTGATAGCAGTGACATTCAATCAAGATAAAACTGGACATTCTGGATATGTCTGGTATAGAAGATGTCATACTGAATAAAATCACACTTGCAGTTAGATTCTACATGCAATGACTCAAGGCAGATCCTGAGTATCAATACTAACTCAATGACAAATAGGGTATCTGACCCAAAAAGGGCCCTTCTAGTATAAAAAGACAGGATCAGGAGCAGCAGACTGGGACAGGTGGAAAGCTGAGGATGCCTATCTTTTGCCCAAACATCTTTAAAGGTATCATCAGTCAGATATTTGTAGGGTATTCACATGAAAGAATAGAGATGCAGAATTCAGGTCTCTGAAAATAAAAACCTGAAACATTAAAAAGAAAGATTAGGTCTCCAACACTGTGATTCGATGAAATGCAGACTCCCACTTTATGAGGTCCTGTACTAATCAGGGTCATCCTTACCAGAGACATTTAGACATAGTAATCTCAGTAGCCCAGGACACAGTAATCCTAATTCCAGAAACCTAACAACAACAACAAAAATCTACAAATTGCTCTGATCTCCAAATATAGAGAAAAGAAGAGCGAAGTACAGATAGTACACATATTAATAACACCATTTGAGTTTCTAAAAGGGAGGACAGAAACTACCATACAGGCACTACCTCTGGAAGGGAACCCAGACAACTAACCATACTGGTTACCTCCAAGGAGAAAACTAGGTAGTTGGGAGAAGGCAGAGACTTTTTACTTTTTTGCATATTTTGAATCATTCACCATGTGAATATATTATATGCTTAAAAAATAAATGACAAGGCGGGGGAGGGGGGAACACTCCATGAAAGGAACATCAGAGAAACCACACCAGAATAGTAAGAAAGACTAAGAAATGAAAGATTCTACTTAGACCTAAAGCCAGAAGTTTGAGCTTACTGCTTGCTATCATACACGCTCTCTGAGCCTGAAATAAGTGAAATGAGCACATCATCTCCCTAACCTGACTGAAGCAGGGAGCTGGTCAGATAACTTCTAGATGCCTTCGGCTCTCATTTCATACTACCCACCATTATCAATCCAGTGATTTATTTATTGCTGATCTATTATCTGATCAATAATAAAATTAGAGATGGGATAACTTTGATACAAAAAACAAGCAAACAACAATAACAAATTACCATACATACAGCAACTAATTATCCCATTGAACCTCCCTCAAATATGAACTACAGGAAAGTGAGATAAACACATGAAGCCTCTAATAAAATGCTTGGCACATACAAGTACACACTAAATTTTAGCAAAATCTCTATTCAAAACACTGGATACTTTCTGTGCTTGCGGTGGTAGCAGCAGGCGCGCCTTCTGCATGCAGACCAATGCCAGCAAGTTTGTGGACCTGTCAGTGCCGTGCCTCGAAAATGCTCTGCCAGCAAACGCACCATTGGCACCAAGGACCACACGTCCATTCAGATGAATGTGGCCGAGGCTGACAAGGTCACAGGTAGGTTCAACTGCCAGTTTAAAACCTAGGCTATCTGTGGGGCCATTAGCAGGATGGGTGAGTCAGATGACTCCATCCTCCAACTGGCCAAAGCCGACAGCATCGTTTCAAAGAACTTCTGGGGGCACCTGCATGGCTCAGTCGTTAAGCGTCTGCCTTCGGCTCAGGTCATGATCCCAGGGTCCTGGGATCAAGCCCCATGTCGGGCTCTCTGCTCGGCGGGAAGCCTGCTTCTCCCTCTCCCACTCCCCCTGCTTATGTTCCTGCTCTCACTATCTCTCACTATCTCTCTCTCTGTCAAATAAAAAAAATCTCTAAAAAAAAAAAAAAAAGAACTTCTGACTGAAAAGGACCATGGATGTGGAATATGTCATAAATAAACAGTAAAATCGAAAAAAACAAAACCCACTGGCTAGATCCAAATTAACTGAAGAAACGGGACCTGTGACTTCTACATGAATCAACTGTCAGGTAACAGACAAAATGTTTTCAATATTAAACATATGTCACATAAAGACAATGAAGTTCATGTTCACTATTCATTCTTTCTCAATCATACCCTGTGGTCTGAGGAGCACGAGGCCCAAAGGAAAAGGCACTGAATAAAGAGCCACAAAATCTGGTAGAAGCATCAGTTTTTGCCACTTCCTAGTCATGAGGCTTAAAGAAGTATATCTTTACCATCTGAAAAATAGGAAAAAGAATCACCTATCTTTTGGGGTTGTTGTAGGGAACAAACAGGAACCTACATCAAAGTATTTTATAAACTATAAAGCATAATATAAATTTAATTACTGTACATTATGTGCAATTTTAGTCACCAAGCTTCAAATCCAAAGATGGTGATTACAGAAAAAGCAACAAAAATTATTAAAGAGATTTTTACAAATAGATCCTATAATGACTGATTTATTTTTTTTCAACAAACGTTTACTGGGTTCTTATTATAGTATCTCTCTCTGACACTTAACGGAGAAGCCAAGGATACAAAGACTAAGAGACTGTCCCTGCCTTTAAAGAAGCCAAGGGGCACCTGGGTGGCTCAGTTGGTGAAGCATCACTCTATTTCGGCTCAGATCATAATCTCAGGGTACTGGGATTGAGCCTCATGTCCAGCTCCATGTTCATTGGGGAGTCTGCTTGAGATTCTCTCTCTCCTTCTCCCTCCACCCCTTCCCCCCCCATGCTCACTGTCTCTCTAAAAAAAAAAAATAAATAAATCTTTAAAAAAAAACAATTGGGGTACAAGAAAATAAGGCTTGGTAATTATAATAAAAAATAGCTATTACATATTGAACACCTATTATGTGTCAGGCCCTGATTAGCACATTATATACATCTCTTTTAATTCTTTTTTTTAAAAGATTTTATTTATTTTTTGACAGAGAGAGATACAGTGAGAGAGGGAACACAAGCAGGGGGAGTGGGAGAGGGAGAAGCAGGCTTCCCGCGGAGCAGGGAGCCTGATGCAGGGCTCGATCCCAGGACCCTAGGATGATGACCCGAGCTGAAGGCAGACACTTAACGACTGAGCCACCCAGGCGCCCCCATCTCTTTTAATTCTTACACTATATATTTTACAAGGGAAGAAGCTGAGGCTTAGAAAGGTGAAATAACTTAGCCAAGATCATACAACTGTGATATGGAAAAGCTAAGGCTCCAACTCAGCTCTGTCTGGAAGCCCATTCTATTTTTTATAATCTTGGAGTGGGAAAAACTTTTCTAAGCAGGGGACACACACACACACACACACACACCCCCAGAACCCATTCCTGAAAACATTAGTAGACCCTGTTACACTAAAAAAAAAAAAAAAATTAACCTTGGGATGCCTGGCTGACTCTGTCAGTATGGCATGGGACTCTTGCTCTCAAGGTTGTGAGTTCGAGGAGCCCCACGTTGGGTGTAGAGATTACTCAAAAATAAAAAAAATTTAAAAAATTAAAATAAAAATAATTTTTTTAAAAAATCTTAAAAGATAAAAATTAACTTCTGATACAGTCATTGAAAATGGCAGTGTGCAAAGGCATGCAGAGAGTTTGCTAGTGTCTGTGTGGGGAAAAAGGAGAGGATAACACAAGAAATAAACAACGGGGGTTAGTTGTTTAGTGACGGGGTACGGAGCACGTGGGGAACCAGACGCTTCACCAAATACATTTTTATAAATTCAGAGTTGCATCTGCTTATGAAAAGTAAAATGTGGTAGTTCAAATTTTGTTTAACTTTATTCCAAAGTTAATTGATTTTTCTTTTCTCAGCAGAATGATACCTATTCCCATTTCTCAAAGAGCAATCGATGGAAAACAGTTTGGGACACTCTGAATTACACAATTTCCTCGCCTAAAACAGGACGCTGGGCCAGTCAGGCTTTTCTCTTGTATCGGAATTGATACTTTCTTTTAACTGAAGTATGGATGACAAACTGTTTAGGTTTCTTCAAACTCTGGAATACTATTAAACCAAACAAGTATTTACTATTTGCCTAAAACTAACACTGAAAAAAAAAAACAATTCATAGTGAAGCTCAAATCCAGTAAGGGTAAATGATTCCCACAAAAGCCCAAGAAAATCAAAAGATTTCCTGAAACAGGCTTCCCAGGATTAAAATGCAAAGGATAACACTTACTCCAAACTACTCCTAGAGAGAAACAGAAATGCAAAGTAAGCATAAAGGAAAACTGCACATACACACAGATACATGGGTATCTGTTAATCACAGCATTTTTACACAGCTGACAAAAATCACTAATGGTCCCTGATAAGCACCTTTCTGAAAGACTTCTGCTGTATGTATGCAAAACGCCAAAATTAACCAATTGATTTCCAACACTGTAAAACACAGCCAGATCAAAGCCAAAATGTTGCAGCAAAAAGATCTATTTGGAATCACAAGCAGCAGCTAGAGACCTGTAACACCAAGTAGAGAGACCAAAAACAATGTGTCTATAATGCATATGAGCAGCAGCTGGGGATGGGGAGGGGGCTGCCAACAGAAACAGTAACTTCTAAGCCCACACACGGACCTTTTAAATATGACCAGCCTAACTTCAAAGCCTGGGATGATATCAAAATTAGCCAAATCAGCTTATTCAAAGTCACGAGTCAGACTATGGGGCTTCAAGTAGGAACACAACACACAGTAAACCGCGCAGGTGAGGATGGCAGGGCTGACATATACCAAATGGCCCCGCATCAGTGACAGCCGCGCAGCACCTCTCCCCATTCTTCAACCAAGTCTGCCCCTGCCTCTCTCCCAGAGACACAGCAGTAAAACCAGACACATGCTTTCACAACAAGCCCTACCAACTCCCGTAAGCCTTGCCAAAGCTCCCACCATGAGAGGCAGCCACTGTGGGGACTTCCTGAAGTTCCAACAAAGTCCTCCAAACCATTGTGCCAGCTATTGACAGGGACAGTGTTCCTGCAAGTTTGTATGAGGTGCAAACCAATGAGTTAAGCTTTGTGGACGCTGGGAGCCACCACAAAAGGTCTTCCAATTTTGCCAGGTTTTGCTTTGAAATCGTACAATCCTACAATCCCATCCCCTGGAAACCAAGAAACAGCAGGTGAAAGCTGTCAAAGCCACATATTCAGCGCATTAGGGGACAAGACAGTCTGAGTAGGGGATAAGCGACCTCATTTGCAGACTCTTTTGCACAGGATGGGGGGGAGTAAGAAAAGAGGGGAGAGGAAGCTAAACAATTCCTGCTTTTTACCCAAAATTATTTTTTTAACCCAAAATTATGACCCACCCTCCTCAGAATTTTTTTTTCCTCCTCAGAATTTTTGTGGCATACTGAACTGCAGAAGGAGAAAAAAAAGGAAAAGAAAACTTAAGGCTGTAAATGTAACTGTATAAAACTCCCCCAGAGAGGATGACCTACGAAACTAGGCTCCATAAGCTCCACGCAACAAGGGCGAACTAGGCAGCTGCTTTTCTACTTGCCTAACAGTCCAAGATAAATAGAGCAGGCTCATGGAAGCCCACCAACTTCCAGGAAAATGGAGTCAAAGTCCTCCTGACTCAGGACAAACCACATACCCCTGAAATGAAATAAAATACCCCTAAATGAAGTCTATATAGGTCTGTTTTGGGAAATCATTCTGGCTGACAGCAATTAACGCCCCTCCTCCAAACAGCAGCCAACGTGCGGAGGAAAAAGCTGCTCAAAATAAGGCAAATGGAAGAACTTCCCATGATCCTCTGTTCCCAAAGTGTTCCAACTCAAGCAGTAGCTGGAGCCCACACTCAAACCCCAGAGTGGCCCCAACCAGGTCTGCACTTCCTCTAGTTCCACTAGGACAGTTTCTGCCCCCGCCCACGCAAAACCCCATCGCTGAGAGTCCCACAGCAACCCTGCCCATCCTTCATGATAAATCATGCCTTGCTGTGATATTTACGATTAGGATCTGACAGAATCGATTCAGCCAAAAAGAAAAATAAACAGTATGCTTCCTCAGAAACCACGTGCTCCTGGAATAAAATATCCAATACTTGGTGCAAAATCTCTTTTCCTCAGCAAAGGAGAAACCAAGGAACCAGCCGTCACATGGGAAAAAATCCCACATACCAAGGTATTATCTGAGGACTTAGGTCCCTAAAAACCCAAGTATTATGGTTGAACACACCCAAGTATTATGGGAAGTCTAAACTTCAAAGGCTGTTTCCACCCTTGGGAAAATGGGTTTCTAAGCAGTTACTCAACCATTATCATTTAGCAATTCAAAATTGTCATCTACTTCATAAGCGGTATTTATCATGTGTCCCATATCCTCAACTGAAATTTCTAGATGCCACGTACGCGCAGGACACGTCAGAAGGAAGTGGTATTACTGGCTGCTCTCGCAGTCATTCCCTTCTTAGAACCTGCTTTATTCATTCAGAATCCGAAAAGCCAGAGGCGTTACAAAGTATACCTGGTTGCCTGTAAAGGGGCCCCAACTAAACTAGTCAGGGAAATCTCGAGGTTAGAGAACAGGCGAGGGTTACATAGCAGCGCAAATCAGAAGCTGAGCGGGAAGGAGGCGGGGAGAACAAGGGACGGGGAGAGGATTTCTGTAAAATACATCTACGAATCTATTTCCAAGGTTGCGGTGTCCAAGAACTCTATCAAGTTTCCTCATTTTCAAGCACATCCAATGAGTGATCTGGAAAACAACATTTATTTTGTGAGGTATCTCAGTTGGTATTTTTCCTGTACCCATAGAAGAAGCTATAACAGCTTATGAAATTCATTGGTTGAGAAGGGAAAGGTTAAGGTCCACAGTTGATCAAGTGGGCTTAGTCCCAAATGGTGGTAATATCTCCGAACTGCAACACTCCAGAATCTCTCAGCAGCACTGTAAAAGGCAGATCAACAGACTGCTCCAATGAACTGGAACAGGTTAGCTCTAATTGCCCCTTACTTGGGTGGTTCCTCTCTTTTCCTTAACCACACCATCACAAAGGCGCTTTTTACACATACACACGTGCACTCAATTAATATCTGAGCACAGGAAACTAAACATTAGGTTGCCATGCCCACCCAACACATTCAGCAGTTAAATTCCACCCCCCGCTTCTGTTTTTAAAGACCCTTTTCTCACCTTTAACCCTGATATCAATGGAAAGATCAGGTACCATTCACAAATTCCACAACACCCAGTCTTCACATGAGCTGGAAAGCAGACCAAGGGCCAGACCCCCCAGGGAAAATCTGGAGAAACAATTAAAGCCATCTGCAGGCCCTACTGAGGAGCAGAAAGACAAAGTTCGATTCAACAAGAATCATAGTTTCTTAACTACTGGGGCGCAGGCACAGTGCTAAATCCTAGGGATCCCAAAGGATCCCTCGATCTCACAGTCTGGGTAGGGGTGGAGGGGCAGACATCTGAACAAATGGTAAAGCAAAATGTGCTAAAAACAGAGCTATGGCACCGTGTTTTAGAAACGGGCAGGATGTGGGAGGGACGGGAGCAGACACAAAAGGCATCCAGGAGGAGTCAGTACCCCAAATGATTCTTAAAGATTGAGCCTTACAGGTGAGAGAGAAAGAGATGCTGAGGCAGGATTTCAGGTAGAAAAAAACAGAAACAAAAGCACAAAGGTATGAATGAGCCCGCGTGGCACAGCATGCTCAGGAAACTAGAAGCTCCGTACCACGGACTAAGAGGTGGACTGCAGAAAATTCAATGCGGCTACAAAGACAGGCCCAAGTCAGGCCAGAAGGAGGCCAAGCAAGAGAATGGACTTTATCTGGAAGTCAAACTATCAAGTGTTTTTAAAAATTAAACTCTTTTAGGTGGGTGACTCTTCGTAGTCTGCAGGGAGATTTGAAGAGAGAGACCACAAGAGACAAAGGCATCCCAGCTCAATTTCCACAAACCAGAATAAGAGCAAAAAGTGCCATCTATTTGATATATTTAACTAGCAAACCTTGTAACATTTGAAACACAACCGACATTTTCACCACTCCTGCATCCCGGGTACCAACCGAACGGCCAGTGCATCTGTCACACCCATTCCCAGTGGAGATCCCACAGCTTCCACGAAAAGTCCACATGCTCAATGCAGGCATTGTGATAACTCACTAGCTCTTTTAGTACTTAGCAAAGAAGTAAACCTCTCCTCCTCCTCCTCCTCCACCCAGCTGCCAAGCAAACTCAGTTCAACACACTGCTCATCTCTAGTAGTCCCCAACTCTGACACTTAGTCAATCGGAAACGCATTAACCACTCCATGCTGATCAAGCAGTAAGCAGGAACTCACAGAGTGCTGTACAGCAGGTTATGAGGGAGGCAAGGAATACACAGTCACTCCTGGGCTCCATGAGAGACACTTTAAATCATCTCAGTTACTCATTAGGGCAGCTCATTAGAGTATGTATTAATTCTCCCAGTTCATAGATGTGTAATCAGGAGCTCAGATGTTAGACATTCTAACAAAGGTTATTCATCTGCTAAGTGGAAGAGCCAGGGGTCAAACCCAAAATGAGAAACTCTAAATAGTGTTTCTTTCACTACTCCATTTTTCAAGTATACACGGATATCAAACATAATTATATACATTAAGGTTGACCATAATAATAGTAATAACAACAATATCCCCCCTTTAAAAACTAAGAGGGGACCCATAACGTACAGTCTCAGATCAAGGGTTCACTCAGAACAGTCATAATTAAGTGATCACAACTGGGATCTCCAAATGCTACTAAAAAGATTACAACTGAGCACTGGTGACCCAAAAATATTCAGACTCCAATAATCAAAGCAACCTGGCTATACTCCAGAGAAATATACCAAATCTTCCATACACTTTCCCCTCAGAGTCCCTAAAACAACATCTGAAAAAAATCATGGCTGATTGCTCATTCTCTCTCTCTCTCTCTCAAGTGATTTCCCAAACGACTCTACCCACCTAAATTACAGAAATATGTCCAAGATTCACATGGCAGTTCTGATCCGATTTGCCCCAATCCTAGCTCAAGCAGCTTTGCACTACCCTCCTAACTAGATCAGTGCCAGCCAATGGGTTTATTCAAGCTGATCTGTGATGGATTAGATAATGAAACCTTAGCCACGTAAGCTGCCTGCTTGTACTGGGGCTGTAGGGGAGAAGAATAAGAAATCCAATACTCCTAGGGGCCACCAAGTGCACTCGCCGTCCCTTGCTCCATCTGTCCGCTCATCCAATTACTGCCATTTCCTTCCCATCGTCCCTGACACTCTTCCCTTCGGTCTTTGAAGGGAGAGCACATAGGCACCAGAATAAAGGCGTTTACTATGCTCTACAAATGCATATCAACAAAAATTCAAGCAAAGCCATTCACTAAAATGACTGTCTTTACTGTTTCTACAAATTATGAAAGCCTGGCATCAAACTGACGACCTGAGAGATGCCAAACTGGAGCTGCGCTGGTAATAACATTCTTGTTTACACGAAGTAGTGGAGTGAGTGTCTTTCTCCCCAATCCTGTAATCTTGAGGCCTGTCTGCACCAGTCTGTTTTATACCAAAATGAAAGTTAAATCTCTAGTTAGTTGTGTTCACATGTCAGTGTGAGAGAGAAAAACATGACAAGGTGGCTAGAAAATGGGAGAGGGGGTTGGGAGACAAATTCAACTCAGGCTAGTCTTGTGAGTCACCCTAAAGAACAGTCCTACTTTGAATTCAGATGTCTGTCCCTCTGGTAGTATTATAGGCTGAATGTCTGTGTCCCCACAAAATTAATATGTTGAAGCCCTAGCCCACAGGGTGATGGTATTTGGAGGGGGGCGCCTTTGGGAGGTGATGAGGTTTAGTGTAGGTCATAAGAGTGGGGCCCCCATGATGGGATTAGTACCCTTCTAAGAAGAGGAAGAGAGAGATCTCTCTCTCTCCAGGAGCATACACCCAGAAAAGGCCATGTGAGAAGCCAGGAAGAGAACCCTTCAGCAGACACCAAATCTGCCAGCACCATGATCTTGGACTTCGAGCCTCCAGAATTGTGAGAAATAAATTTCTGTTCTTTAAGCCACACAGTCTTTGGTATTTTGTTATGGTGCTCGAGGAGACTAAGACAAGTAGAAATGAAAAATTCAATAATTTTTGTGAGACATCGTTCGTGAAATTACTTGGAAGGAAAGCACATTATTTTTACAGCTCTACTCAAATGGTAGCACCATGTTCAGCATCAGCACCAAACACCCAAATGAGAATCCAAAGAGACATCCACCTAGTAGGAAAGAAACAAGCAAATGCGAAGATAAACTATTACAAGAAATGAAGCATACACATAGAAATCACAGGCTACCTGGAACCTCTGCCCTAAGACCAGAAAGAAAGCTTTCCTACTACCAGAATAACGACTGCTGAACCCACTTAACTAAACTGGATTTATGACTCGATGGTCAGAAGCAGTTAGCTGGCCATATAATAATCACATACCAACATTTCACTGCCATAAAGAATTCTGCTGAAAGCCAGAAGTAATAATTAAGGTGCACTTTGCCTTATTTATACAGCAGCTAAGTTCCTAGAAAGTCACACAAAAACTGAATTTTTGATCATCAAATTGTTTATATTCACTAGAAGAGCTGACCGAAAGAATTCACTCCCCAGTATCTTTTATAAAGCCCAAGTTTCCCACATATCAGACTTGCTTACAGTGAAATGAACCCCCCATACCTATAGATGTAACTCATTTAACTTTCCACCAGGTTAGAGTACAGTATTCCCAGCACCCTCTTTAACAACTAACTACATTTCTCAAACCATATTTCAATTTTCAGGTTGAATCTGTCTCTTCCCTCCTCCTCCGCTCAGGGTTCTCTATTTCTATACTGTTCTCAGGGCTGTGCTAACCCCTCTTCTGTCCACATAAGGCATCTGGATACTGCCCTTGAAAGGCACAATCCTTCCTCTCTGTCCCCCATAGTTCCTTCTTAGCCAAAGGATTATAACATAAGCACCACAGACTCTCTCATGTCCTCTCTGCCCTGCTTTGGGAAGTAATGATTTACTCCAAAAGCTTCCTGGCTGTAACTCAACAGGGTTCAGCTTTGAAATCTATAGCTTCGCGTTGTAGTTCCATTTAGTAAGCAGCCTTGGGAAATTAACCCCAGGAAAGGACTTCTTTCTGTAAAAAAGGTTAATCCTTTGACACAGAGAAGATTGAAGAATTTCATAAACTCTCACCCCTGAATTTCATGATTTTTTCCATCACTTAATCATTTGTGAAAAGTAAATTTCAACTTCACAGGCACTGAGCACTTACTATGTACCTAAACCTGTTAGGTATTACAAAGGATAGAACAAAGAAAATATAGTTTGTCTTCTAGAAGCTTACAGTCTCACTAGGGAAACAAGAATAAAACAACACAAGATGATGCATAATTAAGCATCAATATAAGAGGAGGCCAGAGGAGAGTCTGACTGGTATGAACGAAGTTGTCAGCAAAGGCTTCCTAGAAGGAGCTATGACCTCAGAAAAACTCCATTTATGTTAAGCTATAAGAAAACAAAAAACAAAAAACATGTGCTTTAAAACCAACCCTTATACTAAAAAGGTTGGCTACTCTAGATTTTTTTTTTTAAGATTTTATTTATTTATTTGACAGACAGAGAGACAGCGAGAGAGGGAACACAAGCAGGGCGAGTGGGAGAGGGAGAAGCAGGCTTCCTGCCAAGCAGGGAGCCCAATGTGGAACTCGATCCCAGGACCCTGGGTCCATGACCTAAGCCGAAGGCAGACGCTTAACAATTGAGCCACCCAGGCATCCGCTACTCTAGATTTTTTTAAGTGCCTATTTGCATAGGGCCTACAGGCATTTCTACCCAGCCAGGATCATCTCCTAAGACTGTCTCTCCCCTGCTCCTTCTGCTCCAGCCCCACTGGCCTCTTGTTCTCAAACATATCAAGTGCACTTCTTTCTCAATGCCCCTGCACCCACAGTTCCTCGACTTAAACCCCTTTCCCTCAGATTATCTGAACGATCCATTCCCTCCTTCACTTCATTCTAAGGTAACCCATCAGAGAGGCCTTTCCTAACCATCTTCACTCTCCATCCCTCTCCCTGCTTTATACTTTTTCTTGGCACTTACCACCCCCTAATAACAGTTGATTTCTTTACTGTCTCTTTCCATGAGATTATTAGTTACATGAGAGCGTAGTCTTTGTTTATTGCCATGTCTCCTAGGCTCTAAAACAGAGCCTGGCACATGGCAGCTGCTCAATAAACATTAGTTAAATGAGTATTAAATATCCTACCGTTATTATCAGAAGGACATAGCAAAGCACTAGAAGTGTGGGTCACCCAGTGTTAAGTTTCATCTTTTCAGAAACATTACTTCTCCTTTACTCAGATTATACCTCAAATTTCAACCTTCCCATTAAGCCTTCCTTGACCATTTCAGCAGGAATGACCATCTCCTTCTTCTGGACCCAATGGCACAAATCCTCAGCATACTTTGGCTCTAAATTATGCAGTGACTTGTGACATGCATCCACCCCATGGTATCTCCGCTCCTGTTCCTCTGGAACTTACACACACACACACACACACACACACACACACACACACACAACCACACAACCACACATATACACATGCGTGCTCTTTTTTTAATTTTTCACCCATTTTTGTCTCTCCACCCAGACTGGAAACACCAAACACCTTAAGGTCAGGGAACTTGATATATTTTTTAGAAGATGATTTAGAAATCATCCTGTACAAACCCTTTACTTTACAACTAAGGAAACAGAGGCCCCCAAAAGAAGGGATTTTCCCAGAAGCATATAGCTAGTTGAAGGCAGGAGGCTAGATCAATGATGATTTGAATACCTGTGTGACATGGTGTGCCAGAACTACAGCAATGAGAATGCATAACCTGAAAAATAAATAAAGATCCACAAATACACAGAGTGAGAAAAAGATTCTCTGTGGGATAGTTCTAAGTTGCCCATTTGTACCCAAAGGGCCTCATCCACTCCTTCCTCTGCATACTCCAAAGTCCCTATACACTGCTCTATTTCCAAATACTACTATCCTTAGCCAATTTGAAGGCAACCAGCAAATAATGGGCCCCAGGAGGAGAAGGAGAGGAAAGGGAGGGGGGTGTCTGTTAACCGTGATTGAGAGAAACAATGAATGAATACAGACATACACAGATTTACACACACACACCAAGCAGACAGTGCTCACCAGCACCCACATCCAGTTACCTCTTCTGATCAGCCAATGTTAATCCACCTCACCTCAAGTCTCCCCATGTTCCTCAATATTTTTTCCATGGCCCTGAGCTTTTACTACTCACAATCCCTCTGCCTGACAAGAGTTCTGATGGAGAACAAAAGCAGGCAAACAAAACAAAAGAATTCAAAAATAAACAGCAAGAGGGTCACTTTACCCAAATCAACACAAGTAACTGAGTGGCCTCTGCAAAGGAGACCCATAAGCACACAGCAAATATGCCACGCTTAAATACAGCTCGGTCTCTAACACAGGAAGTCAGGCAGAGCCTTGAAAAGCTGGGAGCAGAGCACAGGAAGTCTTTTAGCACTGCAGGGATTTCCAAGAGTGGTGTAATGGAGAGAGCACAGGAATAGGAATTAGAAGACTAGGCTTCTAGTTCTAGTTTTGCTACCAGCTAACTGGGTGGCCTTAGGCAAGTCACTAGTCTTCTCTGGACTTTTGAGCCCCCATCTCTAAAAGGTGGTGGTTAAAACATTTTGAGACTTGAATCCCCTCCAAAAAACAAAACAAAAAGAAAAACCCACAAAGACAAAAACTACTGACTTCCCCCCCACCACCAAAAAGTACATGTAAACTGTTCAACATAAGAATCTTCCAGGTCTAGGGGCGCCTGGGTGGCTCAGTTGTTAAGCGTCTGCCTTCGGCTCAGGTCATGATCCCAGGGTCCTGGGATCGAGCCCCGCGTCAGGCTCCTGCTCAGCGGGAAGCCTGCTTCTCCCTCTCCCACTCCCCCTGCTTGTGTTCCCTCTCTCGCTGTGTCTCACTCTGTCAAATAAAAAAATATTAAAAAAAAAAAATCTTCCAGGTCTATCCAGATGAAGAACCCCTGAAAAGATGTTGTCTCTGGTCCCTTCTATCTCTAACATTCTATGATTCTAGGAGAATTAGGCAGGTCTCTAAACAATTGCTGATATGTGAGCTCCACCATTTCACAGCAACTATTTTCTGAACAGAGACCAAATCCTAAAAGGTCCGAAGGTTTCAGCTCTTCTTCAAACTACAAAGCCAACTGACATCATCACTACCTTTCCCCCTCCCTACCCAAATCAACCAGCTTATCCTTGAGTCCACAACTCAGAATCCAGTCTCCCAACAGCCCTACAAATTGTCTTTTATATCCCAGGACCTTAAAGAGCGGGTCGGTATCCTCGGCCGTGTGAGAAGCAACTGGCAAAGTAAGGAGGGGCATGTCCTGGGTCTCTCTCCAGACTCATTAGCATGCTCCACAAAGTTAATGAGACCGAGCACCACGGTGTCCCCACACCACTACCGAACTCCTGGTACTTCCCACACTCCTTGTGTAACTGATTGAACCCACAAGCTAAGCCACATCCCCTTTGGGCTCTCGAGGAGGTTTCTCGCTTTCCACTCCCCTCCTTTATAATGCTGCTCCCCTTCCCCATCCCCGCGTGTGTCTAGAGCTGCCAAAAAGGTACTCCTTCTTGGGAGGTTTCCCACCACTGCCACCCCCCCACCCCCAGTCCTCGACTCAGTGCAGCAGCTCTCTGGGCTACAGACCCAGGATCTCCCGGCTTCCACTCCACCCCAAGGAACTGAAGAAGGGTCGGAAGAAATGGAATCCACCTCAACCATGTTCGATCCCCCCCGCCAAAACCTATTCACGCGTCGGGACCCCCGCCCCCTCAGGAATCGGGACCCTCTTGGGCACACCGGGCTCCTCCCGCACCCTTCGCCTCCAAGCCGGGGGAGCCCGCCCCACCTTCCCAACCAGGCCCCGACCGGCCCCCTCCCACCCCCAAGCCAGGACCCCCGGAGGCCCTCCCCCTCCCGGCCTCCGCCGCCCTCGCGGCCCCCGCGCCGCACCCCCGCCGTAACCGGGCGCCGTCCCGCGCGGTCACCTGCATCCCGCCGCCGCCGTCGGCCACCGCCTCCTCGGTGCGCGGCCGCTTGCTCAGGCCGGGCTCGGCTCCGTCTCCTCCCCCTCCGGGCACCGGCAGCTCCAGCTCCGACTCCCGCTTCATCCCCCGGGCAGCGGCGCCGGGCCCGAGCTGAGGCGGCTGCTGCGGCTGGGCGCCTTCCGCCATCCGCCCGCGCCCCCCTCGCCTCCGGGAGCCGGGCGACCCGCGACAGGCCACCTCCCCCTGGGCCTCGGCCCCGACTGTCGCGACAGGCGGGCGCGCGCCTGCCCCCGCCCCCGCGTGCGTGCGTGCGTGCGCGCGCGCGGGCCCGGCGCCCCTCAGCGGCTGGCGGTGGCCGCTCGTCGCTCGCCGGCGGCTCGCTCGCGGCGGCCGGCGGGTCGCGACGGGCACTCGCTCGCGCCCCCACGCGCACACGCGACCCCGGCCCGGCCCGGCCCGCCGCGCGCCCCGCCTCTCGCACTCACGGAGCTCGCCCGCCGGCCCGCGCTCGCTCCTTCACACTGTCCCTCGCCACACGCCGGGCCGAGGGAGGAAGGGGGCGGTCCGGGCTCCAGAGGAGTGGGGAGGGCTGTTTGTTTGGGGGGGTAGGAGGGGCTCGGGGCCGGAACGAGCTGACTGGCCGGGAGCCTCCGACCCGCCACTGTGGCAGCCCCGGGAAGGCGGGCGGAGAGAAAGGAGGAGGGAGGGACCGGGATCTGGGACTCCTGCCCGCGCGGGAGGCTGTGGCGGGGCGGGGGCGGCGGGGGCGGGGCCAGCGCCCCTCGGCAATCTCCGCCGCCTCCGCTCCGGGCGTCCGAGGGAGGCCGGGAAGAGATCGGGGGAGTTCGGGAATCTCCGGCCCGGGCGAGGGCTTGTCCTGGAGGCGCCGTGCTGCGGGAGTGCCGGCCCGCGCGGAGGAGGCGGAGTCTGCGCTTTAGGGGCGGGGCCACAGCCCAGGGCGGGCGGGGCTTGAGAGGCCCAAGGGCCGGGGAGGGCTAATCTTGCGAAGCTGTGACCTGAGTTCGCCCAGGTGGCCGCGCTGGTTCCAGCCGAGGAAAGAGGAGCTCTGTGGAAGAGGGCTCTTTGCCTGCTCCCCTTCCCGCAGAAGGAAGGGGACCTCGACTTGGAAGGTCCGGGAAAGAAGACACCACTACACGGCTCTCCCCAGTTCTGAAAGACTTTAGTCACAATTATTATCGCATTCCTGATCATCTTAATAACACCTGACGTTTGTAAGAGCTTTACAGTTCGCACGAGGCGTTCACAGACCCCTTTTGAAGCTGTTGGTATAGGCAGAGTAAATACCATGACCTCCGTTTCATTGATGAAGAACCTGAGGCTTAGTGAACTAAGTACTGTAGCTAAAAAGTGGCAGATCCAGAGCTCAGGACACCAGATCGTATTCTCTGCACCTTGCTGCCTGTGCAGCACTTTATTGCTTCACAACGTCGTGCAACTGGAGATGTATGTGCAGTAGCTTTTCTCTCCTACCAGATGGTAAGGAGCAAGACCTTATCTACTTCCTCTGAGTGCCACATATGCTCTGTACATTATAGGGACGTGGTGATGCTGCGTGAATGACCTGGATTCTGCTACCTAGCTTAACCAAATTACTTCATTTCTTTGGACCCCTGCTCCATCATTTGTAAAATGAGGAGATGGTTTAGTCAGTGGTTGGCAACCAGGGCGATTTTGCCCCTTCCCCTCTCTCCCAGGACATTTGTCAACATCTGGAGACATATTTGTTTGTTACAACTGGGGGAGGCGCGGTGAATCTGGTATCTAGTGGGTAGAGGCCAGGAACGTTGTTCAACATCCTGCTAAGAACAGAACAGTCCCCACAATACTTATCCAGCCCAAAATGTCAATAATGCTGAGGTTGAGAAACCCTGGGTTAGATGATTTCTAAGGTCATTTCCAGATAGGTCTATGATTTGTCCTTTGAACTTGGGTTTTAACCTGGCTTGTGCTAGAACAGTACAGTGGTAAAGATCCCTTGCTTTGGAATCAGACCAACACAAATTTGAATCCAAGCTTTACCACCTACTACCCATGGGATGTTGAGCCAGTGATGACTTAAGAATTTCTATACAGAAGGGATTTAGGGCCTGCACACTGCTTGTAAGGGAAGACTGAAGATATTGCCTTGAAGCTGAGTTTTCCTAGCAAGCACATTTTTTTTAATCTAAACTGTGTTATAGATCAATAAAAATAGCCAAGTTTTAGCTCTGCCACTTAAAAGTCACGTTTGCCTTGTAAAAACTGCCTAGCCTCCTATGCCTCACTTTCTTCATCTAAAAATTAAGATAACAATAGTACTTCCCTGGGACGCCTGGGTGGTTCAGTCAGTTAAGCATCTGCTTCAGCTCAGGTCATGATCCGAGGGTCCTGGGATAGAGCCCCGCATTAGGCTCCCTGCTCAACGGGGAGCCTGCTTCTCCCTCTGCCTGCTGCTCCCCCTGCTTGTGCTCTCTCTCTCTCTCTGACAAATAAAATCTTTAAAAAAATAATAGTAGTACCTCCCTGAAGGGATTATTGTGAGTCTTAAAGGAGTTATCACATATTAAGAACTTCAAACAAATTGCCCCGAAACTGAGCACTCAATAAATGTTAACTATTATTATTACTATTACTATGATCATTCTATTCACATTTTAAATGAGAGTGAAAAAAAGTTCATTATCAAGATCAAAGACTATCAGTATGACTACTATGGGTTTTTAAAATTTACATCAGATGGGTTCAGTGCAGCTGCTAGAGATTAAGATAGGCAGACAGAGTTCTCCAAATCACCCCTTGGTGCAACCACTATGTTGGGCAAATCATTTTTCACTCAGCCTTATATTCCTTGTTTGTAAGATGACAATGACAGTTGTAGTGTTGTTCTAAGGATTAAATGAGACAAAATAACACACTTAGCACAGCGCTTAACATATAGCAACTGCTTAACAAGTGGTAAATATTTGTCATCCAATTTGTTTAGTGATTGTAAGCTACTGGCTAGGGGCCCATGGGCTGGGAAGAGAAGCCCAGCATCTCTTAATACTGCTACTTGGGCAGTATTAAGGATTCCGTTAAGTTGGAAGTCCAAATGCCTGCAAGCCTATTCTTGAGCTGAATTAGGCAGCCCTAATCTAAGTCAGGGGTCCCCATTGGCAGCACCCCCACAGCCGATGGGGTTTGAACCTGTCCAACCAAGTGTTATGGCTTTGAAGAAAAATCAGGAAATTTCCTTGTGACCTATGGAACAATGATTTTTTTTTTTTTTTTAACCTAGGGACATCAGTGGTTGGCTTTCTGAAAATTTTACCTTCCAAACTGGTATCTTAAAAATTCTCCTCCTGTCCCTACCTGCCTTGCCAAAATACTGGAATCCAAATGATGCTAGCTAGGTCCTTCCTGGCCTGCTCCATGACCCAGCAAGAAATGAGATTTGGGATCAGGGCTGCTTGTGACTCAAATCAGTGTTATTTAATTAGCGCACATGTCCCTAAGAAATAAGAGTGATGTACTATAGGAATGTTTGAATGACCAAGCAGAACAAAGAGAAAATGGACCCTGCCCTGTAAATAAGCATGAAGCATTTAGGGAGAGAGAGACTAGAAGCCTGCAACTAGCAGAAGAGGCCAGAGGCACCCATGGTGACACAGAGACCAGATTCTCTCTTGCATGTCACATCAACAGCTACCTGTCTGGGAAAAGGTTATAAAACATCACAGAGGAAGAGGACAATTAAAGAATATTTTCCTAGAAAGAATTTTTAGCTGCAGAAATTACTGAAGTCCTAACATTTATTCATTTATCCACTTAACAAACTATGGGCAGGAGTCTGGGAAATACCAAGGTGAGTAGAACTGATTCCTGTAAAAGGACAACCGTAACACATCGTGCTAAGGAGGTCATCTCTCACAGCAGTTAAGGACATGGTCTCTGGGTTGGAATCTGCCTCGGCCACATATCTGACCTTGGACAAGACCCTGAGCATCTCTGATGCCAACTTTCTTCACTTGTGTGACAAGTATGGGTAGTTTCTAATCCAATATCCATCCTCCACTTCCTCCTTATTAGCACAACCCCAGCTGTGTTCAGAGCAGAAACCTGCCCAGCTTTAAAAAGAAAAAAAGAAATGTAGAATTCTCGGGCTCCCTGGTAGCTAAGGGTGGCCACATAACACAGTTCTGGCCAGCAAGAGGTAGGTAAGGGATGGTGTCCTTTCCCAACCAATAAGACAAAACTCCAGGAAGAAGAGGCTCTTTGCCCTTCATCCTTGGCTGTTTACCCTTCCTCCTGCCTGGAACACAGATTGGAAAACAGCAGATGCGTTGTCTCCACAGTGACAAAAGCCACATGCTAAGAATGGTATTATGGGGCCACCATAGCAGCCTTAGCCCATCTACCTCTAATTTATTGTTATTTGAGCAAAATAAGTTCCTGTTCGGTTAAGCCACTGTGAACAGTTTTCTACCTGCAGCCAAACTTAACGCCTAATTCATGTAATCTATAAACTGAGGATAATAATAGTGTCTCCCCATAGGGTTCTTCTGAGCATTAAATAATGCATGCAAAGCACTTAACATGACACCTGGCTCATAGATACGCTCAGCAAATGGTAACTTAAACCTTTTTACTACTATTATTACTCCTATTATCCTTATTAATATGATTATTATATGTACCAGCAGCTCTAGGATCATAGAGGAAGATGGAACTCCTCCTGCCTAGGGGGAGGTAGGACAAGCTTCACTGAGAATGTTATGTTTCATGTGGGTCTTTAAAAGTGAGGAGGAGGAGTTTCCCAGGATATGGGTTCTGATCAAAAGTGAGCAAATTCTTTTGTGCCTGCAAGGGCTTAGGAGGGATTCAGTACTGTTCACCAAGAGAAACATTCTGCTAGGAGATAATAGCACTGAAGTTGGGGTCAGATCACTGGGACTGGAGTCAGTCCCGGCTGTGGTCCTCAAACAGAGACTGGAAGAGCTAAGTGGGTACCTGAGCACCTGGCCACAGGGCTATTGTGGGGCCATAGGAAATGCAATAGTCCCCCCTTATCTATGGTTTTGCTTTCCACCAGTTCAGAAACCCATGGCCCGGAAGCAGATGATCCCCTTTCTGAGACGTTGTCAGAAAGTCATAGTAGCCTGATGCTACATCACAACACCTACGTCATTCATCCTTCACCACACTTCATCTCATCATAGTGGCATTTTTATCATTTCCCATCACCACAAGAAGAAGGGTGAGTACAGGACAACAAGATATTTTGAGAGAGAGAGAGAGAGAGAGAGAGAGAGAAGGAGAGAGAGAGACTCATTCCTATAACTTGTATTAGAGTTATTGTTATAATTGTTCTATTTTGTTCTTGTTGTTGTTAATCTCTTACTGTGCCTAATTTATAAATTAAACTTTGTTGTAAATGTGTACAAATAGAAAAAAAAATAGTATATAGAGGGTTCAGTACTATCCGCAGGTTCAGGCATCCACTAGGGGGTCATGGAAACTATCTCGGGTGGATAAGGGAGGACTGCTCTAATATGTCTTATGAAGGATCTAATCAAATGCTGGTTATTGTTAACCCAGTACTCTGGTTACCAACAGCCATCAGACAAGCTGGGGGCATAAATCTTTGTATTTGTAAACTCTTTGAGAATATGGACCTTTTCTTAACCCCTTCCTTGATTTCTGTGTCCATAGTACTGAGCACAGAGCTTGGCACAAATATGTGGCTATTCCAACAATCCTGAAAATACTCAAAAACCCAGCCCTCCCTCGCTCTCACATTCCCCTGGAAGAACAGATAAAGAGACCCAGAGCAGAGCAGATGATCTTACAAGTGCTGTCTTAACCATGCACTCTTCTAAATAAAGACAGAGCTTGGGACCTGAGTCCTTTCCCAAAATTTATCATCTCTCTAATCAGAGAGAGAAGGGTGGATATAAATAGAAGAGAGCATTTTCTACTCCAAAGCTTTCTTTTCCCAAAAAAGAAAGGCGGAGAATACCCTTGATAATTCATCGGCCAGAGGAAGTGAAAGCAGCTCCTGCCATGTGGCTGGCCCATCCGGGAGCAGATACAGAGCCTAATGAGAACTGAGTTCAGCCAAAGAGGAACGTGTGATGTTTAAGCCTCATTAGGACTATAAAACCAGCCTTTCCAACACAAACCCCCTCTATTGACTTTGACCTCACTTCCCCACCTCCCTCCGCTCGTGGCATTATTGAACCTGGGTTTTTCCTATAGGCCAGAACCTTGCCAACCCTTTTGCCCTTCACATAATGTGTTTGTCTGGTTTCTATTTCGGTAGTTTGATGAAGGATGATAGCAGGGTATTGAGTTGTTGTTCTTCATTTAGTGCAGTCCCCGTGCTCACCCTGCCCCTACCCCCACCCCGCTCTCAAGTCGGGCTTTCATTGTCTGTTTTGTGCCTTGTCCCAGGTTTTTATTGCTCCCTTACAGAGTGGAGGAAGGCATTTTATTTTATTTTCCAGGCCCTGGTACATACATAACCTCGTGTATCCATCTTTCCCGCAGGGATGTATGGAGTTTTGAGATTGGAAATGACCTCAGAAGGGAAAGACAGGGAAGGTTCGGATATCCACAGAGCCCCTGACACGTGCTGGGCCCTGAACTAGGGGAGCTTTTTTTTTTTTTTTTTGCATTTAATCTTCACAACACATCTGTGAAGCAGGTAGTATTACATCTCATTTTACAGATGAGAAAACAGATCCAGAGAGGGGCAAGGACAGACTCAAGGTCACACAGGACGGTTGCTGCCAAAGGTCCCCCCTCGTCCAAGTCCACTGCCCTTCCCATGCCTCCCCGTGTCTTTGTGGACGTTTTAGGGTGTTTTAGTTTGGGTGGGTACAAATCTTCTAAGGAAAAGGGAACAAAAAAAGTTTAACTTCTTGTTCTCTGAAACAGAACTTAACTGTCGTGATCCTGCATTCCACCTGGGCATAAGCTCCCGGCCCTCTGTTGCATGAAACCCAAAAGGCTCTGTGTTAGGCTTTGCACCTCTGCCAAGGTCACAGAAAACTCTAACTGCTCCCACACCACTCTGGGGCCTTGGGAATCTCTGAGAGGCTGTCTCAGGCCCCTGCCCTGTAGACACACCGAGAAGGCACCTCTACTCTTCATATCCTTGCTGCAAATGTGTCCCCTCCAGGGCCTCTGATGGGGATGGGAGGCACAGAGCTCCTCTCCCTACAGATGTCCCACCCACATGGAGCTCTGTGACTCCCTTTCTCCTCCCTGGGGCTCCTTTGAGGAGGAGGAGGAAGCAGGAGACCGGGAACCGTCCAGAGGCCCAGCTCTGTTCCCCTCAGCAGCTCGCCTGTCTCTCTCCTCAGCCCTTGCCACATTTGGCCTCCTGGGACGGGAGGCCAGACTGGTCCTGGCTGATTCTGATTCTGGGAAAAAAGCTCTAGGTTGCATGGGGCATCGATTGCACGACCAGAGTCACAGAGGGGTTAGACTATGGGAGTTCAAAGACCAGACTTTCGAAACACAGAGGGTTTTCTCTCAAGCCATGTGTTTCAAAAGTCTATTTTGAAATTCAAAAGCTCGGTCCTGACTCTCCTTTCTCTTTACAGTTCCTGGGAACAGCTTTACTCCTGAAAGGACAGGAGGGTGGGAAGAGTGGAAGGTACCTTCAGGAGGGGAAAGAGAGAACATGAGCTAATGTTGCGGAGGCAAAGCCCATCTGTGCACCGGTTCCTCGTCCTGCCGGCACAGGGGTCAGTTCCCCAGCCTCCTCTGCTGTTGGGATGGGGATGTGTGACAACATATGGGTTAGAGTGATAGAGTCCACCTGCAGGCCTGGACCCTGAAAGCATCCCTGCCAACCCTCTGGTCCTCTTTCCTCCTCGGCAGCAGCTGCGGAGGTCCCCAGCTAAAGACAGTGATGCCCCAAGAGGGAAGGAGCCTGGGGGCCTGAGTCGTCGACTGGAGGAGAGCTGCTTACATAAGAGGCTGCCCTACCAGCAACAGACAAGAAATGAAACTGAATTGTGTTAAGCCACTGAGGTTTAGGTCACGCGTGTGTATTTTCTAGCAGGTTATACTACCTACTCTGAGAAAATACCTAATTAGTGTTCTATCTCATAATCAACATATAAAAGATCAGAGATTGGGAATCAGAAGCGTAACCATTCTGATTAAAGCCTATGAAAGCGAGGGTGCATAAAATGACACCAATTAGAAGAAAATACTAAGTATTATCTTTGGACAATATTCAAAGCCTGATGTCGAAGGAGAGTGACGGGAAAGGAACATCTCGAATCCCTTCTTTCAACCAGCCTGTCATAATACCTGCCATATTCAGATGCTTTGTAAGGAATGATTGAATGAATAAAATATCCATTAACCTATCAACTCCGGTTAAGCCCAGAACGTTGACTCTCTTAGGTTTCATGGGGAAGAACAAGGGAGGTAGAGATGAAGAAAAGAGAAGAAAAAGAAAAAATAGTGAAAGGCAAGGTGGAAATAGGCGTGTACCTCTCCCGGTTCCCACTTTCGTGACTTAACAGAGTGCTTATCAGCCAGAACCCCTGTGATGTTGCCCTCTGCATGCTCACAAAGTAAACACACAAGTAAAGTTACCATTGCTGTTTGTTATGATGTTAAAATATAAAATGAAGCTGAGCATGGAAAATGCCACAGTGTGAAGCAGGCAAAAGCCAGTAAGTTGGAAAAAGCCTTTGGGAGGGGGCAAAGAAAGGGGGGCAGAGAGAGAGACTCTTAAGCAGGTTACATGCCCAGCCCAGAGACGAATGCCAAGGCTCAATTTCACGACCCTGAGATCATGACCTGAGCCTAAACCAAGAGTCAGATGCTCAACCAACTGAACCACCCAGGCACCCCAAGAAAAAGCCATTTTATTCTTGGAATCATGCAGAAAGACTTCGGGGGCTTGCAGGGGCTCGCTAAACAGCACCTCTCTTCTCTGTCAAGTCAGGAACCAGTTTAGAGACAGACACAAGAGACCGAGGAAATAAAAATGTTTGATTTATTACTGATACACACGAGGGTCCAGCCAAAAGGATGCGCTGTGAATCTCCACTTCTGAATGAGCCACACTCAACCACCAAGCCACTGGTACAGCGGGAAAACTAGCAGCTGCCCCCGCAGGGACAGGCCCCTGGCTACACGGCAGGAGCTAACCAGAAACCCCTACTCTCAGGGTCAAGCAGATCTGAAGAAGGAGTAAGGAAGGAGCTGAGCCAAGCCTATGTCCAGTTTTTCTTCCCAAATCCCCAATCGGATAAATCACTCTTTCTATTAGTTAAAATATGTGGCAGGAGGTGATACCTCTCAATTCTCAGTGGCTCACAACCACAAAGATTTCTTGTTGCCATACACATTGTGGGCTGGATGTATGTTGTCTTTGCTCTGGGACCCAGGATGATAGGCTGGTCTGTGTCTTGGTCATTACTGTTCTGTGGCAGAGGGAAGAGTGGGAGAGCTGTGGGCCACGTGGAGGAGGAGGCACATCTGCATTCTCTTATTCCATCGGCCAAAGCAAGTTACATGGCCAAGCCTGCCCTCAACAGCATGGGGGTGTTTAATCCTCCTGAAGCGAGAAGCAATAAATATTTTTTAATGAGAATATAATTACTACGCTCCTTCTCCCTAGGAGAAAATGAAGACGTGGGATTCGTTTTTCCCAATCTGCACCCAAAGGCCAAAGGAGAAGTTGCAGATGCTGTTGCCGCCATACATACATCCCCTTGGCCACGAAAGTCACCTGTGTGTTCTGCAGACGGTTCCCACACGTTCCACACATGTCACTTGCTCCCTAACTGGAACACCTCCCAAAAGGGTTTTCTTTGGCTGCAGGAACATGCCTGCCTCATGGAGCCGGGATTTCCAGGAGCAATCCCAGGAGGGGCCCCAGGAGCACCCCCAGGGGCACCCCTTAACCAAGGAGGGACAGAAGTTGGTTATAAAGTTCCCATCTTCCTCACCTCTTCGTAGGACAATTTTGAGGTATTTTTACACAATCTCTCAAAGGATCCACAATGGGAGTGAGCCCCAGTTGCCCACAAAGTTGACTTGCTCATAAATGTACCTTTTCCTCTCTTTCTTCCTTCCGTGTCTTCCTCCCCCCTGCCTTACTGTGCTTCCTGGGGTCACGACCCAAATAAACCACTGCACTCACATCCCTGGATCAGAGTCTGGTTTGGAAAAACCCAACTAAAACAGGGATGGACGTTTCTCTGATGAAAAACCCATTTCTTAATCTCTCATGATTCTCCAGCAGTTCTTCTGCCTCCTTAGATTCACAGCACAAAACACGATGTAGATGCAAAATTAATCTTGAGCCATAATGGACACCTTCCCTTCGTCTGGAACGGCCATCTCCCGGGAACGCACCAAAATGACCAATGTAAAGGGAAAGAGGTGAGGCGCCGCTATGTGTTCTCTGGGCCTTTGAGAAGACGTGGAATTGTTCCTTCAACACATACTTGTGAAGCGACAGGAAAAGTGATTTGCAGACATCAAGGGAATGGTCGCTGTTCAAAAGGAATGGCCCCACCCGTGTTACCGTGGCAAAACGGGAAGGGTCTGCCATGTTGCCCCGCATGCTGTTGGCATTGTAGTAAACATACTAAGGGCAAGATTTCTGCCAAGAGAATGGATGTATATATTGAGCATCTTAAGTGCTCTAAGAGCTGAGAGAGCTCCCTGAAAAGTGGGAAGGAAAATTATCAGAAAAAAAGAAGGAAGCCAAAGAGAAAGGTACCTGGGCTCCATTCAAGGGCCGGCTTGCCTACCCAGGGAAGCATGCTTTGTGAGAAAGGAGCCTGAGCTGCTGCTGAGACCCATTCGCTATGAATTCATGGCTTAATGAGTGCGAATACATACATACATACCAACCAACTCCCAGACTGTAAAAAATAAATATATAAAATAATTAACATTTGTATACCAAGCACTCTCCTATACTGAACCTCTCTTATTTATTCTCAAAATAACCGCGTAAGGATGGTATCATATTATCATCCCCATTTTGTGGATGAGCCAACTGGGGCTCAGAGAGTCTCCTGCAGGCACCGACACGTCTGGCCAGCTCCCCTAGCCCTCGTGGGGAGGCTTCTGGCTCCTCGTGAAACCACCTTGACGCTGTGGCCATCTTGGCTGGTGTCAGCCAGCCCCTCCTCAGACATGCTGGTGCCTCTTTTTCTTTCCAGCCTGTCATTTAAGATTGCTCAACTGTCCCTCTGTATCCACCATCGTGTCTCCTACACAGTTCATTCACATTCAACAAATGTTGAGCGGCTTCTAAGTGGCAGGATTGTTGTAGAGCGGTAGACATGACTGTGAAGAAGACACACCAGGTCCCTGCTCCCACAGAGCTTATTATTTTCCAGTGGGGAGAGACAGAAAATACACACTACAAATGTTGGATAGTGGTAGAATCCGAAAGTCAGAGGAGGATGACAGGATTGAGGGGGAATGGGTGGCTATTTATCATCAGGAGAACAGAGAAGGCTTCTTCTCTGAGAGGGTCACTTTTAAGCTAAGAGCTGAATAACAAGAAGGTGCCAGCCTTGGAAAGAGATGGAGGGAACATATTCCACACAGAGAGAGCAGCATATGGGAAGGCCTTCAAGGGAATACCGGCTGGAGGAGATAAAACTATGAGAGTGTTAATAACAACACTTGCCTCGGGTGGTATACATCTGTTAAGAGTTCCGTGCTTCGAAGAGTCAATCCAGAGTGGGGACTGATCTCACAGCTTCTCCTTACTCCCCACCTATTTCAGCCGATTCTCTTTCAACACATCTTGGAATCTGGAATCTGCTCCACTTCCAACTTTGGTGAAATGAACTGCTCCTTCAAGACCACATGATGGGGGCACCTGGGTGGCTCAGTGGGTTAAGTGTCTGCCTTCGGCTCAGGTCATGATCCCGGGGTCCTGGGATCGAGCCCCTCGTCGGGCTCCCTGCTCAGTGGGGAGTCTGCTTCTCCCTCTGCCTCTGCCCCTGCTCATGCTCTCTCTCTCAAATAAATAAATAATCTTTAAAAAAAAAAAAAAAAAAGACCAGTACTGCAATTCTGCATAATTCCACATCGGCTGTCTGCCTCCCTCCTAGACGAGGGGCTCTCAGGGAGCTGGAATCCCTCTCTCCCACTCTCTTCCTTACTCTAGCCTTGGGAAATGTGCAGGACACAGAGCGGATGTGCTAAGCATGCTCCCTTAGCACTCTGCAGCAGTTCCAGCGAAGTGTTTCACACATTGCTCCCTATTAACATGTCTGTCTGCCCCTCCAGCTGTACTTCAAGGTGCAAACTCAAATGTCCACAAAGTCAGGCAGGGAAGGTAGGACTGTAGCAAGTGAGGAGAGCTGGGGAAGCAATGAAAAACTAATTTTCACGTGATGTCAGAAATTTGGCTTTTTATGTGAAATCTCCAGATACTTAAATGTTGGCAACTAATTATTTGGAAAAGTTAAATGAGCTCTCAAGTGCATCTTAAGTGCATTTACAATAAAATGCATCCTAAGTGCATTTTATTCACACTGGTATTCTCAGTATCCCACATAACAAATGACAAAGAATCACTGCTCGGTAATATTTGTTGAATGAATGAATAAATGAAATAAACCTTATGGGAATTAATCATATCAGCTCTTCTCATTGGAGTCTATCTACGACTTAAATTGTTAGCACTTGGCTTGGCCAAAATTGGATTCCAGATGAAATGTAGGGCGGACTTCATTTTCTTCGCTACATTGTGCAGTGGGATTCCGGTTTGTTTTCTTTATTGTTCCACAATCCCAGATGCCTCCAGTGGCCCTGGGGTTTTCTGGGCAGGAGATCAAATGTCTTCAAAGCAGGCTCAGCTGGGTTCATACACTCATCAGACGGTCAACTCATGAGTAAATGCTTAGATTTTTACATTAGTAGAACCAGAGAAGGTTAACACTGGAAGCACTCTTAGCCATCTCCTAGGGACTAACCTCTAGTTGCATAGCCCCAATGAGCGGAGGAAGAAACTGATTTGAAAGTGACCCACCCAAGGACATGTGACAGCACCCCCCCCCCCCCCCCCCCCCCGCCCCAGTCATGTCTCCGCCCTGCACTGCTTGCTTTGGCTTTGCTTAGAAGAGGCCATATGTCCCCGTCTCTCATCATTGCTAAGGCAGGGAGCAGCCTTCGGAAGAAACACCCACATGTGTCAGAAAGCCCTCCAGACTGGTTAACAGTGTGGGCTGGCTGCACACTCTTGGACTAACACCAGGACTACTGACCTGAAAGGGTTTCTGGAGAAACAGAGAATTAGGTTGAGCACAAATATTCTACTACCGTAAGTCCTTCTGGGTTCCTGGAGATGTGCTTCGAGGTGAGGGGCTGGGTCTTTCCTACTTGTGCATCACCAAGAGCACCTAGCAGAGGGCTCTCTGTAGAGCAGGAGCTGAACACGAATTTGTTGAGTAGTGCCTGCTACGTGCTGGGCATCGTTCTAAATAGCGGTTCTCAAGGTAGAGTCCCAGGTACTCCGGGAGGCTCCTCAGGCCCTTTCCAGGGGCCCCCAAGGTCAAAACAATTTTCATAACAATACCAAATGTGACTTAACAACCTTTTTTCACTCCCATTCTCTCATGGCGGTACATGGAGTTTTCCAGAGGCTACCTGATGTCTGATAGCTTACAGAATGTGTGTTTGTGAGTCTTGTGTTTTGACATTTGCTCGGTTTTAATTTCAGACATGGACAATATCAATAGATACAACCCATATAACAAGAGTGTTTTGAAGTCTTCAATAATATTTAAAAGCATAAAATGGACACTGGACCAAAAATGTTGAGACCCACTATTCTGGAGGATGTAAGAAGCTACTAAGTACCATGAGAAAAAAGAAAAGTAAAGCAGGGTTAAGAGGATTGAAAGAGTCTGCGGATGAGGGGCAGGTGATGGAGGCAGGGAAGGGGTGGTGGGAAGAGGAGGGGCAGCTTACAGTATCAAATAAGGTCATGCAATTAAGAAATAAACCTACAAACAAATATCTAATTTCCCGAGTTGTCTTTAAAATTCCCTCCTTTATCCTAAATTTAAAAATTGTATTGCGAATTGAATCTACCTAAATAACTACCTAAATATTCTATAGCTACATGTGTACCATTTAAAGAAATGGGTTAAGAAATAAAATTCTTTCTGGTAGCTTAAAAATTCCACCTTGAGCCCCTCCCAGATAGCACCGCTCTCCTCACAGAGGTAAGCCCTGGTCTGAACCTTAAGTATTCCCTCCTACTTCTTGGCAATTCTGCCATCTGCACGTGGCTGTGTGTGTATCCATAAACAATATATTGCTTACTTTTGGAAAAGTGAGAAGCAAGCTCAAGCCACTGTAAGGAAAAGGCAGTATCACTACTCACAGAGGAAATCTCCCAGGAGACAATGACCTGGACGCTGGGCAGGATGACAACGTGGATCCAGCTATTCACAAGGGCTGCTTCCAAGGGCAGTCAGTGGGTATTATCAGAGCATCTGAAAGGGCTGTAGGGTTAGTCATGGCAGAAACACATGCACAGGGAGAGGGCAATTCTGTATTGGTTTTGGTTTTGCCTTGCTTCTCAGCTCCGTGACCTCTCTCCGGGCCTTGGGAATGGGTCGAAGCTGAACACTCACATGGAGTTGAAACAATTTCAGGGCACCGTTGCAAGAGCAGAAACTCCACGAGCATCTGGCCAAGGCAACGCTAATCTAGAAAAAGCTTGAAGTTCTGCTTCTCCGGGCATTCTCTTCTTCAAGCTAGGATCCTGGTGATAATGCCCCAAACACATGTCTCTATACCACGGCCCAGGACTCCCTCTGGATGGGTCGAACTTGTTGCCCTCTGAGTCTGGGGCACGACTGTCACTCTCTCCGGTAATAGGTCTCCAGTTTACTGAACCGATGTCTCCCTACTTAGAGGCTTACATTCTCTGATCTGGTGGGGCTCATCCTCTAGTAGCTTGCTGAGAAAGGCAGCACGGGAAAGTTATCTGGGGATTTTGGATATCTGAACATGTTTTTGTCAAACCCTCATAACTGGTTTATACCTTCACTGAGAACAGAATTCTAGATTAAAGACGATTTTCATTCAGACTTTTGAAAGCACCGGGTCATCTTCTAGCCCTTGGGGGTTGTGAGAAGTCTGGAGGCGTTCTGGGTTTTTTTTCTCTCTCTGGAAGATGTCAAATCTTGTCTTCCTCAGTATTCTGGAATTTCAGCCATCTGCCTATATTTGGGTCTGTGTTCATCCCTCATGGAGGCACTGGGCCCTTTCGGTTTGGAAACTTGCGTTCTGCAGAATTTGTTGAGTTTTTCCCATGTGATTCCCTCCTCTCTACTTTCTCTGTCCTCTTCTTCTGGAGCCCCTGCTATTCTGCTGTTGGATCTCCTGGTCTGGACTTCTGCTCATTTGGCTTTGTTTCTGGCTTCCCTCTCTGTGTCTTCTTGCTCTAATTTCTCCGGTGTTTCTCCCACTCGATCTTCCAGCTCTTTTACTATTTTTATCTCAACCCACTTATCTTTAATTTCTAAAGCTCTTCCCGAACCTTTGAATGTTTTCTGAAGTCTCCTGCTTTTGTTTCGGTTTGGGGACGCAATAATCTGTTCTCATCTCTCTGATGACATGATGCTTAAAAAACAAAACAAAACAAAAAAACCTCCCTGTGCCTGTTTGTTCCAGGTTGCTTTTAACCTGTTCGTTTTGGTGTCTCTCTTCAACAGTCAAGGTTGTCCTCAACATGAGGTATTCCTCAGCCCTACTGTCGATGAAATACGAAAATGCTAATTGGAAGCTTTGAGCACATGAGGGACTGTCCACTTGGAGCTTCATAGCAGAGTAATCTGCGGGGCTATTTGTTGGAAAATCCAGTATGTCAGTGTTTTTACGTCTTTCCTTTAAGCCAGACATCTTCCAAACCCCCTCCCTGGAGGGTTAGGGTTTGGCGGCCAGAGTTCTAGGAACCAACTGAGGGGGGAGGGGTAGAGCACTGAGGGTGTGGTATTTCCACATTCAGCGTTGACACAATGATGGCTTCTTTATCCCCATTTTCTGTGCCATACCCATATCCTCTCTGCCGAGTGTCCCCCAGGCCAGAGACGCTCTGTTCCACCCTCTTCTGAGAAGAATCTTCCAGACTTCTTCCATCGTGGAGGAGGATCAATTGCAGGGGAACGTGGGGGATTGGGGGGCTGGGGGAGGGAATCTAGGACCTAATTGCTTCCTAGAGAGCACTCCCCATTCTTCTTACTTTAGCACTTGCCCCTAACCCCCCCCCAAACCTTCACTCACAGAGGGACCTTGTACTACCAGTTTCTTTGTCTTGGGCTGAATCTGCTGTGCAAATCAGGTTTGTGCTCAGCCCTTCCCATGGCTGCTTTTCTCGGCTTTCCCAAGCCTGCCAAATTATTTACCACTCTGCATCTCCTCTTGTGGCTGTGGTTTCCCGTCCTGTTTTCTCGATATTGTGGGGCTTTTTTTTTTTTTTTTTTTCCCAATCCCTCTTCCAGAAGTTCTAGTGGGGTTTCGGGAAAGAGCAAATTAGATGCATACATCCAATCTGTCACTGTAACCTGAACATTACCCTAAAATTCTGAGATCCAATCTGCTCCTTAAGATGTGGTATGGGAGTTCTCCACAGAGTTATGGAAAAGTCAGAAAATCGACTTATCCCGCAGAGTTTGCTGCATGTGACCACACACCAGGCGCTCTGCGGGAATCTGGGAACACAGATGTGTTTAGGACATGATATCCATCACCACAGATATCAATTAAGCAGAGGAAATGGACGTACTCAGAACAAAATACAAGCCCATGGTCCCTCACTCCAAATCCTTGGGCATCAGTGGATTTTAGATTTCAGAATGTACCCGATTTTGGAAAGACAATAATACCATTATTCTCATAGCACCCCTACACTTGGGAATTCAACACATTTATATTACTGCAGTGACATGTATGGATATTTGCATTAAATACGGTTTTTAAAAAAAGACCATAAATAGCCTCACATCCATCCAACTCAGGTTTTAAAACCAAATGATTTCACAAACCAAAGTTCAGTTTGCCATTTGGGGATGTCTGAGTTGTTGAGAAGGCCCTGTGAAACTCTACAGCATATTAAGTTCTATATAAATGAAGTTTGTACAAAGTACTGTGGGTAGAGACTGAAGGGAGAGGGGGCCTTATTGCCTAACACATTATTTGCTTTTTAAAAACCTTATTGACATATGGAATGATGCAAAGGCAATGTTGAGTAAAACTACTGGCCCCTTAGGGGGAATCAAGCCACCAAACTGTAGAAGTACCCTGCCTTACTCTTCTGCTTAGTCTTATCATCACTTGGTGTGTTACGGATTTATTTTTGTTTGCTTGTTTGTGTATTTTATCCTTCCCTTTGGTAGCATGTATGCTCTCTGAGAGCAGAGATGCTTGAGGTCTGTATCTCCAACATCTAGAATGAAGCCTGGCGCAGAGCAGACATTCCATATTTATTTGTTGAAGAAATGAATGAATGAATGAATGAATGATGTGACATCTACATAAGTTTTTATTTGGAAAAAAACAAAAAAACTTTGGACATCACTAATCTCTGGACGAGATGATCTGTGGCTGACACTTTCCTTGATGGTACCTGATACAATAGCTAGCATGTGCTGAGCCCTTACTATATACTGAGCTAAATATTTTTCAGGTTTTTTCCCATTAATCTTTCCAGCAACCTATAAAGTAGACACCATTATCCCCATTTTACAGATGAGGAAAGTGAAGTACGGAGATTAAGTAAGTTACCCAAAATCACACACCTAGTTAGCGCCAGGGCAAGAGTTGGACCAGGTGACTTGGCCCTGTAGTCCACATTTTTTTTTTAAGATTTTATTTATTTATTTGAGAGACAGAGAATGAGAGAGAGAGAGAGAGCACATGAAAGGGGGGAGGGTCAGAGGGAGAAGCAGACTCCCCTCCGAGCAGGGAGCCCAATTCGGGACTCGATCCTGGGACTCCAAGATCATGACCTGAGCCGAAGGCAGTTGCTCAACCAACTGAACCACCAGGCGCCCTGTGTCCACATTCTTAACCACTCTGCCATACTTAATGGATCTGGGAAAACCCTAAACCTCTTCTATGAAGGGGTTGGGCCATAAGCTCTAAGGTGTTTCCAGTTCTATAGGTCTACGACCTTGAGATTCTATCTATCTACAATTTTCATTGAGTACTTAATTTATGTATAAATATATAAGTTAAATAAATAACATTTATAAAATTTATAATAATTTATAAAATTATTATTTGACAATTATTTATTGGCTGTCCGCCACATGTCAGGCTCCGTGCTAGGCACTTCACATACATCTTCTTTAATCCTAGGAGGTGGGTATTATGATGCCCATCTTACAGATGAGAAAACTGAGGCTCATAGACTTTAAGAATGTAACCAGGGTCAAGATGGTATTAGCAGAAACAAGAGTCCAGCAGAGGGGTCTGCAGAGGCTAAATAAAGCTCCCTCGGCTCCGTCAGGGAAGAGGGAGACTGGCATCATCAAATCTAAAGACGTGCTTATTCAGGGACTGAAGTGAGGGGGGCAGGGGTAACCACAAGCCCGGTTCCAAGGAATGCACAGCCTCCCCCTCCCCTCGCCGCCCCCCCCCCGGGAAACCAGACAGGGCCACGTGACTGGCGTCCTCCAGGCTGGCAGGGCAGATGAAGTCACGGCCACAGTCACACCCTGAATCACAGACTCTCGACGTCCCCACCCAGCTGGCTACAGGAAGTGCAGTGTTTTCCAAGAGCGCGCCGGAGTCCCGCCCGCTCGGGGCGCAGCGAAGCTCAGTGGCGCCCCCTGGAGGCGCACGGCTGCCGGCGCCTTCGCGCCTGGGTGCGGGCGCGGCGTGTTTCCACCCGCCTCTGGCGCGCTGTGGTAGCCCCCGCGAGCAGCTTCCCGGGTGCCTTCTGAAGTGAGGGGAGAAGAACACTTCTCCCGCGTGTTGCTCTCCGTCTCCCCCGCAAAGCTGCCAGCGTCCCAAACCATTATTTCCCCTGTGTTATTCCCCCCGCTTCCTGGGGGGGGGGGGGCGCGCGCGCGCACCGCCGGGGCGCTATGCTGGGGAGGGGGGGCGGCCCACGTGCTTCGCTGTCAACTTTCCTGGCGGTCAGGTGACGCGCTCAGGACAACCCTCTCTTAAGGTTGGAGGTCTGAGAGCAGGCATCTCAGTGAGGCCAGGAGACCCCGGAGTTCCTGCCTCCGACAGGGGGCCGGCGCAGGATGAGAGAAAGTATTTACCCAACCTCCTGTGTCCACTGGTCTGAGTCCTTGTTACAGGTTCTTGTCCGGTTGATCCTCACAACAACCACACGAGGCAGATACTATTATTATCCCCATTTGAGTCAGGCATGTGGAGGTTAAGTAACTTGCCTAGTGCCCCGCAGCTAGTGATGGTTTGAGGAGGCCTGAGACTCCCCAAGAGGCTGGGTGGAGAGGGCAGCGGAGATTGGGGTTGGTGATGGTGATGGTCAGGTGTATGTGTCAATTTGGGAAGGATGTAGTCCCCAGTTACTCAGTCAAACACTAGGTGTTGCTGTGAAGGTACTTTGTAGATGTGATTAGTCTGTAATCAGTTTACTTTAAGTAACGGAGATTATTCTAGCTAATCCGAGTGAGTCTGATTCAATCAGTTGAAAGGCTTTAAGAGCAGAATTGAAGCTCCCCTGAAGAAATATTCCATCTGTGGACAGAAGATCCAAGTTGAGAGTTCCAACATTCCTGACAACCTGCCCTGCAGATTTGGGACTCACTTCCCTGTGGACTCACCTCCCACAAAGCCAGCTCCCACAATTGCATAAAACTGATGCCTTGCAACATGCTGCAACAAGCTGATGCCTAGTATGTCCCATGGTTCTGTTTGTCCAGGTGAACACTGACTGACAGATGACCAAAGACCAGGCAGATGACCCCCCACCTTAGGACTTGGATCAATGTAAGTCCCCTCCACGGACCAGCTTCCACCCCAAGGAGAGTTGGAAAGCCCCAAATGGACTCAGATAAGTTTCCATCATTGAAGGGAGTGGAGAATCAATAAAGAAATTCAGTGCTGACATTGAAAAATGAAGAAAGAGACATTTTGCGCAACCCAGTTTACAGGCTAGGTAGATTCACACCTACTACCCCCTCTTAACACCTTATACCTACTTCAGGGTGCAACAGACAAAGAGAGACACAATAACACTAGCCAAACCATAAAAATAAGTGTAATAACTACCTGGCAGTAAGAGATTCTCGGGTGTCTGGTATCGCGCTTTACTTACATCATCCAACCAGTCCTCACGACGACCTTGTGAAGGAGAGGTGGTTATTAGCCCCACTTACAAAAGGGGAACTGAGGTCTGGGAAGGTGAATGACCACCGCCCCAGTGTCCCATGGCTGGTGAGTTAAGAGTCAGGATTCAAGACCTGGCCTATTCCCTCCCCTCTGGGAGACCTCTCCCATCTGCTACCTGCTGCGGGGAGGGGGGCAATTAGAGTGCCAAGGGCTTTTCCTTGCAAATAACAGAAACACATGCTGGCTGATTAAGCAGAAAAGGAGCTTCTTAAAAAGATGTTAACTCACGGGATCGGTTGAGGGGCTGGTGGGCCTGGCTCGAGGCTGTGCCTCCAGGATCAGTGCCCAGAAACAACCATAGAAACAGCTGGATGAGCAAAACACCACCACGCTGTCACTCCTCTAGGACATTTCTGCACCAAGAACTTCACCCTGAACTGAGGGTCCGTAGCCACCCTCACCACACTGAGCCTCTTTCTCTGGGTTCTCACTTCCATATAGTCTCCCCTGGGCATCTGATTGGTGGAGCTGGGTCACACACAGGTGCCTGGGCTTCAAAGAGGCTGGAAAGCCAACGTTCCTGTGTCCCACCTCCTCCATGGGGAGATGGAAATTTCTCAAATATAACAAAATGTTGAAAACGTGGTGGGCATACAGAAAACATGACAAACAGCAGACACAGCATCTATTATTCCCCAAGTGGTTGAAGGACCATATGGCAGCCCGGGCTCATTTGATCTTGTCTCTATCATGAGGGAAATGGGGACTTCTGCAAGAGACCTAGGTTGGCCCATTCTGGTTTGTGACTGTCCAGAACCTTTACACTTGCCCCACCCCCTCCCCCAGACATGTAGATTTCATGGGTTTGTGAGGCAGAAAGTCCACCTCTAGTTATGGGGTAGGTAAATAACTCAGACAAGATCAGCCGCTGCAGTCTGTTTCGCAACAACAGTGATTGGTCCAAGGAGGGCCCGTGATCAGAACAGTGCCTTTACAAATTTTCCCTGGGATTGGTAGGGTGATGTTTGTGTGTGGGGGAGGTGCAGAAGCTCTCTTTTGCCATGCAGTTGTTAAGCTAGGAGGAAATGCATTGATTGCAGCTGGGGTCATCTTCCCTTACCCCATGAAAGAAATTATATGCAGTAGAAGAAAAATCTGCCCATGTGAAGGAGGGATGGTGAGACAGCCAGGAAAATATGGTTTCATCTCCTGGATCCAGCTAAGCCTGAAGCCTTTCCATCTCTGGTCTTTTAATTACAGGAGCCAATAAGTTCCTTTATACAGCGTCAGTTAGTTGGAGTTGGGTTTCTCTCATAACTGAGTCTTTGTAATAAACCACCCACTCTCTAGTGGGAAATTGACTATGAAACATTTTCTGTCCATTAGTTCATTTGGTAGTGGATTTTAAAGTAAGGAGGGAGCTTTAACAATAAAAAATAATAAGTATTGTTATTCAAATTTCACGTAGAAGAAACTTTGGGTTCAGAGAGTTTAAGGGACTTGTCCAAGTCCAACAGCTAATTGTGTATGGCTTGGATTCAAACTCAGTTCTGCCTACCTTTATGTTCAGCACTTTTTCTAGAATTCCAAGAGTCAAGTTCTATTTTCAGAACTCATTCCAGTCTTCATAATTTTCTGCAATCCTTGGTATACTCAGGCCTTTCAAAGCCAGTTCTGTCCTCCTGATAACAGAATAACTACAATAGCTTATAGAATATTCCTAGGTGTCTTCATTTTCAAAATGTATAAAGGCCAAGGTATAAAGCTTTGAAGGAGAAATTTCAGTCTGATTGTGGATGTGGGGGACTCGGAGCTCCTGGAACCTCAATCCTCGTATCCACACTTATGGGAAACCCCGACCCTCTGGGAGGCCTTTCCCTAGCTAGAATGCTTTTTTCTGAGAAACCCAAGGATTTCTAGATGGTAGGGACCGCCATATTAACATGTCTTTGGAGTCCTGTGTCATTCATGGGGACCTACCATTTGAGCACAGCCTCTTCCAAGTCCAAATCCTCACCAAACCAGGTCAGCACCTGGAGGTTGGTTACTGGGGAAAGAAACGTGGTAGAGAAGAATCTTGGGAAATGAGTACTCATCGAGCACAGGCCAATGATGGCAAATTGAGTTCCTCTCCACCCTCAGCTTCACTCATGCATTGACAAGAACGCCAAGGCAACATCCGAGCTCAACTGGTAATGAGCGTGACTGCCAGCTCTCTGTCCTCTCTGGCCGTGAGCCAGGCACTTTGCATCATTAACCCCACGCCACAACCTCTGAGGTGGGAGTTACTTGTCTTATTTTCCAAAGGAGGAAACTGGAGTCCAGAGAGGATGTTAATTGCCCTGTAAAAGCTGCTAAGTGGATGATTCTTTAATATAAAAATTAATAAATAAACAACACACCAGCACATTACTTGTCATTTGCCTTCTACATGCAAGACATATGCTGAGCCTATTGTGTGTATCATCTTCGCTCATTTCCCAAAGGCCTGATGAGGCGATTCGCCATTTTGCAGGGGAGGGAAGCCCAGAGCCGAGCATCCAATTGTGGTGCCCGATGTCTGGAGCGAACAGGAAGCGGAGCGGAGGTGGAAGGAAGCAAAGCGTGTCCAAGAACCAGAACTGGCTCTAACTACTGTTCCCCACCAGTTTATCTCCACTGTGAGTTGCCACGTGAGTGTGGGCAGGGATTCTGAGAAAGTGATGGGCTAATGATGACCACAAAAGCTGCTCTAAGCGTTTCTAGAGAGGCCTTCTAGCACCTCCCTTCTGCCAGGAGCACATGATGGGGGCTTCCGCACAGCACACTTATTCAGAGCAGGGCTGGCCCATCCCTTGTGGCAGCCACCCTTCTTGAGCTCTTTGAGTTCCCTGCCCCGCATGGCGGGGGTGGAGGTGTCAGCCTACAGCCCCCCAGCCCCACCCGCCCTGACCTGTTCCCATCTGGGGAAGTCAGAAGCATACAGAACTTTCTACACGAGAAGGATGCTTTGGGAAAGATCCTCGAGGCAGCTTGGTACTGTAACAAAAACGTTGCCATTGCTCCTGGCCAGGTGACGTGAGACAGCAGCGGCTTCCCCATCTGGAAAGCAAGGAGGCTGGCCTATATGACACCCCAACGACTCAGTTGCTCTAAATCATGTGCAATGCCTGCGTCCACAGACAGTTTCTGTGACCTCTCTCATTCTCTCTTTTCCCCCACCCCCCAGCTAGTAATTTTTCCAACATCTTATCAAGAACATTTTCAAACAAGCAGCAAAACTGAATCAGTCTTACAGTGAGCTCCCATATACCCACCTGCTAGATTCCATCCAGTTCTCTTAGCCCGTTTCTGTGGTGACTGCAGAGGCAGAAGCCCCCCCCCCCTTCATGCCTCCCAGAGGACACAATGGTGGGGTTCACGGAGAACCCCCTCTTCCTCCTGCAGTTCATGCACCCTCCTCACCCCGAACTCCTCCTTCTGTCGGTGGCCATCCCTCTGGCCATACACCTGTCCGTGCCCTGCTGTGGTGACCAGGGACCCAACCCTCGGCACCTTTCTCACAGGACATCAGCAGGGGAGGGAGCTTGCGGGCGCGGGAGGTGACGTCTCAGGAGGTCACTCTGTGCCAGGCACTAGCCGTGGGCTGTTATAACACTTCTCCCCCAGTGATGTGGAAGTGATACACAACTGATAGAGACACGGAAGCGTGATGAAAACCTTAAAATCATCCGCGATCCCGCAGACTGTAGTAGCTAGAATTTATTGAGTGCCTACTGTATGCCGGGCATCGTGCATGTTGCCCGTATATCCTCAGCAACCATGTCTGGTACGGAGATAATTATCATGATCTCCAAGTTCCAGCTGAGGAAACAGGCACAGAGAAGGTAGGTGATGTCCTCCCAGCCGCACAGTTAGGAAGGGATGCAACGGGGATTTTCACCTTTTCACCCCATATGGTTCTAGTTAGTGTGAGCTTTTCATCACCAGCTTCCCCTGTGTCCCCCAGTCCTGTGATAAATGATTCAGGTATTTTCTGTGCAGTAACATTTGAGCATGCACCTATATATTTCTTTTAATAAAATCGAGATCATGTTTTCTATTTTCTCATCTGCTTATATTTTCACTTAAAATATTTAACTGTCCTATTCACATACTAATCCTGCAAATAACCCTGTGAAATAAACTGGGCCAGGCACTGTCCTGAGTGCTCTATAAGTAATTACAATCTTGGGGCGCTTGGGTGGCTCAGTCGTTAAGTGTCTGCCTTTGGCTCAGGTCATGATCCCAGGGTCCTGGGATCGAGCCCTGCGTCGGGCTCCCTGCTCAGCGGGGAGCCTGCTTCTCCCTCTCCCTCTGCTGCTCCCCCTGCTTGTGCTCTCTCTCTCTCTCTCTCTCTCTCTGTTAAATAAATAAATTTTAAAAAATCTTTAAAAACAAAAGTAATTACAATCTTTACAGCGATCTATGGGGAACAAACTCATTAGCTCCAATTAACAAGGGCAACCGAGGCGCAGAGAGGTGAAGTAACTTGCCCAAAGTCACACAGCAAGGAGGTGGCAGAGCCTATAAATAAACCCAGCAGTCTGGCTCCAATGTCTGGATCCTCACCACTAGGTACTGTCTTCTTGAATCAGTCTCAGTCCTTCTGTCATGCCTGACCTTTCCATGCACCTTTGTAAACGCCGTCTAATTTGCCCAACAAAACTTGTGAGGCCGGACATGGCAAGAACAGTGTATTAGCTCTCCTGCTGCGTGACAGATCGCTCCAAAACAACACACACTACTCTCTCTCGGTTTCTGTGGGTCAGGGCCCTGGACGCAGCTTAGCGGGTCCCTCCAGCTCCGGGTCTCTCTCACCCCAGCAATCAAGGTGTCAGCTGGGACCGCGGTCCTCCCAAGATCACCTGCGGCAGGACCCCCTTCTGAGCTCACTCAGGGGCAGGATTCGGCTGGAGTGAGGGCTTCCGCTCCTTGCGTGTTGGCCTCTCCCTGGGGCAGCTTCCAACACAGCCGCTGGCTTCATCAAAGGCAAGAGTGGGAGAGAGAGGAGGCCAGCGAGACAGAAGCCACACTTTAAGAACTTCTTACTGATTTTTTATTATCGTGCTAGAATAGGCAGAACACAGAATTCACCATTTTAACCATTTTTAAGTGTACAGTTTTGTGGCTTTGAGCACATTCGTAATGTCGCACAACCATCACCACCGTCCACCCCCGGAAGTTTTTCATCTTCTCAGAGACTTGGTCCCCATTAAACATTAACTTTCCATTCCTCCCCTCCCCCAGCCCCTGGCAACTTCTGTTCTACTTTCTCGCTCTATGAATTTGACTTCTCTTACTGGTGAAAGATGAGGAGTCTTACAAGTGGAGCCAAACGAGACTTTCTGTGGCTGATTTATTTCACTTAGCACAAGGTCTTCATGGTTCATCCACATTACAGCCTGTGTCAGAACGTCCTCCTTTTGGGGGCTGAATAATACTCCACTCTATGGATAGACCCCATTGTGTTATCCACTCATCTGTCGATGGAGAGCTGGGTGGTTCCCACCTCTTGGCTGCTGTGAACACGGGCATGCGAATATCTGTTGGAGTCCCTGCTTCCAGGTCCTTCGGGTATACAGCTAGGAGTGGAATTGCTGGATCATACGGTAATTCTACATTTAACTTTTTGAGGAACCACCATGCTGCTTTCCATGGCAGCTGTGCCATTTTATGTTCTCACCAGCAAGGCACCAGGGTTCCAATTTCTCCACATCCTCGCCAACACTTGTTGTTTCCTGTTTTGTTTTTGATTTTACAAGAGCCATCCCAAGGAGTGTGACGTGGTATTTCATTAATGGCACCCCTTTTACAACCTCACCTCAGAAATTAGATCACATCCGTTTTGCCGTATTCTATTTATAAGAAACAAGTGACTACGTTTAGCCCACACTCAAGGGAGGACACTATTGAGGGCCTAAATGGCAGGGGGCAGGGATCATTGAAGCTGTTCAGAAGCCTGCCTATCACAAATGTCACGATTATCATGTTTTTGTATTTTTTATTACTTTAAATTACAGTGGCATATTATTGGATTTGGCACCATTTGTGTAAGGGCAAATATAGGGGCTTTGTGGCTAGAAAGATCGGAGTTTAAATTGGATCCTTGTCTTCCCAGCTGTGTGACCTTGAGAAGTTACTAGACCTCTCTGAGACTTGGTTTTCTTCGTTAAATGGGAATAAAAATACCTACCTTGAAAGATTATTGCAAGGATTAAATGAACTAATGTATGTAATGTATCCTACACACTGTATGATCTCAATAAATGATATCTCACCATCATCATCATCACCATCATCATCACCATCACCATCATCCCTGGGACAAGAACAAAGTTAGTAATCAAAGCTAGGCGTGGTGGTTTTCCGTCAGGGTGTCCTTACCAGCACCACCGCCAGGTGGCAGATGTTGTCAGACCGGGTATTAACCTCTCCTTGGTTCGAGATGAAGATGTGTGTGTAGAAGTAGCTAAGGATTATTTTGAGCAGGGTGAGCCTATGAAAAAAACATAATATCACAATCCCTACATCGGGATTAGGCTATTATTTCATTGTCCTTCCGTGAGCTTATGTTCTGTTCCTCTGCTGCTCCCCAGCCCCTGCAGAGGACATAGCCTTCCCCACATCCTCCTGCCTCGACTGGCTCCTGCCAGCCCTGTTATGGGCAGCTCAGAAAGCTTTCTCAAGCCTACTTGCCTTTGCTTGAGCTTCCTCTGCTTCTGTCCTATTTATATCAGGTCTCACCTTGCTCTAGAAGCTTAAGCAGCTCCTAGCAGCCCATGTCAGGTCTGACATCATTCTAGAAGCCCTTCCTGACCTCCCCACCCCAACCCCAGGTAGCATAGGCTCCATCATCCAGGCTCTCCTCAATCACAGCCCTGACTCCGCCCACTGCAACCTCTGATCTTCTGTGGCATCCAGCAGGACATACGGGCAGATAATCATTCTGTAAACATTTATCAGTTTCCCTCTCTGTGCCAGGCATTAGGTGTGAGGGACCTGCTGGCGGCCTTTCTTTGAATAAACAAACCAGAATCTTGAAATACAGAGCCTCTGCTGAAGACATCATCAGACCTCCGAGCAATGAGAAGAACCTTGCTCCTTTTTTCAGTTCTTGACAGGGCCACTAGATAAAATACAGGATGCCTATTTAAATTCAGATTTCAGAAAAATGACAAATTATTTTTCAGTATTAATATATCTGAATCAATATATAAGACATATTCAATAATAATGGAAATAATAAACAATAAATTAAATAATAGGTCCTAAATGTTGCAAAGGACAGGTGAATACTAAAAATGTGTTGTTTATCTGAAATTCAAACTCTCAAGTGGGCATGGTGGGTTTTTGTTGTTTTGGTATTGGGTTTGAGTGCTGACCAATCCAATGAAAGGCCTCATTTCTAGGGTGTCCGTACAACATGGCAGGCGTGGTTACATTTCCACGAAACCCCCGTGAGGCACAAGCCTGCCTCTATTAAGAACCAAAGGTATTTTGAAGTTTAACGGACTATTATTTTTTGAACCAGAAATCCCTCTTTCCAGCTGATTGTATATTTTCTGACCTTGAGGGACCTCACCCACTCCAGAAACGCTTGGTGTGATGTATGGAAAAGCTTTGGTCTTAAAGCACAGTCATGACAGGGAGTGAGGGCAGGTTGGGGCTCGGGGGAGAATTCTTTCTTGGCTGCCCTTAGACAGGCTTAAATTCTGCTCAGTCTTGATGGCCTTCCATGATGGTGGCTGGTCCATTATCTCTTCTTCTCTGGCCTTGAAGCTGTGTTCCAGGCACACTGCCCACTGCCCTGATTTCACGGACACATGGAGCCGGTCAGAGGCTCCTCAGAGAAGGTGCCCAAACATCCCAGGCAGGTGGACTGGCAGCTGATTCTGGACACTCCCCCGGGGCACTGTTGGAGGAAGAGCCCTGGATCTGCGTCTAAAACCCGGACCCGAGTTCTGACTATCCACCTGCCAGCTGGAGGACACTCGTTCTAAAGTCACACGCTCATCTATGAATGGGCTATTAGACTCCATGCTAGGGACCAGGGTATGAATAATGCTAATGAAACATTTCTATTAGCTTCAAGTCCCCAAAGTGAACTGACATCAAGCAGCTCCCTTTACCTCTTTGAGCCTGTTTCTAATCTGTAAATATTTATTCTGTAAAAGGGGGCACCTAAGAGGGACCTACAACCTTTCACCTAGAACCCTTGGGGCTAAACGTGCTCCCTTAGGCAGATAACCTAGTGGATGTTATGACTAACAAAAGAAAACCATTCACGCTGGGGTGGGGGGTGAATTCCTCCCCTCTCTGGAGGTGCTCGCTGCTCCTGCTATTCAGCAGTGGGATTCATTTCCCCTTCCCTTGGGTCCGGGCTGGACCATGACTACTGGGACCAAGAGAACACAGCAAGCATGACAATGCTCTTGAGTGGACTTGCAGCTCTGCCTCGTTCTTGTGGAACATGAATCACCATGTGAAAGTCCCACTACCCAGCTGGGGAGACCACATGGAGAGGCCCTGAGACCATATGGGGAGGAAAAGGGGCTCTACTGAGCCCAGCCAACCAGACGTGCTCGCCAAGGTGCCAGACATAGGAATGAAGCCCATCCTCCAGCTGAATGCCCCCACGTGATCACTGCTGCCACCATGGGAGGCAGAAGACTCACCCAGCCAAGCCCTGCCCCAATTCCTGACTCCAAATACCACGAGATATAACAAAATGGTGGGGTTTTTTTTAAAGATTTTATTTATTATTTTTTGAGAGAGAGAGAGTGAGCAAGAGAGAGAGAGAGAGAGAGAAAGCACATGAGCTCATGGAGGAAGAGGGAGAAGCAGACTCCCAGCTGAGCAGGGAGCCTGATGCAGGGCTCGATCCCAGGACCCCGAGACCATGACCAGAGCCAAAGGCAGACCCTCAACTGATTGAGCCCCCCAGGCACCCCTAAATGGTAGTTGTTTTAAGTCAATGACTTTTGAGATCGTGTGTTGTACAGCAGTAGAAAGCTGGAATTCCAGACAGCTTAAGCTGCCTCCTCTACCCTGGAGCCTGGTCTCATCTGGAAGCTCTTGAGAAGGACAGTAGGGCAGGAGGAAGGAGGGGAATAGTCTAAAGAGCCAGAGAAGATTATGAAAGTAAAAAAAGGAATATGCCCTTTAGCCCAGAAATGTCATTCCTAGGAATCCATCCTACTGAAATATTTGCACATGTGTTTGCTAGGATATGCAAGCAAGATTGTTCCCCACAGGGGTGTTTGTGATCAGGAGCGCCGGGAGGCAACCTAGGGGTCCACCAATAGGAAGATTAAATAAATTAGGGCACATCTAAGCAATGGGACAGTAAGGGGTTACTTTATTTTATTTTTTAAAGATTTTATTTATTTGAGAGAGAGAGAGAGAGAACACAAGTAGGGGGAGGAGCAGAGGGAGAGGGAAGAGCAGACTCCTCCTGAGCGTGTAGCCTGACGCAGGGCTCCATCCCACGACCCCAAGACCACAACCACAAGCCAAAATCAAGAGTCGGACGCCCAACCGACTGAGCCACCCAGGTGCCCCTGTAAGGAGGTATTTTAAAAGAATGGAGTAGATCTGTGTGTACTGATAAGGAAAGGCCAACTGAGTCATGAGACGTACATCAGCATATCCTCAGTGCGTCCCCAGACTCCCTTTTGAGAACTGTTTCTTCCCCACATTCTGTGTTGGTGGTTTGAGTTGGACTCTATTCCTCCCACCATCCCCAGGGCTGGAGCATGGGACTCAGGCCTGGCGAAGCAGGGCACCAGGTTTTCTCAGCCACAGTGATGGTTCCAGACAAACAAGCTTGTCCGAACACAAGCCAGGCCTGGAGCGGGCACTCTGTGCAGTGCCTCAGCGATTGAGGAGAGATGATTAGAGCTGCTTCTTGCAACTGTGGTGCCCTCCTGAGACTGCAGCTCGGCTCCTGACCTGGCAGCCCTGGGATCTCCAAACTGAGCTAACTCCCACCATTCCGACGAACCACGTCCCTGCCCGCCTTCACCAGGGCTAGTACCTTGAAACCAAAACACCCTCATGGATCCAGAGGCTCGCAATATTTTAAGAGTGGTCACCTCTGAGGAGAGTTAAGAGGCTTTTCAGTTATATTATTCATAATTATTCATAATCTATATTATTCATAATTTTTGATTAGCATATACTACTTTCAAAATTCAAAAGTACGTTGAGAAGACATGGGTCTGGGGATGTTTTTTTCAGCTTATGTCCTTTTGCTTCCCATCTTCCTGGCTGCCTTGAAACAGGTCTGCTTGGTTGCAAGTTATGTAAAGCAAATCAAGATGGGCTGTAAATTTTTAATAATGGCTTTATTGAGATATAATTCACGTATCATAAAATTCATCCCTTTAAGACCTACAATTCAGTGGTTTTAGTGTAGCCACTGAGCTGTGCCACCAGCACCCATTCTAACTTCAGAACATTCTCATGGCCCCAGAAGGAAGCTCAGGGCAAGTTAGCAGTCTCTCTCCACCACCGATCTATTCTCCGTCTCTCTGAATCTGCCTATTCTGGCCATTCACATATACTGAATTATATGGTCTGTGATCTTTCAAGTCTGACATCTTTCACGTAGCATCATGTTTTGTTTTGTTTTGTTTTTAAGATTTTATTTATTTATTCGACAGAGAGAGAGAGAGCCAGAAAGCACAAGTAGGGGGAGGGGCAGAGGCAGAGGGAGAAGCAGGCTCCCCGCTGAGCAGGGAGCCCGATGCGGGACTCGATTCCAGGATCCCGGGATCACGACACGAGCCGAAGACAGATGCTTTTTTTTATTTATTTTTTATTTTTTTTAGATTTTTTTTTTTTTGAGACAGAATGAGAGAGAGAGAGAGAGAGCACATGAGAGGGGGGAGGGTCAGAGGGAGAAGCAGACTCTCTGCCGAGCAGGGAGCCCGATGCGGGACTCGATCCAGGGACTCCTGGATCATGACCCGAACTGAAAGCAGTCGCTTAACCAACTGAGCCACCCAGGCGCCCCCGAAGACAGACGCTTAACAGACTGGGCCACCCAGGTATCCCTAGCATCATGTTTTTAAGTTTCGTCCATGTTGTAACAGGCGTCAGTCACTGCTTCATTCCTTCTTTTGTTTCTGTGTAGTTTTTAAAACTTTTTTTTGCTTTGGTAAAATGTGCTTAAGACTTACCATTTTAACCATTTTTCAGTGTGCAGGGCAGGGGCATTAAGCACCTTTCCACTGTCATGCAGCCATCACTACCACCATCTCCAGAATGTTTTCATCATCCTATATTGAAACTCTGTCCCCCTTAAAAGAATAGCTCCCCATTCCTCCTCCCCCAACCCCTGGTAAGCACAGTTCTACTTTCTGATCTATGCATTTGACTATTCCACAGACCCCATGTAAGTGGAAGAATACAGTAAATATTGTATATGTTCCATATAAGTAGAATAGTAAAATAAATAAATAAATAAATATTTATATGTTTATATATATATATATATACATATATATCTTTCTTAATTCACTTAACATAATGTCTTCCAGGTTCATCCATTTTATCTATTTTGGTAGCTGTTTATGTTTTTTTTCTCTTTTTTTTTTTTTTTTTTTTTTTTAGAGAGAGAGAGAGAGCATGCTAGCATGCAAGTAGTGGGGGAGAGGCAGAGGGAAAGGAGAGAGAGAATCTCAAGCAAGCTTCATGCCCAGCACAGGACCCTATATGGGGCTAGATCTCACCCCGAGATCATGACCTGAGCCAAAACCAAGAGTCAGATGCTTAACTGACTGAGCCACCCAGGTATCCCAAGATTTCATTGCTTTTTTTTTTAAGATTTTATTTATTTATTTGACAGATAGAGACACAGCGAGAGAGGGAACACAAGCTGGGGAGTGGGAGAGGGAGAAGCAGGCTCCCTGCTCCGCAGGGAGCCCGATGTGGGGCTCGATCCCAGGACCCTGAGATCATGACCTGAGCCAAAGGCAGCTGCTTAACTGACTGAGCCACCCACGCGCCCCGATTTCATTGCTTTTTAGGGCAAAATATTATTCCATTGTATGAATGGACAACGTTTTACTTATTCATTCATCATTTGATGGACATTTGGGTTGTTTCCACTTTTTGGCTACTGTGAATAATGGTGTCACGTGTATTGACGTTCAAGTTTTTGTGTGCGCATATGTTTTTGTTTATCTTGGGTTTACACCTAGGAGCGGAATTGCTGAGTCATATGGGAACTATACATCTGAGTTTTTGAACAACTGCCAAACTGCTTGCTACACCAGCTGTATCATTTTACATTCCCACCACCAACGGAAGAGGGTTCCAATTTCGCGACATCTTCACCAATGCTTGTGATTGTTCATCTTTTTTAATGAAGTGTTATCTCACTGTGGTTTTGATTTGCATTTCCCTAATGAGTAATGATGCTGTGCATATTTCCATGTGCTATTGGCTTGTCTCCATGTGCTGTTTTCTCATGATCTGATTCCACACAGTGGAATTTAATTCAGCAATATTTCCTGTTCATTAATGACATGCCAGTCAGTGTGTCAATTGTCGAGGGTAGAAAGATAAAGAAGACAAAACCTTGCTCTGGAAGATATTTTCAGGCTAGCTGAAGACCCAAGATACAAGTACATCTATCAAAATGAAGAGTACTGTGGAGTATAGGTTCCATGAGAGTAGGCAGCATCTCTGTCTTGCACTATACTGTAATTGTGGAGCATGCAAGTGTACCTGATACCTAGAAGGTGTTTGTGACACATTACACAAGGCCACAATCTCTTTTATACTCCTTCTATTGAGAGGTAGGGTCTATGTTCCTTCCCCTTGGGTTGGGTGGACCATGTGACTGCTTTGACCGATAGAATACAGCAGAAGTCACACTGTGCTCATTTCTGTGCCCAAGGCTTAAGAGACCATCTATTTCCATTTTGGGTTTCTTGGAACACTCACTCTTGAAACTCAGCTTCCCTGTCCGAAGGAAACCCAAGAAGCCCTAAGGAGAGGCCCAAACATAGAGGAACTAGGAGGTGCCCCAGCCAACAGCCTACATCAACATATCAGCCATGTGAGTAAGCCATCTTGGAAATGGATCTTCTTGCCCCAGCTGAGTCACCCTACATGCTGGGAACAGACATAGGCTGTCCCACATAGCCCTGCTTAAACTGAAGTTCCAAGAGTTAAATAAGTGGGTGTTGTTATTCCAAGCCACTGTGTTTTTGGAGTGGCATATTACACAGAACTAGATATTCACAACAGCGTTCAATAAATAGTTGTTGACTGCCTGATTGTTGACAATCTGTGATTGTTGAGAGGGGTAACACATATCATCTTATTTAATCTTTTCAACAATGCTGTTGATGACACAACCTTCTCAAGATCATACAGCTGGTAAGTGGTAGTACTGCGAGTAGACCACCAAATATTTCTGCTGTCAAAACTAGATTTCCACATTTCCACTACACCATGATACTTCTCTCTAGAGAACTGGAATGATGTTTGCTAGCCTCCAAGGGGGAGTTAGATCCTTATGGGCTAGATTGATCAAGGAAGGGTTTATGGAGATGGAGATGGAGCTAGTTCTTGAAGAATGAGGAGGAATTATCCAGGTAAAAAAGAAAATCAATGGCATTCCAGGGAAAGATAACAATAGGAGAATGGTCCTCATGTCACTGAACCCTCCGTGGCTTGTGTCCCATTGATTATTTTGGGTTGTCTAACCTGAAGTTTGGAAGTGTGAAACAACCATTTTATAATGTTCATGGATTCTATGGGTCAGAAATTGGGACAGGGCACAGCTGGGACAGTTTGCCTTGGTCCCACCATGGTGGGACCTCAGCTGGGGAAGATTCGAAAGCTGGGACGGACTTGGCAGGTAAGGCCTGGAATCATCTAGATATGGCTTCACTCACATGTGTGGCAGCTAATGCTGCCTGTCAGCTGGGATGTCAGCTGAGCTGCACGTGGCCTCCCCATGTGAGCTAATTTGGGCTTCCTCAGAGCATGGTGGCTGGGTTTCAAGTGTCAGTGTCCCCAAAGAGCAAGGTGAAAGTGCCAGGCATTTTAATAATTCAGCCCAGAAGCTAGAGAGTGATTTCTGCCATAAAACAGAAAGTTCAAGGGGAGAAGACATAGATGCTACCACTCTATGGAAGGAAAGTTAAGGGTACATAAAGGGGGCAGGATGGCAGATACAGTTACAGCCATTATTGAAAAGTACAAACTGCCTTGATGCAGCTTATCAACGTGGCACATTAAAAGGAAACATTAATCTGACATCCAAATCCTTACTGTGGGCTCTTGATAAGATGCCAAGAGTGGGAAGTGGTGGTGATAGAGTTGATTTTATAATACTCAGTAATGGTTTGAAAAATTATCTTTCTTGGGGTTTGGATCAATATGGTAGACTGTGCACAGGTTTTTACTGCTACTTCATCCTCAATCCCTAGAGATGGCAGAAAAGAAATATTTAAGAACAGTAGACTTATAACAGGACTCGAAAACTGAGAGCCAAAAGCCGACCACCCACTGATGTTGAGGAATCTCAGAAGGACAGAGAGCATAGAGAATTGATTTGTTAGGGGAACCACAGTCCAAAACATGTGCCAAAGAGCAAGACTGTGAGAAGTGGGAGTTCCGAGTCATGGACAACAGATTTGAGGAGCAGGATGAGCTCCTGAGGTCATCATCAGGGTGGGTGTTTGAGAATTGACATCTAGAATGGCAGGCGGTTGACCCTGTCCTTTGCCCATCAGCAGGCAGCAAAGGCACTTGGCCCCAGGCCAGAGCAATGTGTCTAGAACTTGGGTGGGAAAAGCAAGAGATGGGGCAGAACCCCAGACAGTTGGTAGAACCTAGAGCAATCTGAGGCCCCTTACTCCCAAAAGACAGCTTCTAGAACATACTCCCACACTTTTTCTCTTCATCTCCATTGGCCCCAGTCATGCAACGAACTTCCCTGAAATCAGTAAAAGCAAAATCATTGAAGAGAAGCAACACGCTCTGCAAAAGAGGGAGCAGCACGCAAGGAAACAGAAGGAAGTTTAATAGAAGTTGTTCAATGTCCTCCATAGAAAATGAAATGAATAATGCACCCATGAAACAGACATAGTCAATGCCCTGCCCATGTCCCCTCATCTTTCCCCTGCATTTCTTTGCCTGAGGACTTTTCCCTCTTTTAGCCTCCAGAGTTCTCTTTGTGTGACATGCTTGAAGTGCTGACAAATTAACACCCCTCTACTAGGTGCGGCCCTTAACCGATGACCAATGGGAGTCTGTATAAATACCCCGGCTCTCTCACCCCTTGGGAGGAGTAGCTCTGAGATGCGTGTTCTACAGGGCCTTCCAGGGCTCACTGGTGCACCCCTCATTGTCTGCCTTCCCTTCCCCATCTCACTTCCCCACTCCCCAACAGGTAGTTTCAGGCTTATGTCCCCCAAATAAGCCACTTGAACTCCAATAATTTTTTTTTTATTTTTCTTACTGGAGAACCCAAACTAAGCCTGAGAAACAGGCAGTTAAGAAAAAGGAAGTGGGGAGATGGGCTGGATAACATAAAGAGCATGGAAGATAAAGAATTAGGAGGGCATGGGAAATATGAAAAAATTTGTGACGTGGATGATAGATCCAGAGACTCCCATACCTGTCTTAAAATCCAGAAATAATTCAAAGGAAGAAATAATCGAAGAAATAATAAGAGAAAAACTCCCCAGGCTGGAAAAAAACCCACAAATCTTCAGATTGAATAGTCCACGAATGAAGAACAACTCATGCTAATGAAATCTGCAAACACCAAGGGCAAGTTCTAAAAGCTTTTAGAGGTAAAAAGCACATTACCTACAAAGAAACAAGTGTCAGGGCGCCTGGGTGGCTCAGTTAGTTAAGCGTCCAACTGGTGGTTTTGGCTCAGGTCATGATCTCAGGGTCGTGAGATCAAGCCCTGCACTCTCTCTCTCTCTCTCTCTCTCTCTCTCTCGAAAGAAAAGAAGAGGAGAGGAAAAGAGGGAAGGGAAGGGAAGGGAAGGGAGAAAAGAGAAGAAAAGTTTCGATAGGGTCAGAAATCACATCAGTCACACAGAGGGCTGAAAGACCACAGGACAATCCCTACTAAGTTCCATGGGAAAGTATCTGGAATTTAGAATACTACACCTAGCTAAAAATCATTTATATGAGAGGGGAAAATAAAGACGTTTATAAACATGCCAGAGCCCAGACCCAGAGTCACTTTCAATCAGCATCAAAATGAATCCAAGAGCAAGGTTCACAGTGCAGAAAGCAGGGAGTTGAGTTCTGACCATTCTCGAGAGCTCTGCTCAACGCAGACCTCCATGTGCTGTGCTGTGGCTGGAGCCCGCAGAAGCCGTGCCCACCTCTGACTTCTCCCTACTTCCCTGCCTTGACATTTAAGCGTGCACTGCCCTGAGAGATGGCATATGGGGCCACAGCAAACCATTTCGCTCTCGCATGGCAACCTCACAGCTGTTCACGTGTTTGCTCTGCCTTCCCGACTAGATTACAAACATTCAGGAACAAGGACCAGATCTTGTACATAATCAATCAATCCTCACTGATCTTTAACAGAGCCTGATCTCTCATTTCACACAGTAGGGTATCCACTGCTCCCAGCCTCTCCTTCCCCATCTGAGCTGCTCTAAACACCTGCTCAAAACTTAGTCTGCTGGATTTTCTCCCCTCGCTCTGCCTTTCCAGCTCCATGTCTTCCTTCCCCAACCCCTCGGCCTTTTCCCCAGGCCTCTGTGCTTTCCTGGGTGTTCTGTACTCGTTCTCCTGATCAATATAATCAAAGCCAAGAGCCAAGGAGGTGGAGGGTTTATCAAGACCCCATCACATGCCAGGCAATGTTCTAAACCTTCGTGTGGATTAATGAATTCCCTCCTCACAGCCTGTCCTGTGGGATAAGAGCTGTTGTTCATCCCGCTTTTTCATGTGGGGAAACCAAGGCACAGAGAGGGGAAGTAGCTTGCTCGAGGACTCACAGCAGCTGATAGTGGGGGCTAGGTTTCTACCCTGGCAGTCTTGCTCTTGACCGTAATGAATTTCTGAGGCATGGCTGTATCTGACCCCTTCCAGCCACTAAATGCCCAGAGATCTAAAAATGAGTGGGATATACTCGGGACGGGGGAGAACAACAGAGCAGAATTGTTGAATTAAGATTGGAGTTAATGAGAGACAGCAAGTGAAAATGAGTTTGGAAGGTGTGGCACACGCAGCGTTGTAATATGTCACATGAGACACGTACGTAGTTATAGAGCTTGCAAAGGACACCTGCGCGTGCATTTCACATTCTCCTTGATCCTGAGAGCAATATTCAGGGAGTGGATTCAAGCAAACCATCACTTTTGACCTTTTACAGATGATAAGTCTGATGCTCAGAGAGGTTAAGTGACTTGCTCAAGTCACACAGCCAAGTAATGGCAGAGCATGCACTTGAACACTAGAGCCACCTGACTCCAGGCACAAATAACTGGAGCATGAGGTCCTGAGTGATGGTGCAAAATGCCGGTCAGTGCTTAAGCAATATTTGTTAACTGATTCTCTGTAGTTATAAAACATGTTGTTTCTATTAATATATCTACAGTTTATCCTGTGGACAAAGCCCAATAATATTTTTGGCAAGGGTTCCACAAGAGAAGGATTTCCTCCCCACCCATTCATGCCCAATCATCGCTGCCCACGCAGCGGCCCACCGCTCTCCGAACAATCCATGCTTGGAACAGAAACCAGGTGGGGCAGGTGGGTGGGGGGCGGAGAGGGAAGGGAGCAGGAAACCAGGAGAGCTTTTATTTTCCATGACGCAGGAGGGACTTCACCCATTTTCATCAGAAATTTTTAAGATGCTTTACATCTTTTTTTTCCCAATTACCTAGCTGTTAGGGGAGGCAGGAGGGGAGGAGGGAGGCAAGATGGTAGAGGCCAAGGCAAGGGCCCACCTCGGCTCTGAACACCTCAGGATGCTTGTGTTTTCACAGAGATGTTGCTGGAAATAAATAGTGACCTGCCGCCCGCTGGAGCTAGAAAGCCAGCACCCAGAGTACACCTTGGGCTTCTGTTCCCCCCTTGGCTGTGGGGCAAGGACCCCGTGAAGGATGGCCTCGGAGACGTCCCTTCTGATCACGCTGGAAGGTCCCTTCAGCTAGCTTTTTCCCAAGTGTCCCCTGGTCCTTGCCTGGCCCTGGGGAGGCAAAGGTGAATAATGCCTGGTCCCCGTTCTTGAGGATCTGGCCACCGACAAGGGAGCCACACATGGATGTCGTGCCTCTAATCTGGACACATGCATGACACAGAGGCTCCCAAGCGTCTGTGCTAGGACTGTACTATCGGACAAAGACTTCAGCTGTTGGCCAGTGCTAGAATCATGGCTCCCCAGTTTCCTAGCTCTGTGACCCTGCCCCGACTCCTTTAGGCCTCGGTTCTCCCTGCTGTGAAACGGGGCCACAGAACCACTCACTTTGCTGGGCGGTTGAGAGGAGAAGTAACACCGTGGGGACAGGGCAGCTCTTCACCACTCAGAGCAGGAAGTGTGAGCTTGGGAGGAGAGGGTGGACCAGGCGCCAAGAAAGGGGGTCAGTGCAGAGAGGAGGGCTGAGGTCCCTAGCAGGAGGGAGGGGGGAATTAAGCCAACCGAAGTGCCCCACTCCCCAGTGGCCAGGAGGAAAGCAGGACAGGCCGAGAGAAGGGGATTGGGGCCAGGGCCCACGTGTGTTGGAGAGCCTGTGGACCTGTCTCTGGGTCCAAACTGCACTCCCACCTCTGCTCAGACAGGTAGCCTCCCGCCGGGATGGGAAATTGCTTTGCCCTGGAATTTTTCTGCCTGGGGGTGTGTTTTTAGAGTCAAGCTCAGCGTTCAGAATCTCCAGTGACCGATATTCCTGAGACAGATGCGGAGGAGGCAGACCCGCATTGCACAGTCTCCCGTGGGAAGCAGGGAGGGGACGACAAGGGACAGAGATGGCTTGCCAGATGCTCTTGCCCAACTCTGGGGCCATCCCCAGGGTCCTCTCGTGCAGCTCCTGCCTCTCCTCCCCATGTTCGAGTACAAAGGTGGGGCTCACGTGGGAAGGCTCAGCCCAGAAGTGCCCAGAATTCTGGAACGCCAGGGTTGGGAGAGCACCCTGCTCGGCCCACCGGCTGTATAAGACAGGAAGAGAGACAGGACTACCTGAGGTCACACTCCGTCATGCTGGAGAGTCCCCACCAAGAGCTGATCTCATCATTGTGTTCTGCTGTGGACAGAGAGAGCCAGCCACCTGCTGCCGGCCCTCAGCAAGTGGGCTGTGATCTGACAGCTCACCTTTTGGGAGTTTGCTAGACTATCAACAATGCTGAGCCATACAATAGAGAATATTATCTTCCCCATCTTCCTGATGAAGGAATTGAAGCTCAGGGGGGCTGGGTGACCTCTCCAAGGTCACAGCTGTAGTTTACGGGGACTTAGGTCGTTCTGCCTCAGGGACTGTGTCCATCCTGCTAGCTCAGGAAGTCTCCAGAGGAGTGCCACCATGCTCCAACCTTAGAATTTTGCTGCCTTTGAAAGCAGCTCAAATCCCAGCAGGCCTCCGAGAATGTCACTTCTGTGTGGCAGGTGCAAACGTCTGTACCTTTCCTTGGATTTCTACTACCTCTTTTATGTGCCAGCAGTGCCCAAGTGGATCGATTTAGGTTAAAACGGTGGATTTATGTAACACCTTGTGATGCCAGGAACAAGTTCAGGCTCGTGGTTGCAGATCTGGGTTTGAGTCCTGTCTTTGCCTCCTAGTTCGGAGTGACTTTGCTTAGGTCAATTACAAAATGTGGGGGTGGTTTGTTTTTTTGGTTTTTTTTTTGACCAAGTAATCAAAAGTCCAAGTTACAAAAGTCAAAAGCGTACAAACTGAAAAACAAATCTCTCTCCCAGCCTGTTCCCCTAGCCCCTCAGTTTCCCTTCCCAGAGGCCATCACTTATCATTTCCCTGCATCTTCTACAGATGCTCAATGAATGTGCAGGCATTTTGTGCTTGATCGTAAGGATAAACCTACTTTAAGAAGAGAGGCCTCAGTGAACACTTAGGTTTCAGCGTAACGGGAAGACAAAAGCATTGTAAAGACTCTGATCTGCGTTGTGTTGTTCCTCCTGGCCTTCTGCTCTCTGAGAGCAAAGGTGGGAAGGAGGAAGCATTTAGAGTCAAAGGGTCAAAATGCCTGTGATTTACCCTCACATGGGTCAGCAAAAACATTAATGGTGGTACTACAGTTAATAATAAGGAGCAACAAAACATTAACCAATGAGGATTCTCGGGCAACGACGCACAAGGATTTATGGTACCATTCTTTCAACTTTTCTGCGAGCTTGAACAGGTTTTCCAAATGAAAATTTGGGGGGAAAACAAGAAATGACTTAGGAAGCCAGAAAGTCTACGTCCGGGCAGCAAAAAGCAGGAGTGGAATAATAGCCTGAGTGGTTAGCAGCTGCTCAGGGTGGGTGGGACATGCCAGGAAGGCTGTGGGGTGGGGGCCAGCTAGGAGGCCAGCCAGCCCAGTGCTGAACGCATCTTCAGTGAACCCATCTCTAACTCCCTAAGCGCAGCCAGGGGGCAGGCAGAACAGGGTCATGTTACAGTTTTAATGAGCATTTCCCACTTTCTAATGATGTTCGTTGGCCATTGTCTCTGAATGCCTGTTCATGCCTTGTATCCATCTTTCTATTAGGATGTTTGTTTTTTCCTTAAGGATTTGGGGAATCCCTTCCACATTCTAGATAATAATCCTATGTAATTTACGTGTCGAAATTATCTTCACCTAGTTTGTGTGGGGTTTGGTTTTGTTTATTTCACTCCTGTAGTGGTACCTTTTGATGATTTTTTAATGCAGTGAGATTTATGAATCTTCTTTCTTGAATGGTTTGTGCCTTTTATGTTTTAAGAAATCCTTCCCTGGGGTGCCTGGGTTGGCTCAGTTGGTTAAGCATCCAACTCTTGATTTCAGCTCAGGTCATGATCTCAGGGTTGTGAGATAGAGCCCTGCATCGGGCTCTGTGCTCAGTGGGGAGTCTGCTTGAGATTCTCTCTCTTCCTCTCCCTCTGCCCTTCCTCACGCTCACTCTCCCTCAAATAAATAAATAAATCTTTTTTTAAAAAGAAATCCTTCCCTGGCGCAAGGCCATAGAGATAGTATCCTATTTTTTTTCTAAAAGTCTTAAAGTTTTGCCTTTCATATTTACATCTGGAGTTGATTTTGTTAAGGTGTGAGGCCGGGATCTGTTCTCACTTTTAAAAAAAGATTTTATTGGGGCGCCTGGGTGGCTCTGTTGGTTAAGCGACTGCCTTCGGCTCAGGTCATGATCCTGGAGTCCCGGGATCGAGTCCCGCATCGGGCTCCCTGCTCGGCGGGGAGTCTGCTTCTCCCTCTGACCCTCTTCCCTCTCGTGCTCTCTATCTCTCATTCTCTCTCTCGCAAATAAATAAATAAATAAAATCTTAAAAAATGAAAATAAAATAAATTTAAAAAGATTTTATTTATTAATTTGAGAGAGAGTGCATGGGCACGTGCACGAGTTGGGGGAGGGGCAGAGGGAGGGAGAGAAGGAGAGAATCAGACTCTGCTGAGCACAGAGTCCAACTTGGGGTTTGATCTCATGACACCGAGATCACGAGCTGAAATCAAGAGTCAGGTGCCCAACTGACTGAGCCACCCACGTGCCCCTTTGTTCTCTCTCCTTTTTTTTCCTTTGGCTACTCACTGTTGTTTGCAGACCTGCTGGAAAATAGACTCATGCGGGAGACACCAACCCAGGGCAGGCTCCAGCACAAGGCTCCAGCAACTAGGAGAGGGAGGACTCTTAAGAAGTGGTCCCGGTGCAAAGGCCACTGTTGGCACCTTCCCACCGTACACAGGAACAGAAGGTCTTACTGAGCCAGAGGGAGTCTTTAGGTGAGGCTACAGGGAGGGAGGGGGCCCTAGTGAAGAACGGAAGACCCACTCAAGAGGGAGTGTAGCTTCAGTAACCAGGGTGACCCTGTAGTGGCTCTACAGACACTCAAGCTATTGAGGAATTCAGCTGCGCTCTGGAGGGAGCCAGGAGTCAGGCTGGACAAGACGGGTCTGAGCAGAAACTCCAGCCCTCTCTTGCCTTCTCCTGCTCCAGCTGAGCTCTGCCTGGACTTAGGGGGCCCTCGGCTTCAACAAAGCCCTCACCTTGCCCTGGGCCTGAGCTTACCTAGGCTGCGGCGTAGCTGTAAGCACAGGGGAGTGTGTGATGGGAAGAGGAGGCCAGACACACACCAGTGGGAGGGGGGCCCATCACCACCAGCAGAAGGAAGCCCAGACCTCCCGCCGCACGTGGCAGGAGACCACCCTGCCTGTGTTAGCCTTAGCGCTGCCCTCCTAGTGCGATGACCTTGGGGAGCCAACAACACCTCTGGGCTACCCTGCAAAGGGGACTCTAACGGGGATCTGCCCAAGCAGGTTATTGTGAGGCCTGGGGCTAATGAGGCAAACAGTTGGTACTCAATACATGAATAAAATTTATCATTTGCATGGAGCTACAGTGCTGATAATCAAACCCGTGACGATTTTCCCACAACCTGATTTTGCCGCCTTATTTCCTGTGACTCCATCCATTTCTTCTTTTTTTTTTAAGATTTTATTTATTTATTTGACAGAGAGAGACACAGCGAGAGCAGGAACACAAGCAGGGGGAGTGGGAGAGGGAGAAGCAGGTTTCCCCACTGAGCAGGGAGCCCGACATGGGGCTCGATCCCAGGACCCTGGGATCATGACCCGAGCCGAAGGCAGACACTTAACGACGGAGCCACCCAGGCGCCCTGACTCCATCCATTTCTGCTAGACCGAGCCTCTCCTGTGTGTCGTGACCATCTATCTTGGGGTCTGGTTAAGTACACGATGGCCCATCCATTGCATGGAACACCACATAGTCATTAAAAGGAAGAGGGTATATCTGAACCAACCGATCAAAAACATTGTCCAGATATACTGCTAATCGGATAAGGCAAGATCAGAACCTGTGTAAAGCAGGATGCTTTGATGCCAGCTTGAAAGCATATTTCTCAACACACACAACCGGTTGCACACACATATATGTGCCGGTATATGCGCGGGTCATCTCCTATAACACACAGTCCTCAGGGAAAGGGCCCGGTGAAGCCGGCCAGCTTTGGCTTTTCTTTTCCTTCTGTGCAATTGACATTCCCTACCAACATGGATTTGGTGCAGCTCTGCAGTGGCCTAGGGTCACTTTTCATGGATGGGCTCCACATCATCCCCCCCCCCACCAAGGCACAGAGAGATTAAGTAACTCGCTGAAAGACACACAGCAAATAAAGAGTGGAGGGGATTCAAATTCGGACAGGGAAGTTCCAGAGTCCCCCTTGCTAGGTGACACTGTCTCTTAATGTATTCTTCTTTATCTGTTTGAAAAAATTCACACCAGTTTTCTGTTTCAGGCCATTTTTATTTATTTATTTTAAAAGATTTTATTTATTTATTTGACGGAGAGAGACACAGTGAGAGAGGGAACACAAGCAGGGGGAGTGGGAGAGGGAGAAGCAGGCTCCCACCGAGCAGGGAGCCCGATGCGGGGCTCGATCCCAGGACCCTGGGACCGTGACCTGAGCCGAAGGCAGATGCTTAACGACTGAGCCACCCAGGCGCCCCTGTTTCAGGCCATTTTTAAACTTTTTTTTTTAAGAGTGTGTGTACAAGCATGTGCGTGAGTTGGGGGCCAGGGCAGAGGGAGAGAGAGACTCTTAAGCAGGCTCCATGCCCAGTGCAGAGCCCGACAGGGGGCTTAATCTCACAACCTGGAGATCATGACCTGAGCCGAAATCAAGAGTCAGATGCTTAACCGACTGTGCCACCCAGGTGCCCCTCAGGCCATTTTTTAATTCTTGTGTGTGTGTGTTTTAAACAGAAACAGCAATGCCTATGATGAATTGTTCCATAATCTGTATTTCTTTCTTTTTTTTAACTCCGGTTAATATACAGCGTTATGTTATTTTCAGGTGTACAATATAGTGCATAATCTGTAATTCTAATCGTCTGTTGGCTGTTTTCAGCCCTCCCTGACCACAGCCTGATGGGAGGCGCAGGTGCAGGAAGAACATGACTTTGGGAGTCAGGTGATGCCCATCCTCATCTCAGCTCTGCCTAAATTATGGCACGATCGTGGCCAGGCCCCTTCCCCTCCCTGGCCTCAGCCTCCATCTGTAGAGCTAGGATGACCCTGGAGCCAGTGACCTCCACGGGCTCTCCTGCTCAAGGATTCTCTGGCTCTCGCTGGTCTATTTTTGCCTGACACCTCTCCCAGGGGCCTGTGGGCCTGAGCTAGTTTCCCTGGCTGGCCCCGATCCAGGCAGCTCAGGTGGAGAGCGCCAACCTAATGAGGCCAAGGTCATGGGCCAGTTAGCGGCTCTTGGAGAAAACTGTGGCTCTGTGGCCAGACCGCAGCTCCCCTATCAGTCACTGGGCTCAGGCACAGGAAGACCCTGGGGAAAGATGAGAACGAAGCTGGCTCCTGCAAGTCATCACTTCCAGTAGGAGCCACTGGGAGCCCAGGGCCCGGTTACCTTTTGTGACTGCAGTGCAGTGTGCGTGTCTCCCAATCACATTGACAAGCCGGGAGTGTATGGGGTGGAGGCGGGGAGAAGACTAGGTGGTTTATCAAGTGCACCTCCTCCCTGCAAGCGCACCCACACCAGGTCAAGTCAAGAAGATGAGAACCAAGATGAGCCTCCCCAGGGCTACCTACTGCAGGGCTTCCCTTTCCTTTTCTGTGGGAGTCAGGTCCATGCCTCCTAATCAGAGGCGAGGTGGGGAAGGACTTCCTCTTATTACCTGCTGCCGAGCATGAGCCGTGTCTGTTTTGTTCACTGCAGCCTCCCTGGCGCCTAGATCAGTGCCTGGCATGCATGCAGTAAAGGCTCAATATATATTGTTTGGGTAAATCAATTCACCTTTGTGCCAGGGAGAGGCTGTGGGCTGCGTTAGGAAGGACACAGCATCACCAATGGGCTCCACTTGGTTGTTTCCAACGAGTACGGGCAAGCTTCCAACTCAGAGGAAAACTGTGTAAAGGCTCTAGGAAAAAAGAATAATTCCTTTATAGTGTGCCACCACCCCCTAATTTGAACATTTTGCAAATTTGAATTTTCTTATTCCAGATTTTTCAATTCAGTTCACTGAATATTATTAAACGACGATTATATTACTATTAATTTTTAAAGGATTTTTTTATTTGAGAGAGAGAGGGCATGAGTGGAGGGGATGGTGGGGGCAGAGGGAGAAGCAGGCTCCCCATTGAGCAGGAAGTCTGATACGGGGCTCGATCCTAGGACCCCACGATCATGACCTAAGCCAAAGGCAGATGCTTAACTAACTGAGCCACCCAGGCATCTCTTATTAATCTTTAATTGTGTTCTTACCATCAGCCAGGCTTTGGGCTAAACACCTAACAAGGATTGATTCATTCACGTTTCATAATAACCATATAAGATGGGGATTATTCCCACTTTACAGATGAAAAACTGAGGCAGACAGAAGTAATTTGCTAAAACTCACATGGACAGTAAGTTCTGGAGCTAGGAGTCAAAGTCCAGAGCCCACGCTCTTAATCACAACTAATGCTGCCCTTCAGGATCCCTTTGCGTGCAAATATCTGTCCGTGAGGTGCCAGTGCTTAAAAAATGAAGGAGGCCTTCAACAGGTAAATGGTAGACGAACTGGTAATCCACACCCAGAATACTGCTCAGCAATCAAAAAGGAGCAGACGACTGATAACGAGCAGCAAACCGAATGACTTCCCAGGGAATCGTGCTGAATATAAAAAGGCAATCTCCAAAAGTTTCATACTGTGTGGTTCCATTTATATAACCGTCTTGCAAGGGCAAAATTCTAGAAATGAAGACTAGATTAGCAATGTCAAGGCTAGAGGAGGGGCGGAGGTGGGAGGGGAAGTGGGTGTGGCTATAAAAGGGCCACAGGAGGGCTCCTTGTGGGATTGGAAGTGTTCCGCATCTTGACTATAGCAATAGCAATATCCTGGTTGGGATATTGAAGAGGAGGAAAAGAAGCCGCCTTTGCTACAAGAAAATACAACTAGCAGACTATAACCTCAAAGTAGAAACCTGGCTGGTTGTGTGCCAAATCTGTGAGTGTGTTTGCATTTATAGCGTTTAAATGTTTAATTTATTTGGGGCGCCTGGGTGGTGCGGTTGGTTAAGAGTCTGACTCTTGGTTTTGGCTCAGGTTGTGATCTCAGGGTCATTGAGATCAAGCCCTGTGTTGGGTTCCACACTTAGCACGGAGCCTATTTAAGACTTTCTCTGCCCCTCCTCCCTGCTGGCTCGCTCTCGAATAAATAAATAAATCTTTAAAAATAAATAAATGTTTTATTTATTTGCCAACTTGGGGCACCTGGGTGGCTCAGTCGGTTAAGCGTCGGACTCTTAATTTTGGCTCGGGTCACGATCTCAGGGTCATGAGACCAGGCTCTGCGCCAGGCATAGAGCCTGCTTAAGATTCTCTCTCTCCTCCCTCTGCCCCTCCCCTCTCAAAAAAAAAAAAAAAGTCCATGAGCTATCTCTGTATTATTTGTACACCTCTAAAATAAAAGGTTTAGGGACACCTGGGTTGCTCAGTTGGTTAAGCATCTGCCTTCAGCCCAGGTCATGATCTTGGGGTCCTGGGATTGAGCCCCACATCGGGCTCCCTGCTCTGAGGGAAGCCTGCTTCTCCCTCTCCCTCTGCCTGCAGCTCCCCCTGCTTGTGCTCTCTCTCTCTCTGTCAAATAAATAAATTTTTTAAAAAAATCTTTAAAAAAAGTACAATCTTTACAGTGACCTATGGGGAACATACTCATTAGCTCCAATTTACAAGGGAAACAAGGCACAGAGAGGTGAAGTAACTTGCCCAAAGTCACACAGCTAGGAGGTGGCAGAGCCTATAAATTGCTCGCTCTCTCTCTCTCTGCCTAATAAGTAAATAAAATCTTTAAAAAAATAAAATCAAATCAAACGTTTAATTTTTAGAAAAAGAATGCAGCCTGTTCCTGCCTTTGAGGAGCTCGTGTCTAGAGTCTCAGACCCCACCTCGCATGCCCAGGTCACTTCCATATGTGACAGTGGGAGGGATGGGGCTCAGCTTGGGAGGACAAGTAGGGCAGCCCATGCAGCCACAGTGGAGCTGAGTCCTCAAGGGTTAGCAGGGCAGGGGTGGGAGGAAGGACATCGGAGGCAGGCAGGACAGCGCGAGCAAGTGGGATGCCTGGGTCTTCTCTTCCCTAAGCCAGCCCTGGGTGGAAAGATCTCAGACCGTTCCGCTGCAAAAATGCAAAGGCCAGCTATTTCCTAACTTGTACGGAAACGTTTTAAATGACGGACAAAATTGTCCTCTTAAAATTTGTCTTCAACCTTCGGTGCCTGCCGCCACTTATCTGGTAGGGAGCCCTCCTCTCCAATCAGAGGAGAAAACAAATGGAGATCCCCTTGTCAAACATCACACCAGAGAGCCAGCGGCTTTGTTCAGGCATCAAGATCATCTTTCATGTCCAATTTAGTAAAAAGACAGATGTTCATGTTTTTCCCGTTAAGAGATCATTTCTTTTGAGCGCCTGGGTGGCTCAGATGGTTAAGCATCTGCCTTCGGCTCAGGTCATGATCCCAGGGTCCTGGGATCGAGTCCCGCATGGGGCTCCCTGCTCCTTGGGAGCCTGCTTCTCCCTCTGCCTCTCTCTCTCTCTCTCTCTGTCTCTCATGAATAAATAAATAAAATCTTTAAAAAAGAGAGATCATTTCTTTTAAAAATGCATGGGTTTTTTTTTTCTTGATAGGACTAGTCTGCTTTATATATATACTTTATATACTTTCCACATATATATGGTGGAAAGACTGAGGGTTATGGGGTCAGAGGACCCTGCATTTCATCTCAGTTCTCCCACTTATAGCTATGGTCTTGACCTTCAGTCAAGAGTCCGGGTCCCTTGATCTCTACGACGAGACTAATCATACTCAACAGGCCAACGGTACTGCATTCTAGGGCTATGGTGGGGATTCATGAGACAACATTTGCCATGGAACCTAGCAAGTGCTCACTAAGTGATGTTCAGTGTTGTTCATTACAATTCTAGTTTATGTAAGAAATTAAAGATACGCACTTTTCACAGCGCTCTACAGATAGCACCACGATTTCCAGGGGCTTTGTTATATCAGCCAGGATAGCGGAGTTGATCCTCCAGCAACAATCCCCAACCCTCAAGGGTTTACAGCAACAGTTTACTTTTATTTATTTATTTTTTTTTAAGTAGGCTCCATGCCCAGCACGGAACCAGACGGGGGGCTTGAAGTCATGACCCTGAGATCAAGACCTGAGCTGAGGTCAAGAGTCAGACGCTCAACTGACTGCACTTCCCCAGGTGCCCCTACAGGGTTTACTTCTTGCTCATGCCACAGGTCCGTCATGGGTCAGGTGTAGACTACTGCTGTGACCTTTCCTCCTGGGCCCAGAAGAAGGGAGCAGCCAGTCTCTGGAACACTGCTGGTTGTCATGGGAAAGGAAACAGTTCTTAGATCAACATTAGATGCCATGGCTTAGAAATGACACCCATTATTTCCATTCAGAACTCATTGGTCAGAACAGGTTACACATTCCCACCCCACCATCAGGACAGGAAGAATAAATCTACCTGGCGCCCGGAAGGGAGAAAACCAGAGAATGTAGCCCATAGCCCTATGGACTAGCACACCGCATTTGAGAATCACCACCTCGCCCAGAGGGATGACTAGACAGTGGGGGGCGGGGGCGCGCGGAGGAGGCAGAGGGAGGCAGAGAGGACAGGAGGCCCCCAAGGGGGTGCAGTCCTAGGTCAATGTGCAGGGCTGAGGCCAGGAGAGTGCTGAGCCCCTTTTTCCTCTGGACCCGACCCAGACAGAGCCTGGACCATTCGGTTCTGCAGGCAAACCAGCCAGCCCTGCTAGTTGGTGGGAGTCCTGGGCTCTCCGCGTGGGCAACGAGGCTGGGCGTAGCCTGTTTCCCTGGCCCTCCAGTTCATGGGCGAAACAGTCACAAAGCAGGATCTCTTCGGCTTCGCCCCTCCTGCCCTGTTGGATCCCAGAGCCTATTCTTCCTATAGTTTGACAGTCAGCGTCTCTGGTATGCTGTTTCCGTGCCCCCACCAACCTCCCCCCTGCCCCGGTGCCAGCCCCTGGCCCCTCCTGCTCTGGCTCAAGCCTCTCCTGTCACTGCGGACGTCAAAGGTCCCCAGGGCTGCAGCTCCCACAGCAGCTGTGCCTGGGCGGACAGTGCCACCTTCCGTCCTTCGGAGGCTGCTGGTGGCATTCTTGTGCCCCCAGTGCCCCAGATCTCGCACAGCGGCCCTTGCCAGAAGATTCAGCAGGACTCCGTGCACAGGGGAGCCTGAGGGACCAATGCTGGGCTTCTTGCGGATTCTGGGCCTCAGGCCCTCCCTTGGGTCCCTCCCAGCCACAGGCCTTTGCAGGTGCGGGGCCTCTGCCTCGATACTTTTACTACCACCTCCTTCCCCATCGTCCTCAACTCTTGACTCCTCAGACCAACTCAAGGCGCCAGTATAAGACCCCCCTCCCCACGCTGAATCGGCAGCTAATGATGGCCAGCCCAGGAGAAGAGACCTGCTGGTCCAGAGCATTTCCAAACAGCAAACAAATTCTTCCTATTGCTCATGTGAATTCATACCTTGCCCCTGGTCAGCTGCTCACACATCCTTTGTGACCTTCAGGGGAGGGAAGCAGGCCTGTCAGACCCATTGGCCTCGGTGAGGGAATTTCTGGCGGTTTCCAGTCTGCCGCAGCGAGCAGCTGTGGTTAAGTGTACATGTGGACCCAAGTGGCTGAGAAAGGAGCCTTCTTTGTCCTCCATTCGCCGTGGCTGAACACCTTCCCTGGACCAAGGAGAGGAGACATCTCCTTGCCAGTGGAATTCTGGTCCTCACCGGAGGCCAGGGAGGGCAAAGCCAATGTTCCAGGCAGGGCCATTTCCCCAGAGGCCTGTCCTCCCAGCACTGCCTCCAATGTCCAGAAGAATATCAAGGAGACTTGGTAGCAGTACACCTGTCAGGAACAGGCAGGTAAATTAGGATCCACTCTTACCAGGGATGCTAATGCCCAGAGAAAAGCACATGCCCACAGCTGCTGCCTTCTGGGGCCACCAGGCCACGCGCCCAGTGGTCCGGGTTCCCATGCACAGCACTGCCCCTTCTGGAAGGAAGTCAGATTTGAATCCAGGTTCAAATCCAGGCTCTGCTACCTTGCACCAGTTACCTAAACTTCCTGTGCCTCAGTTTCTCCATTTGTCAATGGGGGGGTGGGTCATGTAATAATTCTGTTTGCAAAAGGTTATTTCAGGGAAGAGGTGAGAGTTAGGCCATGCTCCTCCTCCCCCTGGCCCCAGGCCTACAGGATCGCTGACCAGGGAGGCCTGGCTATTATCACCCCCGTAGATTCCAGAGTCAAAACCATACCCTCCCGCTAGTACCCAAGATATATCTGAAAAGGAAACAGATCACACAGAAGAAGTAAAGGGGCCAGGCACCACCCTCAGGCTCAGCCCCAGCTCTCGGCTGGCCAACTCAGAGGAGGCCCACGTCCAGACCTCCTGGGGCCTCCTCCGGTCACAGGGGCCGTGGAACTAACTGGCTGGTGGCCCGAGTTACTTCTCCACTCCGTGTGCATCTCCTGGCCTCCCCGCTGCAGCCACACACCCCAGGGCACACCAGCCCTGAGCATGTGGCCTGGAGGACAGGGGGCTCGGTGAGTACAGTACCTGACTTCTGCTGTCGTTGCTTTTGTTTTTCCTCAAGTACCACTAGTAGAGTGATGTCAGTATAAGGCACCTTTCTCCAGCACGTTACCGTTTTGAAACAAATCTGGGGCAAGTTTTCCCACAATCCAACAGAAAGGCTTAGCAAATGCTGACAATCCGCAAGACACACAGGACCACCTTTTTCTTCTCCCATCGCCCCCAGACCCAAACCGCTTCCAGGTGCCCCCACTCTGTGCGGGGAGCCGGGGCTGGTTTAGCGCCTCCAAGAACCTTCGAGCTTTCCATGACATTAACCCTTGTATGAAGCTGTGAGTGCTGAGGAGGAAGCTATGAAGTCATTTCCCGCCATATTGCAATGATGGGTCAATCAAGAAGGCTACACCTGGATCTGATTTTCTTTCTTTCTTTTAGAGAGAAAGAGAGCGGGCGAGAGCACACACGCAAGCTGAGGGGAGGGGCAGAGGCAGAAGGAGAGGGAGAATCTTAAGCAGGTTCCACACTCAGCGCGGAGTCAGATGCAGGGCTCGATCTCATGACCCTGAGATCATGACCTGAGGTGATATCAAGAGTCAGACGCTCGAATGACTGAGCCCCCCAGGCGCCCCAGATCTGATTTTCATTTTGATGAAAAGAGTCGCTATTAAAAGCAAAAGCTCCCCAGGACTTACCTCTTGAAGGAAGGATCAGAAACTTCCTTGAGGCTGCCAAGCATTGACCGGCTGTGATGACAGGTACCCATGATGGTGGAGGTTTAACCGGGGAAGGATTTTCATCAGGATCATTATGGTTTGGGCTAGTGTTCCAGTTACAAAGTCCCACAGGTTTTGAGGGATCTTTCTCAACCTAGCTTTTTCATTAGCCCTATTAGTTGTGGTTCAGGATCTTACAACACACAATGACAGAAACACCTGTCCTGATTGTTGTGCTGAATGCCTCCAGGTGCTAGTTCATGACATTGCTTCTAACAGGACACTTGATTCCATCACCTGGAAAGATCTAGGTCATCCTCCCAAGCCTAACCACCTTGGAGGAACTCTCCATCATCCTCTGTGGCAGAGTTGACTGTCACCAGCTCCTTGCTTCCATGATACCTGTGGGTGCTTAAATATAGCCTCTTGCCTCCTTCCTTGTCTGTCTCCTTCTACTAGACTCTGGTGGACTAGACTGTGGTTTTCCCTAGTACATCCATGTCCCCAGTGTCCTACGCAAGGCCTAGACTCAAGTAGTCAGAGGTGAACAGTTTATAAATAAAAGTGGAAATTAAAAAGCATGAGTTGGGGGCGCCTGGGTGGCTCAGTCGGTTAAGTGTCTGCCTTCGGCTCAGGTCATGATCCCGGAGTCCTGGGATCGAGCCCCACATCGGGCTCACTGTTCAGCAGGGAACCTGCTTCTCCCTCTCCCTCTGCGTGCCACTCTGCCTACTTACGATCTCTCTCTCTGTCAAATAAATAAATAAAATCTTAAAAAAAAAAAAAAGCATGAGTTGGTGGCCACAATGTTTGGATGGACACAGAAGGCCACGGGAGCCTGTTTTCAGAGAACCTGGATTTTCCACCGCAGCTTATCTCTGCTTGACTTCACATCCTTTCTCTTGAAACAGAGGGAACGGGGAGTGGCAAGTATTACAGTAACTTGGAAAGGACGCAGGAAGGAAAGCAAATCCTATTTCTGTCCAATGGCTGTGGAGAATAGCAGTTAGCTGTTGAAGACTTTGTGGACAAAGTTCTTTACAAGCAGTTTTGAATTTAATTCTGACATCCACTCCACATTTTGTAAATGAAGAAATCAAGGCTCAGAGAGGAGAACCAATTAATTCCCCGAGATCTCAGAGATAGTGAGAGACGTAAAAATCCAGGGCTGACTCCAAAGCTGCTAGTCTTTATTCTGATTTATCTCCAAGGGGAAGTGGATGGGAGTGGTGCTGGAATAGAGACGTTCAAGTTCACTCTCACCATAAGAGCCTGTTTTGCTAGGATAAACATCATGGGGCACTCTCGACCCTTAATAGCCTGTGAAGAGACTGAAGAGAGATGAATGTTATTATACCAGAAGAGCACAATGCAGTTTGCACTTTATTTACTTCTTTATCATATACTTAGGAGTAAGGACAGAATTATCTCATTATGTATAGAGGAGACTGAGGCAAAAGCAGGCGCAGTGGCTTGCTCTATGTCACACAGCAAGTCCTTAAAGGACCTAAAGCTCAAAAATAATTTCAATTAAGTTCCTAACAAATGGACTCTCCTGCAGATAACAACCATACACTCTGGACAGAGTATAAAACAACCACTTCGGGGCTCAGTAGAATGAACAAAAAGCAGGAAGATTTTGAGGGGAGTCAGTATGGATTAAGTGAGGGCGCCTGGGCGGCTCAGTTGGTTAAGCGACTGCCTTCAGCTCAGGTCATGATCCTGGAGTCCCTGGATCGAGTCCCACATCGGGCTCCCTGCTCAGCAGGGAGTCTGCTTCTCCCTCTGACCCTCCCCCCTCTCATGTGCTCTCTCTCTCTCTCTCTCTCATTCTCTCTCTTTCAAATAAATAAATAAATCTTTTTAAAAAATATGGATTAAGTGATGGGCAAAGAGTGAGTTCTCCATTTTTGCAGCTTTCCCTTGAAAGCAGATGTAATTGTGGCACAACTCAATGTGGTTAAAACTCCCGATAGAAAGCCTGCCATCTTTCTGGAAAAAAGTGGAAACCAGAGGACAGAACCCAGGGCAGTCATGAATGCTGAAGAGTACCAGCAAACTGTTAAAGGAGAAAGCCAAAGAAGGGAAAAATAGTAGACTTATGTCCCATCATATGAATAACTACACCAAATGTTAATAAACTAAATACTCCAATAAAAGGCAGAGATTATCAGAATAGATGGGAAAGCAACATGCAACCATATGCTGTCTATAAGAGACATGTTAAGATTATAAACAAACATATGTAAATATTAAATATAAAGACACAGATGGGTTGAAAGTAAACGGGTGGAAAAATATATACTATGCCAACTGCCACCATAAGAAAGCAGGGATGGCCCTCTTAATATCAGATAACATAGACTTCAAGACAAAATGTATCACCATACCTAACAAGGGACATCTCATAATGATGAAAGGGTCAATTCATTTGGGAGATATGATAATAAAAAATGTGTACGTATCTATCAAAGAGCTTCAAAATACATGATGCAAAAATACATACAAATAAAAGAGAGAAAGTTCCAACTTGCAGCTGGAAAATTTAACATCCTCCTTCCTAACAATTGGTAGACAAGTAAATAAATTGGTAAAGTCATAGAGAATCTGAACAGCACTATTAATTATTTTGAGCTAAGTGATATTTACAGAACCCTGCACAAAACTGCTGAATACACATTCTTTTCTGGGGCACATGGTATGGTCACTAAACTAGACCATTTTCTGGGCCACTAAACAAGTATCAATAAATTTAAAGGATGTAAATCATGCAGACAATGTTCTCTAACCGCAACCAAATTATGCTGAAAATCAATAAAAATAAGATATCTAAGAGAATCCCAAATATTTGGAAATAAAAAGATATACTTCTAAATAATCCATAGGTCAAAGAAGAATTCTCAAGGGAAACTTAAAAACCATACACTGAGCTGAATTAAAATGAAGAGACAATGTATAAAAATTGGTGGGCTGCTCCAAAAGCATTGCTTAGAGGAATATTTATAATGGTGATAGGCTCAGTAATAGTCCTCCCAAATATGTCCATGTCTTAATCTCCGGAACCTGTGACTATCACCTCATATGACAAAATGGACTTTGCTGATGTGATGAAGTTAAGGATCTTGAATAAGGAGATTGTTTTGGATTATCCAAGTGGGCACAAAATGTAATTACAAGTGCCCTTATAAGAGGGAGGAAGGGCCTTCATTTTCATTTGAAAAGAGAAGCATTCAGGGGCACCTGTCTGGCTCAGTCGATGGAGTGTGTGACTTTTGATCTCTGGGTTGTGAACTCAAGCCCCATGTGGGGTGTAGAGATTACTTAAAAAATAAAATAAAATCTTAAAAAAAAGAATTCCATTTACAGTAGTGCCAATAAGCATAAAACACTTAAGTGTAAGTTTAATAAAAGTGATGTAAGAGCTCTTCACCAGAAACTATAGAACATTGCTGAGAGCAGTTAGACAAGACTTAAATGAACACAGACGTATAACATGTCACGGACTGGAAGACTCAATCTTGCTACCATGTCAGGTTTCCCCAGATTGATCTGCAGAGTCAGTGTAATGCCCAACCAAATCCCAGTATACATTTTTGGTAGAAATTAAAAAGCTGATTCTAAAATGTATATGGAAATACAAATGATCTGGCATGGCCAAAGCAATTTTAAAAAGAAGAACAAAGTTGGATGTCTTACTCTACTTCATCATATGACTCGCTGTTAAGCTATAGAAAACAAGACAGTGTGATATTAGCAAAAGGATAGACATATAAATTAATGAGAGAGACTGGAGAATCCAGAAGTAGACCCAAATACATATGGTCAATTGATTTTCGAGAGAGGAGCCGAGACAGTTCAGTAGAGAAATTACAGTCTCTTTAACAAATGGTACTGGGACAACTGGATATTCACATGATACAAATGATCATCAGTCTTTAACTCACATCGCTTCTCAGCCTTTTGGCTAGGATCAAGTGTTGTATCAGTCTTTATCTCACATCATACACAAAACTTAACCTGAAATGGACCAAAAAGTTAAATGCAAAAGCTTTAACTTAACAACTTGTAGAAGAAAATGTAGGAGAAAGTAATTGTAACTTTGGAGCTAGGCAGTGATTTCTTAGATAAGACTCAAAAAGCATGAACCATAAAAGAAAAAAGTTGATAAATCATATTTTATCAAAACTAAAAACTCTCATTTTTCAAAAAACATGAAGAAAGGGAAAAACAATTCCCAAAACAGGAGAAAATATTCTCAGTACACATATCTGACAAATGACTTGTATCTAGAACATACTAAATATTCTTACAACTCAATAATAAGACTACAACTTAATTTTTAAAGGGGGGGCAATAGATTTATTTTTATTTATTTGAGAGAGAGAGTACATTGCAGGGGGAGGGGCAGAGGGAGAGGAAGAGGGAAGCAGACTCCCTGCCTGTCGCAAGCCTAGATCCCACGCCCCAAGATCATGATCTGAGCTGAAACCAAGAGTCAGACGCTTAACCGTCTGAGCAACCCAGGCTAAGTGGGTAATAGATATAAACAGACACTTCACAAAAAGTAGATATAAGAATGATTCATAAGGATATGATAAGATGACTGACATTATCATCAGGGAAATGCAAATTAAACCTTCAGGGAGACACCACTACACTCCCATGGGAATGGCTACAGTGAAAGAAATGGCCAATTCCAAGTACTGGTGAGGATACGGAGCAACCAGAACTCTCATAAATACTGGTGAGACCATAAGGTGTACAACCACTCTGGAAAGTTACTTGGCACGTTCTTTAAAAGGTAAGGATCCACCTACTATACCACACAGCGCTTACCCAAGAAAAATGAAAACATGCCCATACAAGACTAGTACAGAGCAGTCTTGTTAACAATGGCTTCATATTAGAAACAACCCAGGCGCCTGGCTGGCTCAGTTGGTGGAGCATGTGACTCTTGATCCTGGGTCATGAGTTTAAGCCCCACGTTGGGTGTAGAGATTACTTAAAAATGAAATATTTTTTTTAAAAAAGAGGAAAAGAAACAATCCAAGTGTCTGTCAAGAGGATAAGGAAAATGTAGTTATCCATACATATCACTCAGCAGTTTTAAAAAATGAACTACCAGGGAGCCTGGATGGCTCAGTCGTTTGAGCATCAGACTCTTGGTTTTGGCTCAGGTTGTGACCTCAGAGTCCTGAGATCAAGCCCCGAGTCGGGCTCCATGCTCAGCAGGGAGTCTGCTTCTGTCTCTCTCCCTCCCTATGCCCCTCCAGTACCCTGCTTGTGCTCTCTCTCTCTCTTTCTCTCTCTCTCTCAATCTCTTAAAAAAAGGTGGGGGGGGGGGCACCTGGGTGGTTTAGTTGGTCTGCCTTCAGCTCAGGCCATGATCCTTCGATGTACCAGGGTCAGATGTTCCCAGCATTTGTATTCTGACAGCAAGTCCAAACTCTGTCTTTTAAACTAATCTCATCCCTTCCTGATCCTCTGAGCAACCAGACTCCTACCATCCAGATACCTAGGGGCCTTTTAAATTCTTAGCTGCTGGATTTTTAATAATCCTACTGAGATTTTTCACTACCGGAAGGACAGTGGGGACATCATAGCGTCTGAATAATTAGGGCCAGCGTCCTCCTGGTTGGTTCCGTGATAGAACCATCAGTCGCTGGCACCAGGCGTCCTGTGGCTGAGGCCAGCACAGGGAACTCTCCACATCCCCGTGCATCGTTGATGGGGGATGGGTAGTTCCCGGATCCCACGGTCTTCGATCTGAGAGCTTGGCCCCACCAAGTGCCCTCCCTGCTGGAGGATGACATTCAAAGAATGCCAGGACCAGAATTTGGGGCGGCTGATCTATTGCTCCTAGCAACACCCTATGCTAACCATCTGAAGACCTCAAACCTCACACCCTGAGTACTCTCTGCCTCCCGTGGAACACAGCAGAGGTTTTGCAGTTCATAGTTTTGGTCTCTAACAGGATAAATAAAGGATGGTGAGAAAAATAACAAGCCGTGGAGCCGAGAATCATTCCACTCACCAAAGATGAGGAAGCCTGGATACTAAGACTACTTGCTTTGAGTAGAGCCTCCAATAAACGGCTGAGGCTCCTTTCCCTCTGGTTAGATTCCTGCCTTGGCCCCAGGCCTGGCGGCTGCAGCTTCCCCATGTTATCTCTTGGTCCCCAAATCCTAGCGAGTCAACATACATCTTCTCAGGCTAACATGCCCTCTGATATGTGGGGGGTTCTGGGTGAGGCTTGTTCCTTGAATCTCCCAAGGACCCCACCTCCCTCCTCAACTTCCCATAGTGCTCCCCAGGCACTGACGAACAATAGGCATGTGGAAAGAAATCAAGGGCTGGATTCCTTAATGCTGGGCAAATCTCCGATGCCTCCTTCTCTTAAACCCCAGCGCAGAAAATCCTGGGGCATGAGCCCTGGGTGACAACTAGGCCAGAAAGCTAAGTGAGGCTTTTCTCGCCTTCCTCCCCAGAATCTAATGGCTGGGCTGGTGAAGCCATAGGAGAAGTATTTATCCAACCAGCCACACAACACGGATGGCTGGGAGCCCCCTCCCCACTCCCTGCAGGCACAGACCAGAAGTAGGGCAGGATGAGGGACTGGGAAGAAGGGAAGGCAGGTGGGGTCTGGGCAAGAAAGAAGGAAGAGAAAATCACATGACTCCGTGGTGGGGAAGGGGAGGCCTTGAGGGCTTGGCAATCCACAAGGGAGGGAGGGATGAGGAAGTCTGCAGCTTTTGAGGCTTAGTCCTCCTGCCCACAAGAAAAACACAGCCATCTGTCCCGTCGATCCCGGGTTCTAGACACTGGCCGAGGAACACGCCTGTGCTCAGTCTGATGACAGATGTGCCCAAGCTTCTCCTGGGAGTCCCAGTGGGGCCTGAAAGGTGCTGAGGTCTCAGGAAAATAACCAGATGGGAGAGCGGGAGCCCAGTGAGCAAGCAGAAGGAGCAATGGAGGACTTGCTTCCTGAGATCCCAGAAGACAAGGCCATGGGCAAGGGAAGTCTGGCCTCCAGAGCCCAGGCGAGACCCTCGATGAACACAACAAAGACACGATGCGTCAGTCCATATTTATTGAAGCAGTCTCTAGAGGCCAAGATTGGGAAAGCCACATGGATCTGCAATACACTGTCGCCCACCCCACACCTCCAGATGATGAGGACAGTGAGACTCCTGGTCCCATGCTGGTTGATCTCCTTGACACATGGCAAGTTTCCTTGACCTGTTGCTGGCATCTGCTTTCTCTTTTCTATTCTCCCCCATCTCCACCGCCACTTTTTTTTCAAATCAGCCACTGTTCCAACACCACCTTTAGAATTTCAGAGGAGCTTCATTGGTCTCTCAGCACCCACTGACCCCACAGAGCACCAGCAACTTGTCAAATGTTCCCCCCCACCCTTCTGCCATCTCATTAACCGCTCCCTCACTGGGCTCAGCTACAGAAATGCCAAACTCCTCAACACCCCAGCCCCAAAACTTTATTTTCCCCTCTAATAAGGTACCTCTATGTCTTTCTTCCACACATGTCCCTGCTCCCTGCCCTGCTCGGGGGTCATGGAGTCAGGCCCTCCATCACACTTTCATAGAACTTGGTGAACTTCTTCAACTTTCTCTCCATCTCCGGGGCCTGCCACCTCAACTGTTCAGCTAACTCTGCCTTGGCCCCCTCTTGCAAGTGCCCTGACTCTTTCACAAGACTGAACACATCCATAGCAAGAGAGAGACCTGACAAGGACCCACGCATGATCAGGGCTCCTTTGGTCATTGTCAGAGCAGTGCCTTTAAAAGCTTTCTGGATCTGACTGGCACCTTCAGCTGAGACAGGCTTACCTCTCATGAGGAGATGGGCATTGACTATTAGCTGAGGCTTGACTTTGGCTACCTTCTTCACAGCCCGAACATTATTTGCAAGGTCTGGCAGGTTTTTAAAGCATTTACATGCTAAGGCAGAAATTTGGGGTTTGCTATAATTCAGAACCTTTGTAATTACGTCCTCTTCAATAAAGTCAGTTGATGTCAGGCAACTGGCTTCGGCTTTTGCGGACGACTCGCTTGAGTATTCCATGATGTTGGTGGCCACTTGGGTCACAGCAAATGCTTCTCCCAGCCCCGCACCAACAGCTGAGAGTGCCAGACTGGCTCCTGCTGTGAAAGGTGCCAGACCCAGACCAAGGATGGACAGGAGGCTAGATGCAGCGCCGGTGGAGCTGGCTACCATGTTGGAGATAGTGCAGTTCTTGTGAACGCTGTCAACCTTATCTGCAAGCTCATAGAGTTTTCTTATGCGTTCCTCAAACTTGAATTTCAACTTGGGAAACTCACTCAAAAACCTCTCTCTAGCCAGCTGGTCTTTGGCCTCCATATCCATGGCTCTTTCCAGCTCATTCAGACCTTTATGTAGGGCATCTGCCTCCTCCC